>NC_136409.1:201065000-201447500 GCF_051521515.1 Lactuca serriola
TCTCCCAAATCTCTCTTTGTATGAGAAATCTCTCCAAGAATGTGTGATCTCTCCCAAATCTCTCTTTGTATGAGAAATCTCTCCAAGAATGTGAAATCTTTCCTGAATCTCTATTTGTATGAGAAATCTCTCCAAGAATGTGACATCTCTCCGAAATCTCTCTTTGTATGAGAAATCTCTCCAAGAATGTGAAATCTCTCCCAAATCTCTCCTTGTATGAGAAATCTCTCCAAGAATGTGAAATCTCTCCCAAATCTCTCGTTGTATGAGAAATCTCTCCAAGAATATGAAATCTCTCCCAAATCTCTCTTTGTATGAGAAATCTATCCAAGAATGTGAAATCTCTCCCAAATCTCTCTTTATATGAGAAATCTCTTCAAGAAAGTGAAATCTCTCCCAAATCTCTCTCAAAACCTCCTTTGATTTATTTTAATCATTTGGAGCATCCCGACATTTGACTTGGTGAAAAACCATTCGAAACGGGGCGATACCCTGGAAAATAGCCTTTTAGGGCCGAAGTCTCTCAATAGGGACCAAACCCTCCTTGAGCCGAGGTCCCAAGAAGCAAGGCCGAAGTCTACATCTAGCCGCAGCCATCTAGCCGCAGCCACCAAATCTGAAGGCCTCTTAAAGAACCGCAGCCATAAGACTGGAACTGCTAAAGACCGCAGCTGAGCACCGCACCGGACCCTCGCTTCGGACCCTCCTCGGACCGCAGTCCCTTCCCTTTCGGATCCACTTTAGCGACCAAGGCCTCCTTCCGGTTCTAAGACTGCTGAGATCCGAGACCAGGCCCTGACTTCAAATTTCCCCATTTTTCACTCGGTTTTCGACCCCGACTCCGTTTTAAGCCCGTTTTTCATCATTTTAAAGCGGGATTTTCACCCAAACTTATATTTTGACATATAAGGTCCCATATATTCATAAATTCAACATATTTTTATGGAAATATTTATTCAAGAATAAAATCTAGTGGGTGAATATTTGAGGTGGAGTGTTGACTTTACCTTAGTGTATAACATAAGCAACCACCCCTATACCCACTCCATGACTAACCCACACCCCTCACCACCATACCAGGTCATTCAAGGGTACTTTTCCCACTCATACTCACGTTTTAGAGCTGGAACAACTCCCTCTCTCTCTCTCTCTCTCTCTCTCTCTTCATTTCATTCACTTCACTCATTTCCACCAAAAATCAAACACCACTTTCTCTCAAATTCTCTCACACAAATTCGAGATTTCCAAGGAATTTTTCCAGCTTTTCTCCTTCATTTGGTAAGTATCATCATCCTCCTTATGATTATTACATTTCCTTTTACTCAAATCATAGATTGCTTACACAAATTCCATTACATTAGTGTTAGATCTTCGAACCTTCAAGACATCTCCTTAGTGTTCTTGAGTAGAACACTACCTTTCTCCATCATCCATCTACTGAAATCACTCAAGGTGAGTTCATACCCCTATATTTTCATGTTTTTCTTAAGTTTTAAGAGGGGGGGGGGGGGAATACAAGTTAAAACACCAAGAACACAACTAAACTCATTTAACAACCTTCATCAAAAAAGTTCAACTCCATTCACGGACAGTTTTGGGCAACTTAAACATTTTGGTTTTCAAAACTGTTTTAGGTGCAAGTAGTTCCGGTTCTTAGCTTTAAAATGACTACTTGCACATCTCCACACAATTTTTCTACGATTTATGGTGATTTTTACAAAACAGCCTATCATTTCAAGAGCAAATCCGGACCAGTCTGTGATTATGGACTTTTTCACAAAAGTTGGAGGTCATTAAAAATCATAATAAAATTTATGAACAGACTAGACTCATTTCCCAAACTCTCAGAATTTACGGATTCTGATTTGGACCTTTGATGATTTTTCTATAAATTTTCTAAGAATAGTAATAGAAATGTTAACACTAGAAAAATGCTATCAACTTCATTTGCACCTTGTAACTTGCTGAGCAAGGTGTGTATCGTTATGTGAATATATGTTTTTACATTACATGTCATTTCGTCTTGGTGTATTGGCATACATCAGAAAACAAATAAAATTTTACCTTCATAAGTATGGTAATTAATTAGTTGTTATATTGTATGTTATTTCACTTTAGTAAAAGATATATATACATATCGGTAAACAAAAGGGTTTTTTTTTACCTTCATAAATACGGTAGTTAACCATAGTAAACAAAGTTGTAACTATTATATTTAAACGTTTTGATAAACTATAATAGGTATGGTTTATGTTTCCATTAACACAACAAACACGTTTCAGAAGGTTTTATTCCCACAAAAAAAGGTTTCACACTCACGCACACCACACGTAAACTTGTTAACTTAAATTGTGAGACATTTTTCACAGTACTCCTAGAGTACGGGTTAAAATTCCTGGTAGTTATAACCAGAGTCTCTTGTAAGGAGAACGTGATAGTTGTGTATAGATCTATATTGGGTTTGACACCCCACACCTTGTTGCTAGCTATAGTGGGACCTGCAGGTCTACGGGTGACAAGTGTCATAACATTTTTCGACGCCTGAGAAACGTCTTGGCAGGTTCATTCAGTCATAGTAT
Organism: Lactuca serriola; assembly: GCF_051521515.1. NCBI lineage: Eukaryota > Viridiplantae > Streptophyta > Magnoliopsida > Asterales > Asteraceae > Lactuca > Lactuca serriola. The sequence continues at coordinate 201,067,580 of NC_136409.1, forward strand.
GGTTATAGCGACTCATATAGGGAGTTAACAACAGATAAAGTTTACGGGGATTTTTATAAATCAAAAGGGGTTTTATGTCGATTTAAAATCACTGGTTATATCAATAAGTACGGATATTACTGTACACTTTCGGTCTTGGTATTTAAGACTACACATCATTCATTACGGGATTTTTCTCAAATTAAAAAGGGTTTTATGCCGACTTAAAACCACTTTTATATCTTTAAGTATGGCAAATACTTGTTTATTCTCGGTCTTGGTATTTAGGACCACATAACTTTTATAAGGAAAATATTGGATTTTTCTTGGTAACACACAACACATTACAAAGAACGGTTTCCAAACTCTTTATCTAAAAAGCTTATGAACTCACCAACTTAATTGTTGACACTCTTTCAAAACTACTTGTATTCTCAGGAAGTCAACGAAACCAAGTAACCACAAGCTTTTGAGGATGGAACGCTACGGCGTTGAACAACTATTTTTATATCATGTCGTGGTCAATCATTGAAATATGTAATACTTGAAACCATGTAATTCTTTTCTGATTATATTTATGATTGGTTGTATTTACTTTGAGCACTATTATACTCGTTGTTGTGATACTATACATGAAGTCCGCCACCCCCGGACGTTTCCGCCATCCCTATTGTGGTTGATGACTTGGCATTCAATAGAATGGGGAGTTCAATCTTCATTGAACTCTACAAGATCAACGTTCAACAAGACATAATACAAATGGAATTTGGGTATTCTTTGGTGACTTCAACTCTGTAAGGAAAACAAGTTCAACTCAATTTTGCAAGTATTCGGTTGCTGACTTCAACAACTTTATTGCTCAAGCAGATCTTCAGGAGTTTCTGATGGGAGGTCGTAAGTACACTTTTCTTTAGGAAGATGGTTTCAAACTCAGTAAGATTTTCAGATTTTTGGTGTGTCCAAATTTCATCGGGACACAACCCTTATTCACTGTTTTGGCTCTACCCATGGAGCATTCAGATTATTCCCCACTGATCCTTACAGCTTCACACGTGGACTTTGGTCCTTCTCCTTTTCGTTTCTACAATTCTTGGCTGGACATGACCTCATTCCATGAGTTTTTTAATGGTACATGGGAATCATTCATTGGGTTTGGCTCCAAGGACAAGTTCTTATTAGCTAAGTTGAAGCATGTTAAAAATACTCTTATTAAATAGAAGACTTTTGAACTCCATAAGGTGGTCGGGTTTGTTGCTTGGATGAATTCCATGGTTGACGAATTAGAGAGGAAAGATGAAACAACAGAACTTACTAGGGGTGGAAAAAGCTTCTTGGAGAGAAAGAAAAGCGAAAATCTTGGATCTTGAAAGAAATACAAATCTCTATTTACAACAAAGGGCGAAGATCAAATCGATTATAGTGATGGTGATGAGAACTCCAAATTTTTTTTCACGGTTCACTTAAAAATTAAAATAGGAAGAATAGAATTCATGGATTAACAATAAACGGGGAGTGGGTCTACAGTCCTAGGGCAATAAAATCGGAAGTACATAAGTTCTATTCAGACAAATTTCATGAAAACTGACCCGAGAGACCAAAATTCCTAAGTTCAAGCTTTAAATGATTAACCATGGATCAGAATTCATTATCGGAGTCCCCAATCTCCATGAAAGAGGTCAAATCAGTTGTGTGGTGTGGCAGTGGATATAATTTGTCCGGTCCCAATGGATTCTCTTTCAAGCTCATCAAAACCAAATGGGAGATTATGAAAGAGGATATAGTTAGATTCATCAAGCACTTTGAAAGATTTGGTCCCTCTTTCATCACATTAATACCAAAAGTTTCTTATCCTCTCGATCTTGATGATTATCTTCCCATAATCCTTATCGGATGCATGTATAAAATCATCACCAAAATACTTGCATGGCGATTGAAGCACGTGGTCGGTTATGTGGTGGAGGAGGTACAATTCGCATATATTGAAGGGCATATTATACTTGATGTCCCCCTAATAATGAATGAAGTCTTTTCCTGGCCAAGAAACTCAAAAAAACAGATTTTCCTTTTCAAGATTGACTTTGAAAAGGCATTTGATTCCATTAATTGGAAGTATCTAGATTATGTTATAAGTTAAATGAACTTCGATTCGAGATGGAGACGTTGGATTATGGGATGCCTTTCATTTGTTAAGGCCTTTATTATGGTTAACAGGTCATCGCTGAAGAATTTTCAATAACAAAAGGAGTCCGTCAAAGTGACCCACTTTCCCCATTCCTCTTTATCATAGCTATGGAAGGGCTAAATCGTGCCATCAAAAATGCATGCGATAAATCTCTAATCCATGGTTTGAAGCTTCCCGGGAACGGTCCCTCCTTATCCCATTTGTTTTACAACTATGATGTAATTTTTGTTCGGAATTGGGATCGAGCTAGTATCAAGAACCTCTCACCAATTTTGAAATGTTGTCATATTGTTTCAGGTCTCAAAGTCAATTTTATGAAATCACGATTATTTGAAGCGGGTATCCCAACTTTTGATCTACAATACATGGCGAGAGTCTTGGGATGTACGATAGGTACCTTCCCATTCACATACTTGGGGGTTCCTTTTGGTGCAAATATGGGCTTGAAAAAACATTGGAAACCAATTGTTGATAAATTCAGATCCAGATTATCAGATTGGAAGGCAAAGTTACTATCTTTTGGTGGCCGAATTACCCTAATCAAGTTTGTCTTAAACAGTTTACCCACATATTATATGTCGCTCTTCAAAGCTCCTCAAGGTGTAATCGACTCTCTAGAACAAATCAAGGTAATTTTCTATGGGGTGGCAGCGAATAGATAAATAAGATACACTAGGTATCCTGGCCAAAAATCACATCTTCAATTGTCGGTGGAGGTTTGGGAGTGTCTACCTTAAAAGCACAAAACTTGGCATTATTGACCAAGTAGTGGTGGTGATTAATGAATGAAAAAGACGGCCTTTGGAAAAGTGTCATCAATTGCATTCATAACGTAATTCGAAAACCTGTAACATATATAGCTAGAAAGACCTCAAATACAGTGTGGTGTAATATTCAGAAGGTTGTCATAGCACTGCGGAAAATTGGAATTTATTACCATCAGCTCTTTCAACTAGTTCCTGGTTCCAATGTGAAGATTTTGTTTTGGAAAGATTCTTGGTGCAGATTAATTCCATTTCAGAAAAAAAAAATTCCTCATTTGTACAATCTGGAGTCGACCAAAGGTTGTTTCCTTTCAAATCGCATGTCTATCAATGGTTTCTTGTGGCACTGGAACCATGAACCTTCTACCTCTTTTGAATTGCAAGAATTATTACAATTGTATACGGATATTAGTGATCTAGATACTTCCATAGTAACTTCTGGCTATGGTTTTCGTTGCAATCTGACAAAAAATGGAGAATACAAGGTTAATTGCATGAAGCGTCGCATTGATTCTATAATTACTTCCTTTAAAGGACATGGTGTTTGTTGGTCAAAAATGGTTCCATTAAAAGTCAAGTGCTTTATATGGAGAGCATCATTAGATTGCATTCTGGTGGTTGTGTCCCTGAGTAAGAGAGGTGTTCGAAACATCAACCTGGTGTGCTCCTTATGTAATAAAGCTCATGAAACAGCAGGTCATCGCATGCTTCGTTGTGACTCATCCAACCAATACATCAATGGATTCTTAACTGGTGTAAAATTTCAGCTCAAAGATTCACTAATATCTCAGAGTTCCTTGGCTTGGCGAACGTGGGTGGTGATAGAAAAAAAAGATCATTAATACTATCTTATTTTGCACTCTGTGGAACATATGGTTGATCGGGAATGACAATGTCTTCAAGAATATTGTGGTGAATCCTCTAAAGGTGGTCGATAATATTATTTCGATTTCCTACTTGTGGTGTAGTCACCAAAATTCTTGCAAGTGTGGAAGTTGGGTCGAGTGGAGTTGTTCGTCTTTTATTCATCTTGATTGTTAATTTCCTCTTCCTTTTGTTCCTCCATATGTTTTGTACTTTTGTCATGCTTTCAACTTCTTGCTAACCATGGCCTTTTAATATATATATATATATATATATATATATATATATATATATATATATATATATATCTTATTTGTCGTTTCAAAAGAATTCTCTCTCTCTCTCTCTCTCTCTCTCTCTCTCTCTCTCTCTCTCTCTCTCTCTCTCTCCACACATACACACACGTGTGTATAATAGTATTTTATGTTTCAATTTATAATTTATAAGTTTTAATTACTCTCATTTTCAATTGTAGTTTTAAATTTTAATTTCATGCCAAGTAATTATTTACAAAATAATAATAAATAAACATAATATATGACGTGGCAATCCATTAAATTATATAGAGTTTAATGGAGTGTAGAATTTAATATATAAAATTATATAATAAGTGAAAGAGACAATCCATTAAACTTATAAAATTATATGAGTTTAATATATTGGAGATGAAATTAAAAACTCATTATTTATTTATTGGGTCAAAATAATAATAAAAATCACAAATGAAATTAAAAACTCATTATTTATTTATTGCGTCAACATAATAATAAAAATCACAAATGAGAATAAAGCCCAATGAGCAGCCCAAAACTATTTTTAACATAGGAATGTATTTATTTATTGGGTCAAAATAATAATAAAAATCACAAATGAGAATAAAGCCCACTGAGCAGCCCAAAACTATTTTTAACATAGGAACAGGGGAACACATGTATCTTCACATTAGCTCTATTGTAAGTTAAAATCCCGTCAATATGATTTCGAATATAGGTAATAACATTATTAAATCTTTATTTGCCAATTTATAGCTCTAAAATTGTGTGTGTGTGCGTGTGTGTGTGTTTTCTTGTTGTTTCAGCAAAGGGCAAAAGTGAACTAATTGTGGAGGTTAAAATAGGAAGAACAATAACGATTAACGAACATTCGACAAGGAGAAGTTAATATCAAATATGACAGGCCTGAAGGTTAATGGTATATAGTTTATCTATATTATAATTTCGTAAACTAACATATTATTACTTGAATTCTGTAATTTAGTATAATGTAATGTATAACGAATGGATATGAATAATATATGAGCACCAGACATCAAATGTGGAATAAATCTTATTTACTAGAATTATCACTTCAAGAAATGGTTGCGATGTCTTGATTGGAAACTGATGGGCCCGCCAAATCATCTGAAAAAACTCATACCAAGAGTTTGTTAAATAAAAAAAAAAAAAAAAAAAAAAAAAAAAAAAAAAAAAAAAAAAAAACTTTGGAAAAGCTCCTCCATTTGCTTTCATTTTCAATTCTCACTTTCTTTTTGCTATAATCACTTCCAAAAACTTCATATATTGTGGATGATCTTAAATTACCAGAAGGCTTCCTAAGGACTTGAATAACAACATTAAAAAGTGAGCTAAAATTATTGGTGACCCAAGTAGGTTATTATAATTTTATAAATACATAATGCATAATAAGAATTTATATGTGATGAAGGTATAGTTTTAAGGATATATATAAGCATGCATATATCAGAAAGAAATAGATGAAGGTGTAAGTAAAATAAGAAATAAATTATATTAATTTTTTTAAAAGAAGAATTTTATTATGGTTACCTTATAACTTGTCCAATAATCTTTATTAAATTTTGCTAACCATTGATTAATGGTTTTATGAGCGTGGGGTCTTTTCTATTTAAGTCTTTATAAACACGTGAATGTCACTAATGACTATGCATTAAGTGCAGCCCTTTTTCTTTCGGTATGTGTATGTATGCCGGGTTAGCATCAAAGACTCATGATAGGGAACTTGAAGGTTAGTCTTAAAAAACTCATGTTAAATTTGTGTATATAAATATCAAAGTAGTAATTCTGACCTCTCACATAAACTTTCAGATATTCAAGATTAGGATTCATGACGTCACAAGTTCATAAGCAGCCAAATTTCCTAGTCACCATCATCATATCCATAGTAAATATAACTAGTGGCCAAGAAAAGAGAGAGAGAGAGAGAGAGAGAGAGAGAGAGAGAGAGAGAGAGAAGCTACTGATTATAATATATTCACAGAGAGAGGAACTTTTGAAATGAGAGGAGGATAAGGTAAAGAAATAACTTGTAATGGCAATAAGAGCTTACATTACTACATTGGCTTCATCCATTCAAGCTGCTGAAAACAGTCGAGAAAAAGTCAAAGGTTCAAGATTCAGACGCACAACAAGGATTACAGACAGTAATGGACTAGGAGAAGGAAGAAGAGCAATCCTGCTTGCAACTTTGGCTGCTGTTAATGACTCAAAGACTGAACTTCTTCAAAGTATGTCTCCTTTATAAAAACATGTATGTTTAAACAAGTTACCAAAATTAACAATAATTATGATGCCTTCTACTCAGAGTACTTGAAGAAATCAGAGGAAAACAAAACCAAGAATGATAAGGAGGTAAAAAGAAAAATGATGTTGGTTTTTCGACTCATTTAAGAAATCTCAGGTGGCTATTTGTGATGCTTTTTTTTTATTGTTTCTATTGCAGAGACTAGACAGCTATTACAAGCGCAATTACAAGGACTACTTTGCTTTTGAAGAAGGCACATTGAGACAGAAGAAAGAACTTACTGAAACAGAAAAGGGTATTCTTGATTGGCTTGATGCTAACAAATAAAATGTACTCTCTTCCAATTGATGTAAAAGATGTTAGTCTAGTTTTTCAAGAATTCCTTGTATTTGATCAAAAACTATATTTGCAACAATCTCAGGGGAGAATTTGTTGATCATATCTTGTCTGGCTTTCTCACCTTTACTCTTGGCTTCTTCTGGATTGCTCATTACATGCCTCATTAAAAACATTAGGTTATCAACAGAAGGCTCTGCCCATAAATGGCCTTTAAATGGCCCATTAGTAACTTCACTCATTCTATTTCTATCAATAGAGAGTGGGTAGCTGTTGACTTTGGTCAAATACTCTGTTGGCCCTGACCAGTTTGTGGCAATCACTGGTAGAGACATAGCCATGGCTTCAACAATTGGCCTTCCCCACCCTTCACCTCTAGATGGCAAGATAAAAGCATTCGCTGCTTTATAAAGTCTTGGAAACTCAACTTGGGCTATGTGAGAATCAATCACATAAACTGGAGCCCAACCGTTTATGGGTTTTTCCAATTTGGAATCGTGTATGAATTCCAGAATCTTGTTCCCGAAATTTCTATCAGAATGGTAAGGGTTTGTTAACAGGTATAAGTTAACCCCATCAGAAGAATCGAATTCTTTAAGGTAAGATTGTAGTAAAACATCCCAACCTTTTCTGTACTCCCATTTGAACACACTCAAGAACACAAATGGATTTCTAGGATTCAATTGTTCTGAACTTGAACCGAGTACCAAATTCCCTAAAGCTGAAAGATCCAATGGGGTGTATTTGATTGGATCAAAGAATTCTGTATCTATGGCCTGTACAACTTTCACGACTTTTGATGGATCGACGCCACTATTTACAAAAGAAGACACATGAAATTCAGTAGGAACCCACACCATATCCATGGAATTGCATCGCTTTACATGCTCGGGGTTCACCCTATCGGTTTCAAACATTGTTCGGCCAATAGTAAACCTGCTGTTTGGTGGTGGACAAGGTGTTGTTTGAAACAATGGCGGACTCCAAGCACCAGGCTCACTGTGACAAATTGCAATCGACTCCTCTGGTCTACATTGAGTTTGGTAGAGCTCAGAAGCTAATTTTTGCATCTCTACAGGCAAACCCTCCCAAAATTGAAAATTATCGCTATCCCCGTGTGGAGCGATACTCAATCTGAAGTTACTGGTTTTGCTGTACCGATTGAGCGCTAATATATAAGACCAAGCTTCAGAACAATAACCGCCACCAGAAAAGAATGGAGCCATCCATAGCAAACAGTGATTAGGAAGCAGATTAGGGCTTGTTGACGCAGATTTACTAGGGTTTAGAATTGTGCGATTGAACCCAAGAATTCTCAAAATATGCGAAAGAAGTGGCGAGATAGTTGGATTTAGGTATTGAGTTTTTACATAATTTGTTTGGGGGATGATGAATGAGACTGAAATTGCAAGGACGATGACTAAAATTGAGAAGAAACAGGAGGATTTCATTATTGAAATCCGGGGATTGCGATTTTGTGAATTATTGGAATTCATGACTGGTGATGAAACTCAGATTTTGAACACAAATCAGACTGCATCTGCATATAAATGTTTGTATCCGTATGTGTGCAGAAAGAGAGAGAGTGTGTCATTGTGTTGCAATTGGAAGATGCAGATGCGTGAATTCTCTTTTAGAACTTGTGTGTGAAAGAAACGAACGACAGAGATATAAAACAGACTATTTGACTATAAAAAATATCTAAAAAGGTATATTTAATTTTCAAATCAATACTATCGCCTTCCACTTCATTTTTGGTATCCAAAACTCAAAAAATAACTCATTGGCAAAATTTGTTATAAATGGCGTTAACTTAAAGTTGTATACCCTATGTCTCTAGAGTTGGATGACATATTTGGAAACTGTCTAACACATTTAATAAACAATTTGTACATTATCCTAAAATATACACGTACATACGCAGATATAGTTGATTTGTTTGTTATTTTTATAAGAATATGAAGATTATTCATGCTAATATCTTCACACGTTGTGATATTCGGCTTATTTCTTTTGCAAACACCTCATCTTTACCGACTTGTGTATCTTAACAAAAATTACAATCCAAATAATCCTACATGATACAATAAAAATTTTCCTAAAAACTTACTTAATGCTTGAATCACATCACAATTTTGAAGATTTTTATTAAAATGTTAGAAACCTTCCAAAGAAACTGCCAAAGTCTATAATGCGTACTTTATACCATGGTTACAATTAACAAAGCTTTTTTTTTCGAACTCATACATATGAAAATATGGAAGTATCGCCCTTTATTCAAAGGACACACGAAAAAAGATTGACAGAAAAATGGTGACAGAATTGCATGCATTGTTAGAAATTGATTATTATTATTATCATTAAGTACACATAATTTACACATCATACTTTTTTAACAGCATCCCATCTTTCAAGATAAGGTAATAGAAAAATGAAAAAGACCAAGTAAGTCGCCATCAAACTTCTACATTTTAGACCGAATGCGGCTCAAGCTTGCTTCAATTGATCCATGTGGCTCATCTGTTGGTAGGTACACATCATCTTCAAACTGTCAAAACAAAAACACATCAACAAAAAATCATAATACTTAATAACCATAAAACATTCAACTTCAACTAAAATCACCAACAAATGAACACCAAATATACCTTTACAATGACTGGATTGACTTTGCTTGATAAATTAACCGGCAGAAAATGGATGTTTGGCATTTTCAACTGAACTGACGAGACATCTGGAAACCTGATATTTAAATAATAAACCTATCAGCATTCAGCCATGTAATAAATTATATATATATATATATATATATATATATATATATATATATATATATATATATACTTAGAGAGAGAGAGAGAAGGGGTGACCTGGCAAGAACAGCTTTTGCCATGTCATAAAGAGTGGCTTGAACAGATGGGCTGTACACCCCCTGTTTAGGAGGACCAAAGAAAGTGTCCACTAAAACCTTCTTCACATCAAGGTATTTTTCAGTGAACCCAAGTGGGCCCTTGCCAATACTTTGTAGAGATTCGAAATGGTATCTGGAATCAAAAGAAAAAAAAACAACACCCCTTGCTAAGAAAAAGAAAATGTAACAAACTAGAAGAATGGAATGAACCATTCCAATTCCATTCCTTCTCTGATTCCATCATGATCATATACCAAACATTACCTCCATGATGCAGAGACTTCAGTAGCAAGCATCCTCTCTGGTGTTTCGGGGAGTATTGTGTTGTGGTCACGTATGAACCCCTCAAAACCTGACTGTAATTTAGACATTAATTTTACATAAATTACACAGAAATAAGTCTGGATGATTTGAGGGAGAAAGTAGGAAGTAGGTTACTTTTGTTGTCTTCAGCAATGCCAACCCGTCAACACCAGAAGTTAACTGCAAAGTCCCATTTTTGGTGAGAATAACTTGGGTTGTATGTCTCTCGGATCCAAGTTTAAAACCATGGTCATGGGGTTGACCGGATATGCTGATACGCTCCCATGGCTTTTCAACTATCTTGATGATTGCAGTGGTAACCTACAATATGGATTTTCACAAGAACCAAGAGTTATTATGAGTGGCTAATTAGAAATAAATGATATAATGCAAAACAAGTTTTAATTTATAAGTTATCAAATGACCATTCCCTTAGATATATATCTACACATCCCCAATTTCTAATACTGCTCTTGTCCAAAAGAAAAGCAAGTTCGACACTCAACACTATGATGAAAATGTTTTGACTATTAATCAAATCTAAATTACCCTCAATGATGATAAATATAAAGAAATAATGTGGACCAAAACCAAAATTATCAACATTTTTGTAAGAATCACTAACAATTGAGTATGAGGGATCTTACTACCATATAAATTTACCTGTGGATAAAATGATGTGAAGTGTTTGGCAAGTAGAATTGCAAATTCCTCCACAGAAACCTTTTCTGAACACTCCTTTGCCTTCACATATACCTGCAATTCCATCAGCCAATAGGAGCTTCAAATTCCATGCAACGGTGTGAATGTAGAAAGCAGAGTAAGAATAGTGGGAAATAATATGATTTTGCAAGATAAACATTTAGAAAAGGAGATGCAAGAATATTAGGATCCATTTGTGTTTAGTTTGAGAGGTTTTGGGGATCAGAAAGATAGTTACCCTGCTATCAAAATTATACCCATAGTGATTCCAGGACAACAACCCAGATCACGCCTTAATCTAATTCTGTTTATCAAGATCGCATATGGATCGGATGCTCCCCTAGCAAAATCCATGTCCTCACAGATTGGGTATTGGAATCCATTTAGCCTTAATTTGAGGATTTTAACGCTGTTTTGACGTTTCTGGATGTTTTGGGCAGAGTGGCCAAAGGTCACAGGATTGGGTATTGGAATCCATTTAGCCTTAATGTAAGAGGTCAGGTCACTTGCAGCTAAAGAAGTTTTGGATGAACCCTGAAGTGGCCAAAGGTTTCTATGCCCTATACCAGCTTCATCTCTATAGAGTTCAATTGTCGTCGACTCGAACTTAAAAACCCAAAAAAAAAAAAAAAAAAAAAAAAAAAAAAAAAAAAAAACTTAACCGCTAAAAGCTAGATCGAGAGCTCGAATCATAGCGTAACAAGGGTAAATTAAATAGATCAAATCATCCATTAGTTACTACTGTAACATCTAAAAGGAAACAGTAGGGAAGTAAACAAGTTACAGTGTTTTTCATGGTATCAGTTGCAACGATATCGGAATTATCCGCGCGAACGTAGGCAGGAATACAATCAGAGAGGAGACTGATGCTGACGTTCCATTCCACGAAGAAGTGGCGGCCATCTTTTCCGGATCTCCAGACTCTACCGACTCTAACGCGCTCCTTTCCATGTCTCTGCTCGAACTTCATTCCATCAATTTCGTCTTTCGGAGCCATATCGATTCCCGGGATCTGTCCCACAGCAAGTTATCCAATTATTTCTGAAACTCGTAGACGATTCTTTAACGCTTAAAATAGGAATACTATCAGTGGCCCGTGGTTTGTTTGTAGGCTAGCCCACAGAAAATAGCCACTGTCGTATTTTATTGAAACACGTACTCCTAAATATATCAAAATCGGCATAAAACACCTTTAAAATTTATATTTTGTTAGGCAGGTTGGTGTGGGCTGGCGTTTTTAGTGGAAAAGAAGGAAATGACGGTAAAAAAAATTGAGGTGGTAACGCGAAGCAACCAGTAGGTCTATAACGCACAAAAACAATGAAGTAAGCGATGGTTGTGTTGTCATAACGCGCAAAAACGCCCCTGTAGTTATTGCCTACACTTAATAGTCTTATAAATTTTACCTGAAGATGAACTTTGTATAGTATTAATATTCAGAATTTGTCAAAGAAAACTCAAATGAGCCCGATTTGAAAAATGATTTAAAAGAAGGTAGCTTAAGACATGTAAGTAGAAGATATTGGTTTTTTTTTGTTGTATCACACTATCACATACCTCCAATTTGATGCGACAGATATGGGACTATTAGAGCATTTCGTCTAACCAAACTTTGTATAGTCTAACCAAATTTTGATGATTTTTTATAAAATAACCCCGAAAATAATCTATATAATAACTATTAGAGCATTAAGTATAGGTCATGTTATAACACCAAATTCATATGTTACCTCAACCATAACATTAAAGGGGAAATGATGTTCTACTTTGCTTTACAAAAATTACAATGTGGGACTTATCTCACATTGGTAGATGAGAAAACTTTCTCTCACCTTATATGTCTTGTCTCACTCATTTAATCAAATTGATCAAGTAATGGCTTAAGCATATTGGGTTTGGAATATGGAGTTGGACTAGCCTAATTGGACTCAAAATATGTTAATATCAAAAGAATATTTAGTGGTCAAAAGATGGGCCTTGGGCATTGGGGCTCTTGGGGTCTTCCTGATTAATTAAATAATTTTTAATTACGACATTAATTTTTATTCTTTATTTTTATTAAATTCGTAATTACTGAATGACAGGTTTTGACAGTTATTTTCGGTTTTGACAGTTTCCAACTGTCATAACTAATACCTATAAATACTTGTTTTCATTCATCTGTGAGGGGTTACAAAAATCATTTTTACACCACAAAATTCTCTTTCAAGTTCGTTCTTCCTGAAGATGAAGGGAACATAGAAATTTCATCAGATCCAAGATCACTTCTTGGATTGATTGTTGTATCATCTTGATACATCCCTACCAGGGAAATTTTTGTCTGAGGACACTGCAAAGCATACCTCAATCTATACAATTTCGTAATTATATTTCCTGTGTAATCATCATACAAGTATGTTTTCTGTAAATTGATTATTGTATATTATATATATTTGAATTTCGTTTGTTTTATTCTTATTGGTTTTGTTGATTGTATACTTCTGTCATAACAATCTAAGACAGAAAATTTAAAGTGAAGAATGAATCAAAAATCCATCATCTAAACACATGTGGAAAAGACTGAGAAATTCAAAGGCTCAGATTTTCGAAGATGGCAACAGAAGATGTTGTTTTATCTAACAACTCTTCATGTTTCCAATGTTCTCACTGATGATTCCCCCTCTCCTCCCACTGGTGTAACCACTGCAGAAGGAATAACACCACCCACTGCAGCCCAATTGCAAGACACCAAAGGATTATGGAAACTTAGAACACAAATTAATATAATTGCAGAAATTATATTCTAAATGCCTTGGATGATTCCCTTTATGATATCTACTCTACCATTCCTACTACAAGAGAGATATGGAATCACTGGAAAAGAAATACAAAACAGAAGTGGCATGTTCCAAGAAATTCATGATTGGAAAGTTCATGGATTTCAAGATGGTGGATACCAAATCTGTCCTCAAACAAGTGGATGAAATTCAAGTCATTGCACATGATCTTAAAGTTGAAGGTATGGGTATAAACTCTTGTTGGATTATTGTCTAACTCCATAACTATTTTGGTATGTACTTGACCCGATTATGAGCATGATCCTTTTGGGTTGCCTTCACCATAGCAATATGTAGGATGAATTAAAGAGAGAAAGGTTTAATTATGATTTATTAATATATTATGATAATAATATATTAAAGGAGAAATCATATTATTTAATTAATATCAGTCAATAATTAATTAAGAATTAATTTTGTGGCTAAAAGAGATTAATTAAACTTAAGGGACTTATTGTGTAATTATAAGATAATTACATAGATGGGCTAATGGACATTATAGAAGTTGGAGTGGACGAATTCTATGGGGAAACCCATTAGAAATCGTCCAAGGCTTCTAAAGAGGGAGTCCATGGGCTGCTTAGGGCTTAAGCAGTCAGATTATGGTTTCCTAGCTGTAAACCCTGATAGTAAGCATATATAAGGAACCCTTATGGCCCCAAAAATATGGTGAATACTTCCTTTAGGGTTTCCAGTCGTTTTTGGTGCCTCCTCTCTCCTCCCTCTTCATCCAAGTTGCTTAGTGGTGTTTGTGACTCCATTAGAGGTGCAACACTTGAGGCACTAAGCTTTCTGAAGCCAAGGATTGATTGTTATTGCTATATTACAATCAAAGGTAAGATCTAAACCCTAATTTTAGTTATAGTTATTAGATCTAGGGTTTATGGATTTGGATTATCAATTGCATGTTCATTAGACAAACTATATCCAAAGCTATTAGGGTTTGCATGTACACCATAGGAATGATGTATTGCTCAAAACCCATCAGTGGTATCAGAGCCTAGGGCTGTTTGTTGATGAATTGATGCTTATTTGATAGTTTATTGGCTGAAAAAAAAAATGTTTTTTGCACCTTCTGGTTGACTGACTCGGCGAGTTAGTAGATGAACTCGACGAGTCCAGTCTTTGACTCGGCAAGTCCAAGGGTCTGGCAGCGTTTTTTTGGCGATTGTCTTGCTGTTTTGACTTGGGATACTTACCATAAACGTTTTTAATTAATAAAATCCAATTTTTATTGATTTTGGGTGAATATCTGATAGGTGCATTTTATGCACCTATTTTGCATGTTTATTTCCGTCTTTTTATAGCATTCTACTTCATAATTCTTGCATTTAGTTGATTATTAGGGCAATTGCATATTTCATTAAGAATGTCTGGTACTTCACTATTTTTGATTTATTTTACATGCATTATGGAGCATGGAACGTGGAGCTTGGATGCATGGAGCTTGGATTCTTGGAGCTTTGGAGCATGCAGAGAAGATGAACCGGTCATTCCATGGAGGAAAGCATGAAGACATAACCCGAGTCATTGTTGCGTTATCAACATAGCAAAGGACTATGTTTCAAATGTGGTTCTTGTCACACTGATACGGGGTGTGTTTGTCCTTTATCATCTCATATTTGAGCAACATGACTCGTGGTGAAGCTAGATTGAAGATGGAGTCAACAGTGAAGACGTTTTGGAATTTTAGCAAAAAGCATGGGCCATGCCAAAAACACATGGTCAAGACAAATGGCCATGCCAAAAACACATGGGCAAAAGGCATGGCCATGCCAAAAACTCATGGCCTCATGGCATGCACGTGAACATTAATTAAAACAGGAGGAGACGCCATTTTGAAAGGGAGAACGGTTTTTGGGAGCAGTTTGGGCGATCTAGGGCAATTTTGGGAGATTTCTCAAAGCTTTTGAGAAGACCTAATTATTGCAAACATTTTTTATTTCATTTTAGTAAGCATTAAACATTTTAATTCCATCTTTATTCTTGTTTGATTTGTTCTTAGCCATGTGTGGCTAAGAAACCCTAGTTTCTAGTTCTTGTTCAAAACATGTTGATTGCTTGACTTGAAGCATATGATTTGATGTTTGATTTGTGATTCTATTCTAGTGATTATGTTTTTGTTTAAACTAGAACCCTTAAATTTGATTTATGTTTGATTGGCCACTTTCATTAATTAAATTTTTGTGCAGTTAATTAACTTTTAGGGCACCTAATCGTTCTATTAAATTAATAATTGGTAACAAGCAATAAGTTTTCTTATTGTAAAACATATATCACATGTTTTCACACTTCCGGGCGTATGAGAAGAAATGAACATTGTTGGGAAGCTTGTACAAAACTTAATGCAGTTTTTCAATACAATCTAAGTGCGTGTTTAGGTTGAATTAGTAAAGCTAGGTCTAATCAAAGAATGTGTTTTGGTTAGATAATTTGGCAAGCGAGAGGTGTTAGAGCGTGTTAATCCCTTTCAGTACCAACTTAGAATAGCAATCATAAATTACATCAAGTCATAATCAAGTTAAACAACAACATTGAGAATTAGAACTGGAAACACTTTTACAAATTGTTTACAAATCTGTTTTATTTTGTGCATGTTTTTAAAGTAGATTGTTATTTCTTTTATTATTTGACTTTTGCAAACAAAACCCCCATCTGTGATCAAAGTACCTTGTGCAAAAAGGTATAGACTTTTGTCTCGTGTCTCTGTGGTTCGACCTTGCTTGTCTTGTACTACTTTTTAGTGCATTAAAGCAGTGTAATTGGAGTCTGTTGTACTCCTATTATTTGTTGGGTTTGACACTCCTAACATTATCCTTACCAAAATAGTAGATAATTACCATTTAATTAAATATTTGTTACCTTATAAGATAATGTTTAATTATTTGAGTTATTTGATGAATTATCCTGCAAGAAATTTGACTAAGTCAAAATTAGATAATTGTCTTATTTGAATTGTTGATCTAGAATGTTCTTGAAAAAAGTTTCAATTTTCTCCCTATAAGTTTTATAGTTTAAATTTGAACTTAAAAAGTTTTGTTTTTGAAATTTAAATAGTTAAACCCTAATGTTTTGAAATGTTTCAAAACTTGCCCTTAAGTTTTGGAATTTAAAAATTTTGATTAATAGTTTAATTATGTAATATTTAAATTCTAAAACCCTAGTATTTTGAAAAGTTCAAATTACATCCACATGGTTTTGTTAAGTTAATTAAAAGAGAAAGTTAATAAAACCACCTAGTATTTTAAAAGTGTAAAATACATCATATACTATATATATATATATATATATATATATATATATATATATATATATATATATATAAGTAAAGAGTCAATCTTACTGTTAGTAGGCCTCATTCACGAAGCTGGTATATAAGGGGTGTTTAAGGAAATTTCCTATAAAATGGCGATTGAATGGGTATCCACTCTTACCCACCGCACTCTTGACTAGTGGAGGGTCGTTAGTCGAATGGGTAGGATAGGACATAAACCTTCCATTATAAGTATAATGAAGTACAAAGTAACTACATGCTTTTACAAATTCCCAAATCATAGTTACTTTAGGCAAAAATGTGAAATTGTATGCTAATCCATGGAATTACACTTTGTACCCTTGTCGAAATATTAGTGGAGCGTGTGTGGTTAACCGACACACTAATTGAGATTGACATTGGTTACGAAGGGTGATTCGATGTCTGTCATAGATCAATGGAGCGTGTGTGGTTAACCGGCACATTGATTAGGTGAGCATGACATTGAGTGCACCATGTAGATTCGTATAGTTATTCACACCTTATGTGTGATCCTCGGCATCCCAGTCACAGATGAAGGGCATAATCGAGATTAAACATGCCATTGAAAAGTTCAATGAATCTCAAAAGATCTAAGAGTTTCAATTCATTTAAAACTTAAATTTCTTTTTTATTTTTCATGGTGGAAATTGGTAAATCGTCATTTACCTACCTTCAAATATTCTACAACTAGATTACGGCATCCCTTTTCTAGGTTGTAGAGTATTGTGTTAGATCCTAGCATTGATGTTTCATTTGGGTGTTACATCAAGGATTCTAATCAACTTGACTTGAATTTCTCTCATTTTGTAGATGTCTGAATCTAATAATGGTCTTTCCAAATCCCATGGACCAAGTTTTCCAAATGGAGATGATATTCCACGATATCATCGAGGAACCAGAGATCATGCTTCACTTCCTCCACCTCCTCGAATTATTCTCCCTAACCCACAAGTTCAAAGCTTGAAAAGTTCAAGCTCACTCAAACCCTTTTGGCAAGTAAACACGAAGATGGGAAACTTGTGTGTGCACACGTCTTAGAAATGAAGTCACACATTGATAGGTTAAGGATGTTGGGTGTCAAGATTTTAGGTGAGTTGGTTGTTGAATGGGTTCTTCAGTCACTTCCTGAATCATATAGTGAGTTCGTTAGAGAGTACTATATGATGGACCACGACGTGACCCTCGTCAATTTGACCTATTTGCTTATAGCTGCTGAATCAACAATGATTTGGCATGCTGGTCAAGCAAATTTGTATGGCGAATCAAACTCCCAAACTTCAATGGACACTGGCAACATTGGAAGTCCAGAAAGGACTAAGTATGAGATTGTCCCATGTTTTGTGCCAAAAGAGTCCATTTGCTTTTATTTCCAAGAGAAGGGGCATTAAAGACGAAGCTGCCCTGTCTACCTGAAAGATCTAAGAGATGGGAGAGTCTAGTGTTATGACTCTTCTTCATGTATGAAATCCACTATCTATCTCTTTTAAGTTCCTATTATAGATTCTTAATACAATATGTAATAAAATTACATTTTGATGTTTTTGTTGGATCGAAGAAAAGAGAGGAACCTTAAGGGAAGAAGTGAGCTGAATTTGATCGTGAAGAAATGGATTTCGATCGCATTGCTTGAAGATTGGATTCTTGAGCTACTACTTGGAGTTAGAATAGATTTCTAATAAATATGTAATGGCATAGTTTTCAGTTGAACTGCATTGTAAGGACAAATTTTCCGCAATAAAATAAATTTTGATTTTATCTTATTTATTTATCCTTGCAATGGTGTGTATGAAAAATTGATGTTTAAATTGTTATTAGCGATAATGGATTTGATTCTTAATTAGGTTATTTTGTGGAAATGTCGAGAATTTACCAAATAAGGAGAGTTTCTCTTCGCCCAAGTTTCAATTGGACAGAAACTTGGAATCATACAACTTGGTTGTGTGATGAATGAGAAACTTCATATTTGGAAATTAGACTAATTCTTTGACAAAGTGTCGAGTGAAAGGACTAGGAGATCAAGTACAGTAGGTTGTGTGTTGATCAAGTCCACCACAAGAGTGATAAAGATTTTCGTCATGATTTACTAGAGTTTAGTAAATATGGTTATACTTATAAGATTAAATATAATTTTGAGTTGATTGAAAAGTTTTCAATAAATAGCAGAACGAATAAGAAGAATCAAGTAGGCAGAAAGATAAAAGTTTCTCTATTCTAAGAAGAAAGGAGTGTTGGATTAGTGTCTAAGTCCATAACTATTTTGGTATGTACTTGACCCGATGGTGCATGGTCCTTTTGGGTTGCCTTCACCAAAGCAACTTGATAGGATGAATTATGGAGATAAAGGATTAAATATTATTTATTAATATATTATGAGAATAATATATTAAAGGAGAAATCATATTGTTTAATTAATATTAGTCAATAATTAATTGGTAATTAGTTTTGTGACTAAAAGAGATTAATTAAACTTAAGGGACTGGAATTGTAATTATAAGATAATTGCAATTTGGGCCATGGATTGCCTTATAGTATAAGGTGGACGAATTCTATGGGGGAAGCCCATATGAAATCGTCCAAGGGCTTAAGGAAAGGGCTCCAGGGGTTGCTTAGGGCTTAAGCATCCAAATTAGGGTTTCCTTGTTAGATAACCCTAATTGCCTCACTATATATAGATCCCTTAAGGACCAAAAACGTGGCTAAGCTTCTTGCTAGGGTTAGAACACGTTTTGGGCAGCCTCCATCATCTCTCCTCTTCATCCTCTTGCTTATGGTGTTTGTGAACCATTAGAGGAGTGACACTTGTGACTCTAAGCCTTCCAAAGTCAATACAAGGAGATTTGGGATTGTTATTGCTACATAACAATCAAGGTAACATCTTAAACCTATTCTTATGTTAATATGATTATTTGTATGCTAGAATTAGGGTTTATAGTCTTGGATAACTTGCATGTACAATAGAGAAACCTAGATCCAAGCATTAGGGTTTGTATGAGCACATAGGATGTTCTTAGGACCAAAACCCATCAAGGAGAGTACTTTTTATTGTGTTTTATGATAAGTCTTAATGATTAAGAACCATATCTCAATTGATCCTCTAAGTGAGTCTTAGTACATTTGTATGTCTAAGAAGAGGAATCGGGAATTGTGGAAATGGTTAAATCAAGAAGTCAATCATACTTCGTTCCAATATCGAATCTTAGAGTCATACTCCAAGATTGTGAATTGAGTGACACGTCTTTAGTAGGTTTATAACACTCAACAAATGTGGAATTGGAAAAAGTCTTCTTATTCCTGCACATTTGAAATTGGTAAGTTGTGATGTCTTGCAGAAGACAAAGACCAACAAGAACCAATTGAGATAAGTTTTAGTCTTGATAGGATGTCGCACTAACTCTTGAATATTTGTTTTGTCAATAAAAGTTCCTTGACAAAGATAATCATATATGTCAAGAAGTCAGTGGGAGTCTCAATTGTCTTGAACTAATCAAGAATAAACCGATAGTTAATCACTAGCACACGACTTGAGGTTGGCGACCTATCGTGTTGACATAATTTTGTTTCTGTGCCATTCCAGATTAAGTCAACTATGCAATATGAGTTCTATGAGTTCTCAATTGGATTGCATAAAGGCAAGACACCCTGATCAATGGAAAGTACATTGATAAGGTAAAGGTGAGCTGCTTAACAACCTGGAAGCAATGGTGGGCATTCATGCTGCCATAAGGCGAGAAATCAAGATCGAACAAGTTCAATATGTATGAGTTGGATTTGTCACAAACATTGTCTTATGATTGTTTTTATGACAAATTCACATGGATAGGAACACATACACTTTAAAATCTAAGTGTCATAAGGTTTCCCTCCTTCATGAAAATTATTGTAAGGAAATGCTTTCACTAAGAGAGATTTTAAGAAGATTGCAATTGTGAAAATTATATTCTCAAATTCGATTATGATTACGACATCTCTCTTCATAGTTCGAATTGTGAGATTTGGCAATTAGTCTGAACATTTGGGACTTAGTAACATAAGCTCTGAAGTTGTTTAGACACACATGTGAGCTTTCTAAGGCAAAGGTGTATGAGTTTAAGAAGCTTAGATAAAGGCTTATCAAAGCATCAGATATTTAGAAATATGAACTTAAGGAATTCAATAAACATTGTTTTCTAAAAGTTCAGATGTTTTCTAGATATATGTCAAAGCTAGTGGGAGCATAAGTGTTATGCTTGTATGGTAATAATCACCGTGTTAGTGCGAGCATGATTATTATTTCAAGTATTGCAAGTTAGCAATATTAATTATAGAAAACAAGATTCACTTTGCAGAGTTGTAGGGGTTGAAAAGTTGTTTTGCTATAATTAAGGGAGAGAATAGTATACTTCATTTCAAATCTTGTAACATCCCAAAATTTAAGGCCAAAAATTTCATTTTTAAATAAGTTATTACATAAAACCATCAGTATAAAAACATTCATAATAATACCTCATGTCAAACCAAATTGTCGGTAATCAAAACATATTATCATAAAATAATATCAGAGTGTAATCCCAAAGATCTCATGTGCGGAAAACATAGTGTGATGGCATGGCCATGCTAAAAACGCATGGCCTCATGGCATGTCACGTGAACTTTAATAAAAGAGCAGGAGACGTCATTTTGAAGGGTGGAACGGTTTTGGGAGTAGTTTCTGGCGATTAGGGCAATTTTGGGAGAATTCTTGGAGCTTTTGAGAAGACTTAATCATTGCAAACATTTGGATTTCATTTTTGTAAGGATTAAACATCCCAATTCCATCTTTATTCTTGTTTGATTTGTTCTTAGCCATGTGTGGCTAAGAAACCCTAGTTTCTAGTTCTTGTTCAAAACATGTTGATTGCTTGACTTGAAGCATATGATTTGATGTTTGATTTGTGATTCTATTCTAGTGATTATGTTTTTGTTTAAACTAGAATCCTTGAATTTGATTTGTGTTTGATTGGCCACTTTCATGAATTGAATTTTTGTGCAGTTAATTAACTTTTACGGCACCTAATCGTTCTATTGAGTTAATAATTGGTAACAAGCAATAAGTTTTCTTATTGTAAAACATATATCACATGTTTTCACACTTCCGAGCGTATGAGAAGAAATGAACATTGTTGGGAAGCTTGTACAAAACTTAATGCGGTTTTTCAATACAATCTAAGAGCAACCTCCCCAAGCTTAGACCTTTCTTGTCCTCAAGAAAGAACAAAATTGAGAATCAACCTAGAGAAGACGATAGGCGACTAAAAAGAAACTAAGATGAAAAGAATGGAAGGAACGAAAAGGACTAAATGGAATTAAGAATGCATGCATGCAATAAAAGAAGAACTAATGAAAATAACATATGTACAAAAAGTTTTTTTTTTTGACATTAATGCAATAAATAAAACAAAGCAAACATATTCAATCCAATTAACCTCATTATGTCATTAAGTCGAAGGTGTACCTATCGGGCCTTGAGATAATTTGACATTAACCCCATAAAGATATATAACATGTAAAACAAGGTTTTTAGCCATTCCCTAACACAACTCAACAAAATCAAAAATTACAACACTTGTTCACTTTTACAGGTATTGGGTTAGCAATGGAACAAATTATGGTCTTACTCTCGTGAAAACATGTGATGCAAAATATGCTCATTTTCATTTTTCAAATCATGACAATGACCGACTCCAGCTATTTGTTGACTAACAACAATCTTTTTCTAAAAAAATATTTTCTAAAAATTCCCTATTATTTACCCAGATTGGTTACCTGTTTCAAACCACTTACACCAGTCAAAGTAGTTTACAGTCAGTCTCAATGTTTACAACCAAACATTTTTCAAACACATTATTCAATTAAACTATAAACATAAATATATACAAACTATCTAATTATATTTTTCTGCAAATAAAGCTCATGGCTTCCTTTGAAATCCGTGTAACGGGCTTCCAACCAACACATCCAAATCAGATGACCTTAGTGTGCTAGATTTAAAGAGATCCCTCGGGTTTACTTGCCCGAACCTCAAAGGCCACATATTAGCTTTATTTGTTATTATTAAGTTCATGACTTTCTATGGAACCCGTGTAACGAATTTTCAACTCAATCAGTCCCAAACTATTCAGCTTTAGGCTATTAGGTGTAAAACACCCCTCGGAGTCTACTTGTTCGAATCCCAAAGGTCACAGATTAACTTAATAATATTTTTATTTATTTATTTATTTATATTTTTTTATTTTATTTTTATTATTATTATTATTATTATTATTATTATTGGAGGACTGATGTAAACGCGCAAAGACCCGTAAGTATAGTCGGAAACAATGTCCCCAAGCAGGGTATTTAGAAGGGAGTAGGTAGAAAAGACATTTTAGAGCGCTGGAGGATTCGATTCACTGAAATTTTATATTCATTTTATGACTCTTTTGAACTTGGAGTTTGGATATGAAAGAGCTATACTACTCATAAGACCAATCATGTGTTCCAAGGGCTAAACTATATCTATCGTTATGCTTTGGTGTTGATAACCTTATCATTTTTTTGTTTTGCACGAGTAGCTTCGGGACACGTGTTCGTGTGAGATTAGGTTGCTTCAAGATTTTTAATGAAAAACGAACAAGTTCTAATCTCAAGTCACGACTAATTTACCACTTCAACTTATTCAAGAAGATTAGGTTTCTTTAGATTGAATTTTTTTAATAATGCAAAAAGATAAAAATGCTATAAAAAGACGGAAATAAACATGCAAAATAGGTGCATAAAATGCACCTATCAGATGCGCTGCAATCAAGCCGGCTCCTTTCCTTTGAAAACGAGTACCTGAAACCAAAACTGTAAACCGTAAACACGAAGCTTAGTGAGTTCCCCCATCATACCGCATACCATACAATATACTGTCAGACAATTCTTGGGCACCTGATTTACCCAGGTCAAACCATTCTGGGGTGCTTGACGTACATAGGTCAAGACATTCGGGGGTGCTTGACGTACTCGTCGGTCTATTTCACCCGACTACTGGGGACTATTTCACCCCTACTACTACCATATAAACACATAGCATATCATAATGTACTGTCAGACAATTCTAGGGTGTCTGACTTACCCAGGTCAAGCCATTTTGGGGTGCTTGACGTACCCGTCGGTCTATTTCACCCGACTACCGGGGACTATTGTGACATCCCCAATTTCTCAGCCAGAAAAGACCGATTTGTTTATGATTGATTTTTAAAATCAGAGTAATCTTTTAAAGAAAATAGTTGCGGAATTTGTTCCCAAAATCAATGTTTTAAAACCCGGGTCAACCCGGCCGGTTCAACCGGTTGGACCGTGACCCGGGGCAGAAGGCGGGTCAATTGAGACCGGTTTTTTGTAAAAATACGAACCAGATCGAACCGGCCGGGTTTCCCCTAAACCGCGGTTCGACCTAAGGAATTAGCACAAAATCTATTGCTACATAAGGCGCATCTACCAACATCATCCTTTAAGCGCCTCTGCCAGGATTACGTCATACACTATGAGACGCGACTGCCAGGTTTATGACATTCTCTTTTAGGCGCATCTGCCGACATTATCTTATAAGCGCATCTGCCAAGATTATCCTATAAGCGCATCTGCCAAGATTATTCTATAAGCGCATCTGCTATTGTTATGACAATCTCTATTTGGCGCATCTGCCAAGATCACGACATTCACTACTTGGTGCATCTACCGATATTATTCTCAAGCGCATCTGCTAGTTTTATGACATTCTTTAATTGGTGCATCTACCAATATCATTCTTAATCATCTTTCATACCTCATCATTTTATCACATACCAACTATCTCATCTACCCATGTTCTTTCCAACATATTTGTAGATATAAAATACATATACAGTTTAACTCATTTAAAAACTATATAAAACATTCATTCCATAATCATCTCAAATAAACAACAATATATAAACATATAGCACGTATTTTATAACAAATACTTCATATTTATATGTTAGAAGAAAGTAACCACACACTCTCCCAAACATATACTTAATACATTCAAACAATACTTGTATTATACCCGTGTTTATGAAAGGGACTATACACCCACACATATAAACAACTTTATATTATACACATAGCACGTATTTTATAGAAAATACTTAATATTTATGTGTTAGAAGAAAGTAACTACACACTCACCTGATCAGAAGATAATCGGGCAGCACTACGGCTTGCAGAAGTAGTGTTTCTCCGTAGATCTGGAAGATCTTCACAAAAACCGGCTCCTTGCGGGTAGCGCTTCGGCTCGGGAATAACGCTCTTCGGGATCCTCGGGGCTTCGGATCTTGCTTCGGGGCTCGGAAATATTACCGGGGCTTCAGGGTATAAACGACACGCAAAACGAGGCAAAAACTAGAGAGAAGAAAGAGTTTGAACAGGAGAAAATGGCTGATTTCGAGTTCTATTTATAGGCTGAGGGTCTGGGATTACGCGGGGCGTAATCTCAAATTACGCGGGGCGTACTCGAGTTAGGCAGGGCGTACTTTGACGTCATTGCGTGCGTCGACTGGTGGCACTCGAGTATTGGTCAGACAAGTTGCACCCTTTTGAGTACGCTGGGCGTAATTTGACTCGTCGAACTTCTAAATTGCGTAACTTTCGCATACGAGCTCCGTTTTCGACGTTCTTTATATCCACGCGTAGGCGAGACTACGCTCTACAACTTTTGTTTAGACTCCGTTGGCTAATTTTGAATTTATTTTTATTATATTACTTTTAGTAGGCCGGGACTGGAAAACTCCGTTATAAATTCTTAGCTTCTTCATCCGACGTCCGTTTTCGCCTATCTTTTTATCGTTTCACTACAATTGACGAGATCTTCGATTCTCGTTTAGATTGTTTTGGCTAAAAACCGCTCGATCTCAAATCGAGTATTCGGGCTGGATACTGTTAAGCTGAAATTAGAAAAATCATAACTTCCTCATACGAAGTCAGATTTGGACGTTCTTTTTATGCACGCTCACGGTTTAACGAACTCTAAAACTTTCGTTTAGATCACTAAGGCTAAATATCGCTCTAACATAACTTCACTTTTTACGTCGTGTTGTGTCGTGCTGGTTCTGTCGCGAAACTTCGACAGGTCATAACTTCTTCGTTATAACTCGGATTTCGGCGTTCTTTATATGCACGAAAACCTTGTAACATATACTATAACTTAGTTAAGATTATTCATTCTAAATAATCTTTCATCAAAAATTCATTTTTGACGCCTATCGTCTCTAAATTGACTAGCCCTGATCTACAGGCGTTACAACTATTTCACCCCCACTACTACCACATAAACACATAGCATGTTAGCATATAAACATATAAGGTAATAGTAATCCTAGGTGAATATCAAAAAGACAATCATCTAACATACAACTCCTACTGGTGGGCCGGAATTGTGGCCTTTGACCCACCGCTACTGGAGGGTAACCCACCTCACACTGCTAAAGTCCCGTAGACACAATCCCACACTTGCTGAAGTCCGGTAGACTCAACCCCAGCTATTGGATGACAGATTCCCGAACTGTCAACACCAAAACAACACCCAATTAATAATTGGGTCCCAACACATCACCATAATACATACTTGGATAATTACTACATTACCCCAGACTTGGCTTATTTAAGCCCAAGGCCTAATCCATAGGCCCAAAGCCAACTAGGAATCAAAGCCCAACATATGGCCCGATTTTCCAAATTAGGCCCAAGCCCCTTACATAGGCCTTACCCTAGGCCCATTAAATTATTCTAGTCCAATTACTTGACTTTGGATGACCCATTAATAACCCAACCATCAAGGCCCAATAGAAAGGCCTAACAATAAACCCAAATGAAATTAGGATTTCTCATAAAATGATGATTAGGGTTAAGTTTCCCACTTAACACATTAAGGACTTAATCCATTAAGTCCCACATGGCCTTAGGTTAATTTGCAATGATTAATAACTAATAATTTAAGTTCATTAAATTATCCTGTTGTGGTCCCGCTAAGTCCCAAATTAGGGTTTCATGGCATTAGGGTTTTCCAAACCCTAATTAGGATTTCCAACCCATCTTAGCCCAATAGGCCCGATAGTCAGATCCTGAAGCCCATTAGGGTTTCCTAAGGTCAATTAGGGTCCATTAGACACATGTTTAGGCTTTATTGTCAATTAGGGCTTCATTAGGCCCAATAGGGTTTCACTAAGACCATTAAGGCTTCTTTGGGCCCATTAGGGATTACAAGGTCCATTAGGGTTTTAGTCCCTTGTCTAAACATCCAAACCAAAACACAACAGCAACGAGGCATACCGCCACCCGACACGGCGGCCGACAGCGGCAACCACCACCCTAAGGTGGTGGTTTTCCAATTTCTTTTATTATTTCATTTCCAAATTACAATTACAACCCAATAAATAAACACACTAAACGGAATAAACACACACAACCACCCTATGGTGACCGGTGGTGGCAGAAACGGTGGCAACCACCACCTTGAGGTGGTGGCGGTGGGTTTTCCGACCATGATCGCTCCAATAATCCTCACAATACAACAACTACATGAACACTCGACTACATACCCATGAAATAACGCACACTACTCGGACTTGAAGCAGCTGCGCACTCGAACTCATGAGAAACACGAACATGGCAGTGGCGGCGACGCGAGGTGGTGGCAATGGCGGCGCGTATGACGTCAAACAGCTTGAGGGAAACGCAAATATGAGATGAGGTTGATCTTACCAGGGGATTATGGTTGCTCGCAACCTTCTCTTCGTCGTTCACAGCTCCAACTTCAATCTCGATAGTCCTCTTGGACGTTCACGGTGTCACCGCCAACAGGGCTGTGGTGGTCGGCTGGGGCTCACAACCCCCTTGGCTTCGCCGGCAAGGAGATCGATGGCGGCTAGAAGGTCTCTCATGGTGGCGGCTAGTGAAGCATTAGGGTTAGGCGTGTTTAGAGGAAAACAGGAGGGAAGGGAAGGGAATGAAGGGTTTAAGTCTCGTGTTCCTTTCAAACTTATGCTTACTTAACACATTTAGTCCCTCACCCTGCAATCTTTCCCAATTCAAGGTTGCAATTTACAAAACAGCCCCCAACATTCAAGATTCATCACAATTCAAGTCCCAGAAGTTACCATATAGCCCCTCCATGACAAATCCTTTTCAAAATAAGTCCCATATTTTCCTTTTTAACCCACTCCATGGAAGTCCCTTACAAATTAAGTCCCATAAATGACCAAACAACCCCCAATATCTTAATTATGACATAATCAGCCCTTCCACCTCATTTTCTTTTAAATTAAGTCCAAATAATTACCACAGAGCCCTTGTCTTTATAAATAATTATAAATTGAGTCTGGAACTCACACTTTTAACCCCTGACTTCTAAAATTGTAACAATTAGCTCTTCAAGACCAACGTTTGATATATAGTTATTTATTTTAGGGCTTTTATTCGTTCACTAATTTATTTATTTAACTAATAAATAAACGGAAGAAGATAACAGATTGAATGAGAAGGCATATGCAAATTCCTTGGAACCAAGTGAAAACTTTGTTGGAGAAGCAAGTACTTCAAGGACAAAGCACAACAACAAGAAAAGGAAGCAAGGCTCCAAACACTCTTCCAAAGATGGCAAAACGCATGGCCCTAACTAGAAGAATTTCAGTTCATGTTATGTTTGTGGCAAAACTAGATACAAGGCCAAAGATTGCAGATTCAGGAGGGGTCAAAGAGGAAATAATGGAGGAAACAATGGAAACAATGGTGGCAATTCTGGTGGAGGAAAATCTGGTCAAACCAACATGGTTGAATCACCAAATCAGTTTGTTGGTGTGATTCAAACCAACATGGTTAGCAATTGTGTGGATTAGTGGATTGATATTGGAGCCACAAGGCACATTTGCAACTCCCAAACCATGTTTTTTACATACCAGAAAGTCTCGGATTCTGAACCAATGTTTATGGGGAATGACTCTACTGAAAAAGTTGAAAGAAAGGGAAAAGTGAAGCTACAGCTGACTTCTGAAAAAGAACTTGTTTTATGTGATGTATTGCATGTTCCTGAAATTACTAAGAATCTGATTTCTGGTCCTATTCTTAGTAACAAGGGATTTAAACTTGTATTTGAGTCGGATAAGTTTGTTCTCACCAAGGGTGGGATGTATGTTGGAAAGGGATACCTTAGTGATGGTCTCTTCAAAGTCAGTGTCTTACCTTTGTACTATGGTGTTGAAACACCAAACAATGATGTAACCAATGTTAATGCTAATGCAACAATGAGCACTACTATCCCCTCTTCTATGTATATGCATGATCCTTCATTTTTGTGACATTCTCGTTTGGGACATGTCAATTTTCATTTTATTCAAAGAATGGCAAAACTTGGCATGTTACCAAAATGTTCATTAGACAAAAACCTAAAATGTGAGGTTTGTGTGGAATCAAAAATTTCACAACATCCTCATAAATCAGTTGAAAAATCTAATGAAATACTTGGCTTAATCCACTATGATTTATGTGATTTTAGAGCAACACGTACAAGAGGAGGAAAGAATTATTATATTTTTTTTATTGATGATTGCAACAAGTATTGTTATATTTATTTATTAAATACCAAGGATGAAGCCTTGAATTCTTTTAAGAATTACAAGGCTGAAGTTGAAAATCAACTTGACAAAAAGATCAAAATTCTAAGGTCTGATTGAAGAGGAGAATATGAATCCAAAGACTTTGCTGAAATTTGTTCTTTAAATGGTATTATACATCAAACAACTGCTCCATATAATGTTGTATGATATACAAATGCTCCTCGTCACAATGTCTGAAGATATAGAAAGATTTGTCAATATAATGGACATCATCGAAGAAGATCAACAATAAAAGAACGAGTGCAAATATCATATATTGTGTGCAACCTAATTAAGAGCTACATGAAACTGTTTGAAAATCATGTAGATATTGTTAGTATACACTGTATGCAAGTTCAGTTATCTTGGAAATGAACTCTAAATATAGAAAATATAATGTCATTTTAAACTTAAATATGTAAAATAGTATGCTTTTCCAAATGACACGATTTTTCATTTGCATTAGGTAAACCAACCTTACAAAAGCTATTACATAGTTAAATCCTTTTACACGAATTTGGAAATTGTAAGAGATACATATTTTGTTTGCGGTCGATAAAACCTCCTCTAATTTTAACAACATATATAAGACTCTTCTACCTAAAACTTTTCAATTTCCGCATTCACACCTCGAATCCACATCTCAACCTCTTTGAGTTTTACCAAGTTTCGACCATTTGCCATAACTCTACTCGGACCAATCTGGTTCTAATAATTCGGCGAGTCTCCGACCAAAAATCTAAAACAATTTAATTTTTTTAGATCAAGAACACACACACATCCATTCTTCAACTTAATCGATTCAAGAACATACACACACTCATGATGCCCCAATCCAGAAAATTGAGCCTCTTTCTTTCTGCTCACAAAAAGAAAATCAAACCTGTGTTTTTTTCCCTTGCTCTCAATATATTGGATGAGAAGAACAAACAAACTCCAAATTGAACATCTTCTTCCTAGAAATTGATGTGGGTGTTGTTGAACATCTTCTTCCCAGATTTCGATTTTGAAAACATGTGTGAGTTCTTGAAAAGAAATCGATGTGTGTTCTTGAACAAAAATCGCTGTGTGCGTTCATATTTTTTTTAGAAATTAAATGATCTTCAAGGTATGTGTGTGTGTTTATCGTGTTTATCTTCTTCACAAAAATCAAAAATCGATGTGTGTGTGTGTTCATCGTGTTCATCTTCTTCACATAAATCAAACGATCTCCAGAAGTGTTTGTGTGTATGTGTTCATGCTCGAACATCATATTTGGGTTTATTGAAGCGATTTTCAGATTTGTGTGTGTTCATGTTTGATTTTGAAACAACAGTCATACACTCATTTGATGATTATGTATGTCTGTGTTCATCACAGATCTTGAGTTCATGAGAAAAGATAAGAAAGAGAGAGGGAAGAATAAAAGCCTTGAATCTGAAAGATATCTTATGTGTATGTTGTGTGTTCATCTTTGTCAGAAAATCATAAACGTCAGAGACTCGCCAGATAAGATGACCAAAGCATTGTCGGAGTCGTTAAATATGCTAAAAACCGACTAAACCTCCGATAGCAGGTCATAAGGATGTTATTTGAATAGTTCAACAACCTCAATAGGAAAATATGATGAAAAAAAAACGTAATGACTAAATGTGTATAATTCAAAAAATATATTATCCTTTTAAGTCATTATTCCTTATGAAAACGGAAACAAAATAAAATTAGTATAAAAATACATATGATAACAACATAAGAAAAAAAGTAAAGAGCCAAAACGATAAAAATAAAAATAAATGTCATTACAAGAACTTACATAGTTACAAATACAAGATCCAAACCAAAATTATCATGTCGACAAGGAAACATTTTTTTTTCAATGCGTGTACGATTGTTATTGTATCCATGTGCGACACAACACGACTCATCGAACAACACAGACAATGAGGATGGGGAGTGTCAAGTGTGTGTCGTTTTGTTAAAAGATTTTATAATGAAAACAGAAACTGTCAGTTTAAAAAATCACAGGACTAATTCTATAAACTATGTAACTGTCAAGGGACTGGTTTTGTAATTTCCGCTCAGAGAGATTGCCGATATCAGAAGCCAGCAAGAAAGAAGACGTACATATCACATTCAACGAAATTACGCAGGGACGCGTCCCACAGTCGGAGGATAAGAAGACGCAAGATCTCTCGTTGACTTTGTTCCTTCTCATAGTAGGTCATCTGCGTCTGTCGAATTGGGGATTGAAACCCGAAAAAACCCCTAAAATCAGCGAAAGTTTTGAAGTAATTGAGCGATGAGGAGAGTGTTCGGCGTTAAGAAAGACAAGGAACCGCCTCCTTCCCTTAATGACGCCTCTGATCGGGTACTCTCTCTGTCTATCTCATTCGATTATGTTTGATTTCATGTTTAATTTGATCGATCATTGTATATGGGGTTATTAGTACGCTTACTAATTGGGAATCCTAAATAGGTAGGGGTGAAACCAATATTTCAAAACAGCATAATACTTTGATAGGCTAAAAAATCCTAAATCCTCTTTAAAGCCCTTATTTACTTATATAAGTTTTATCCATGTAACATAGATACCTGTATAGTATGCATTATGCAATCGGCATACTATTTTGCATAATAGTTGTGATCCTCATCATGGAATTAAAATTTATATCATTATATGATCATATCTTGGCATCTTATGACATGGGAATGAGGCATAGTATGAATTGATTGCGTTTCAAGCTTATATATCTCCATGCTTTATATTGATCAACTGAATTATGTTCCAACAAAGAAACGTAAACAATATTATATGTCATACACCTTCAGTGATGATAATTAATACAAACTCTAAGTTGATCCATCACCATGGATTATCTACATTAAGTGTTTCTCACAAACTCTAAGTATTGTTTCTTAAAATGAATGCCTGATAAATTTGTATAACTTGTTTTAGATCAATAAAAGAGGTGAAACAGTGGATGAGAAGATCAAAAGACTTGATGGGGAACTTGCTCGATACAAGGAACAGATCAAAAAGACCAGACCAGGTCCCGCTCAAGAAGCTGTGAAGGCTCGAGCAATGAGAGTTCTTAAACAAAAAAGAATGTAGGCTTTGAATATACATACATCATATATATGTGTGGATATGTATTTGCTTATGTAAATTAATATACAATCAATCTTTAATGATTCTTGACAGGTATGAAGGACAACGTGACATGTTGTACAATCAAACATTCAATCTGGATCAAGTTGCATTCGCTTCAGAAGGGATTAAAGATGCTCAGCAAACAGTATGTGTCACAGTTATTAAGCATTTTGTTCAAAGACTTATTTATAAATTTTGTATCTTGCAGATGACAGCTTTGAAATCAGCAAACAAAGAGCTGAAAGGAATGATGAAGACTGTGAAGATTCAAGACATTGATGTTAGTATAATTATTTATGAATGTTGCTGTTTTGATAATTTCTAATTACTGACCAATCCATTTAATCTTGTTTATGTTTAGAATTTGCAAGATGAAATGATGGACATGATGGATATAAGCAATGAGATACAAGAATCTCTTGGTAGAAGTTACAGTGTGCCAGATGATATTGATGAAGATGATCTCATGGGTGGTAAGCACAAATTTATTATTATTATTATTATTATTTTAAATGTTAACTTCATTTTATGGAAATGTTTCAGAACTTGATGCTTTGGAGGCAGACATGGGTCAAGAAACTGAAGGTGAAGGGGTGCCTTCATATCTTCAACCTGATAATGAGCCTGATCTGAATGAAGAACTTAATCTGCCTTCAGCTCCAAGTGGACATGCAGTGCCAGCTGGCAGAGTTAACAATCAGGTAACTTTTAAATACAATCAGCTTCAAGTGATAATTGATAATGGTAATTTATGTGTTTTTTTTATTTTTGTTTAATTTTACAGGCTGTGGATGAATTTGGTTTTCCTGCTGTCCCTCATGCATCTCTTCGTAGTTAAGAGGTTTATTTTTTAAGGTGGATTAGGGTCAGTATTGTCTTTTTACGTCTCTTAAGTCTTAACAATAGTGTGCATAATTTGAACATGATACTTGCGTCACTGCTTGGGGATGTATATGATTTGTTGGCACTTTTTAAGTAATTGATGCTTTATTCATGTAGATGCCTTTGGTTGAAGTTTTGCATTTGGTTTTTGGTTTAAAATTTAAGTTTTATAATATTCCTTTAAATTTTTTTATATATTTCTTATGTTGGAAAATGGGAAAGAAATTTGTTATTCTTTTTCTATTGTTTTGTACAATATTTTAAACCGTGAAGTTGTTGGAATATTTAATAAAATGGTGAAGTAGTCTTTGTAAATAGACAAATATACAAACAAAATATAAATAATTAAATTGAAAAAACTCTCCTATTGTGGGGGCACATTAATCCTTTTAATGAAAAAATTATAGAAAAAAATTTCTTCTATTGTGGTTGCTTTTGCATCGGCTTTAAATCGTCTCCTTAACATTTTAGGTTATGCAACAACATTAAACCATTTGTAAAAAATTTAGTTAAAATTCAATCAAATGTAATAATATTAAAACCTTTGTAGACAAGTTAGTTAAAAACAAAATATATCGACAACTATTGTATTGTGTAGGTTTTTGAGTAATATATTTTATAAATGATTTATGATTGTTTTATTAAACTGAACTGTAAATGAATTTACCTAGGAGAGTCATCATATAATTTGACTTAATTTTTTGTTTTAAATTTATAATTGTATATACAAAATAGTAGTTAATGAATCATAAAATACATGGCAAATTTCATAAAACGCAACTTATTATATGCATGTTGTTGAAAAAAAAAAACCTTATATTAAATACATGACAGTTTAAACATTCCCTTTTTTATAATGAATTCTTTTATTAAGAAATTTATAATATATTATGATTTTCCTAACTTTTATAGTTTTATTCTTAAAAGTTAAATATATTGTTATTTTATAATGTCAGTTACAGGATAAGTTAGTTTGGGTTTACACATGACTGATTACTGAATACTGACGACCCCTACAAATTTGGGAATGGAACATGGGCGGATGGGTGTGTTGAATGTTGAGTGTTGTATTTGTATATTTAGCAATCTTTTTTCATGGTAATATATCCAAGCCATTGAAGTATTGCCATTGTTCTTCATTTTTATAACACTTATTGTGTGTGTGTGTGTGGGGGGGGGGGGGGGGGGGGGGGGGTAATCATATATTCGACATAAACATTAAAAATACTTTTATGTTCATAGTTATATTAATTATATTATTTCTTTTAATTATCACAAATAACTATTTTAAACCCAAAAAAATAACAAATATACCAATTATTACATGCTGCTATATTCATTGAAAAATGTAGCTTTAAATCTGCTACGCTAGTCTATACTTGTATATGTTTATCATGAGAATTGTTATTAATAAGTGAGTTTTATTCAACATATAACATTTTTTTGAGTTATTATACTTATATATGTTTATCATGAGAAGTATTATTTTATTTATTCATAATGGCCGTTAGGTAGTTTAAATTTAAGATTAAATGTAGTTAAGTTCATTTACTTTTTTAGAATATCAATATACTTTAATATATTT
Source organism: Lactuca serriola (assembly GCF_051521515.1). Classification (NCBI taxonomy): domain Eukaryota; kingdom Viridiplantae; phylum Streptophyta; class Magnoliopsida; order Asterales; family Asteraceae; genus Lactuca; species Lactuca serriola. The sequence goes on from NC_136409.1 coordinate 201,102,517, forward strand.
CTAAATTATTTTTGAATTTCATCTATGTCCGGACTTGAACCCTCAAACTTATGGAAGATATGTTTGTTCACTATTTTGATAAAACTGAATTATCTAATTAGACTATTTGGTTTGGATATTCGAAATTTTTTATTAGTTTTCAACAAAACAAAATTATTATTTTTAATTTCGGATTGGTTTTGTTTATAAAATAAAAATCAAATATAAAAAACAGAATAACAATTTATTTATATTATTTATTTTTAACATATATTTTTAATAATTTATAAATTTATTAACTTATTTTTTTAATAGATAAAATTTTCATCTATTATAATATTTTAATATGTACTTCTTATCAAAAGTTTTTTTGTCTATAAACTACTAAACCATAATATATTTTTCTTGATTGTTTATAAATTCTAATTCAAAATTAAATAAACAATTTTCTCTAGTTTCTTTTATAGAGTGGGTTAAGACACAAAGTTATATATTAATTAAAATGTTTTGCTTCTTGAAAACTAAACTATGAAAACGGACCCAACCAAATTATAATTTATTGGATCAAATCATATTTAAATTTGATTTGGATTATTTAGATTCATGATTAAAAACCAAAATCAATTTGGATCAGATCAAACTGATCCATTCAAACAGACACTATCAGGAGGGATGACATCTCACGATACTGTTACGACAATAATATCAAATGATTTCATTCTTTGTAATCAATATTACAAATGATATCTTTTCTTATATATTTAATAATATTTGTTGTATTTAGTTAATATATACAAAAGTTTTTTTTTTCCTTTTCTGTTTGTTTTGTTTTATAAAAAATAAATGTAAATCAATACATATGAATACGATTTTCTTGTGTATATATGTTTTTATTTACGAACTAAGATTTTTTTTTCTTAGTTGTGTAATGAAAATACAAATTCTTTTTTATATTTGTTGTAGCGGTTTAAAGTTATAATTATTCATTAAAAGAACCAATTAGAAAGGATAAATAGTACAATTGACTATCCATTGTTATAAACTACAGCTACAATAGAATAGGTTTATCAAACGTCTGTAATCTGCAAAAAAAAATATTGTTTTTTAATATCTATAAACTGTTAAAATAAATTAAAATTAAATAAATTGATTTTTTAAACTTAAAAAAGTTCTTCAATGCTGAAATTTAAAATAATTCTAGTTTTATAAACATGAAAGGTTTCAAATTTCAATTCATTTAAGAGATTTCATATTAAAATCATACGGATCCTCTGTTGCTTATTCATAGACCAACAAATGATTAACATATTTTATCTTCTATCAATATTTTATTGTAGTTAAAATGAGGAAATATATATATTTTAGAAAAAAGAGACATTCGAATAAAAAATATTAATCATTTTAATCGTTGTTGATGGTTTACCATGAGTAATTCGATTTTAGGAGCACAACATAATGTAATTGAATTCAAATATAACTATATCATTGATATAAAGTGACCTTTTATCTTTAGTCAATATTTCGTTGAAGGTAAAATGAGAAATATTTAAAAAAAAAGGCATTCATATAAAAAAATATTATAATTTTAAGAGTGAATTACACGAATGATCCCTATGGTTTAGGGTAATTTGCACGTGGCCCCGAACTTATTTTTTTAACTCGGAAGGTCCCTAGTTTGTTTGTGTTGCGCACATGGTCCATGTCTTACCTAAAAAGACTATTTTGTGCTTGATTTTCTAATTTATTTAAATAAACACACTCCCAACCCCACTTCCACCTCACCTCACCTTACTTTACCTACCAATTTGATTTAAATAAATTAAAAAATCAATGGCAAAAAAATACTTTTATGTTCATAGTTATATTAATTATATTATTTCTTTTAATTATCACAAATATTAAAAATATTTTTATGTTCATAGTTATATTAATTATATTATTTCTTTTAATTATCACAAATAACTACTTTAAACCCAAAAAAAATAACAAATATACCAATAATTACATGATGCTATATTCATTGAAAAATGTAGCTTTAAATCTGCTATGCTAGTCTATACTTGTATATGTTTATCATGAGAATTGTTATTAATAAGTGAGTTTTATTCAACATATAACATTTTTTTGAGTTATTATACTTATATATGTTTATCATGAGAAGTATTATTTTATTTATTCATAATGGCCGTTAGGTAGTTTAAATTTAAGATTAAATAGTCTTTTTAGATAAGACATGGACCAAGCACGCAGCAAAAACAAAATGTAAGAACCTTCCGAGTTAAAAAAAATAAGTTAGGGACCAAACATACAAATTACCCAAACCATAGGGACCATTCGTGTAATTTACTCTAATTTTAATCGTTGTTAATGATTTACCATGAATAATTTGATTTTAGGTGCTCAACATAATGTAATTGAATGCAAATATAATTATGTCATTTATATAAAATGACTACAATGATAATGGTGTTTTTTAGTTTCGAAGATGATTAAAAATGTTAGAAGACGGTAGCATTATTTGCGCTAAAAAGAAGACACACACCTTTTTAGGTATATGGTCTTCTAAACTCAAACACTCTACGAATGTTAATATATACATGTTAGCGTAAGGTTTGTTTGACGCTACAAAAAAGATCAAGAAGATTACAGACAAAAATCAAACACTACCTTATAATATTTTACTCCACAAACATTTAAGCTCTTATCATATACATAAAAATATCAAATATATAATTCTATATGCACCATGGGTCAAAAAAAAGCTCTCTAGTGGTCAACACAAAAATCCAAATCAAACCTGAAAAAAATTAAATTCATGATTTTTTAATATATCGTAATAGTTAAGAACACACAGGCCGGATATTTGAAAAGTAAATATTAATTAGATTACATTAATTCAATCGTATTGTATTTTATTTAAGCTCGTGGAAGTGGCGTCACGTCACAAGCCTTGTTTATTAACAATCTAATGACTAAAATGCGTTAAATAGACTTGTGTGGTCTTTATAAAACCTATTAATTTTCTAGTTTATCCAATGGGGAGGGGATTGAACTTTTTCTGTCCGGTATATAGAAATAGGGTTAATGACTTATTTAAATAAGACAAAACTTCAAAAATGGTCCCTCTGGTTTTCAAAAACATCAAGTTTAGTCTCTAAGTTCAAAAAACCTCACAGATGGTCCCTGTGGTTTCAAAACTTTTAACAAATGGTCCTTTTCGCTAACTCCGTTAGCTTTCGGCCGTTAAATGAAGGGCATTTCAGTCATTTCACAACCACAGGGACCATTTATGAAGTTTTGCCTTATTTTTTATTAAATAAATATAATTATTTAATATTAAAGGGCCCACCCCCCTCCCCTCTCTCTCTCTCTCTCTCTCTCTCTCTCTCTCCAACAACCCCACCCTTATTCCCTTCCTGATTTCCGATTGAGAGGTTTGATTCATGGTTTCTAGTTGAGGGATCAAATTTCAGCCACTAATAATCCCCAACATGTATAATACACTGGGGATAGTGTTCATCTGTTTTTGGTTCTTGGGCACAACTTGTTGAAGTTGTCTTGTCGTTTGGTTCCTGAATTGTACATCTTGATCTCTCAACCTGCTTGTTTCTTAGATCTGGAAGATAAGAACCCAGCAATGAAGACCGGTGAAGAATTTACACATATAAACGGCGATTTGAATCTTACCTTTGATTCTTGTGAAGAAATAACGTTTCAAGAAGATTGGTAGAAGATGGTTGCGTCATTGAAGAAGATGAGCAATGTCGCTATGTGTTCCGGCGTTTGTCACCACTAGTGAACATGAAAACCACCATGGAGATTACTTTTCCCATCGATTTTTAGATCTGGGTCTTAAGCCACCGCCACCTGGGTTTGTTAAGGTGGGTGGTGATGAAAAAGCAGGGACAGTAGGATGTGGGATTTTGTGTATGGGTTTTGTTCTAAATCTACCTTTCTCCATCTCTGTTTCAGGTCTGGAATTAAGAACTTAATTCGTTTCTAAAATACTTCTAATCGAGGTTCTGTGACACCTAACATCGACCCCAAGACACACACAATGAAGCTTTTTAATGTGTAATTAGATATCAACAACAGTAGCAAATCGTTTTCTAGAAGTGTGTGTGGAGCTTGAGTTGTAGGTGAAGAACGGGGAAGAAGATGATGGAGTGGTGGTGTTGTTTCGTCTTTATAACTGAAAATCTCCTATTCTCAATCGTTTTCTGGTTATGTATCATTCAACCTTCAAATCAATGATAAATAAAAGGAAGAAGGGGGTTTTAAATTCAGATCTTTCTTGATTTGAAGGAATGTTACAGACGTGTTTTGAAAGAGAAGAATAAACCGATCCAGTTGCACAATCTAGTCTTTTTACGAGAGAGAGAGAGAGAGAGAGAGAGACCCTTTAATATTAAATAATTATATTTATTTTTCTTTTTAAAAAAAAATTAAAGCAAAACTTCATAAATGGTCCCTGTGGTTGTGAAATGGCTGAAATGCCCTTCACTTAATAGCCAAAAGCTAACAGAGTTAGCGAAAAGAACCATTTGTTAAAAGTTTTGAAACCACAGGGACCATCTGTGAGGTTTTTTAAACTTAGGGACTAAAATTGATATTTTTGAAAACCACACGAACCATTTTTGAAGTTTTGTCTTTAAATAATAAATTCATATTGTTTTGTTAGCATTTATAGCAAAGTACATATCCTAATCATTTTTATTACCTCAATTATTTTTATTACCTCAATTTATTACAAAATTCATCAATTTATATATGTGACAAGGGGTCCGTTATATGGATAGAAAAATGTAGATACATATGATCCAACTTCATGTCTAGTGTTGTTTGTTCCATGTATAATTGTAGCTCTTCTAAGGGGGCCTTGTTCTCTTTTTGACTAAGAACATCTTCAATGATAGTTTTTTTTTAAAATTATATAATATTTGAAAAAGATTTTGGAAAACCTTCTACATTTAGAGAATAAGGCTCATTTGAGATGACACTTCAAACACTTATTTCTCTCTAACATTTTTTTATACTATATCACAATTGATCCCTACATTAAGTAACATTTTATTTTATAACCTAATTACATTTAGATAATAGATTTCTTTTAAACTTTATATTAGTTAATTAATTGATTTAATAAACAAAATAAAACTTATAATGTTTTATGAAAAAAGTTATATAATTCAAAAATAATTGTCAAGAACTTTTAAAATTAAAAAAATATTAAATAATATAAAACATTGTAGTTACTAGGCACTTAATGTCAAAAATTAAATTGAAAATTTTTGTCGGGTACTTTATAATTTATATCGACAGTATAAAAGATGATAAAATTTTCATAATCTAGTTACATGATATTTTATCGTTTTTTATATTTTAACTACATTGTGAAAATTTTATCATCTTTTATAGTATCAGAATAAAATACCCGGCAAAGTTACTTTTTAATTTTACTTTTGACATTGTCTAAAAAAGATAAATTAGTTAATGGCATATATTAGTAAAATAATAAATTATATAAATAAACTTAATGATAGATTTGTTAACTTTAGAGTGTCACTATTCATTCTTTATTTATAGAGTATAAAATTAATGATAGATTTGTTAACTTTAGAGTGTCACTATTCATTCTTTATTTATAGAGTATAAAATGGAGTTGGGTCATGCACTTAGTCTATTGATTAAGTGTATGACCCAAGTGCATGACCCAACGGGTGGTGGGACCGAGGGTCTCACATAAGTGTTGGCCGAGGTCATCTTTGATGTCGACTACACAAACTTTTGCACCGTGTTTGTGGAAAAGACGCACGATGCTCTCTCCGATACCGGTTGCACCACCTGTTACCAAAGCCACCTTTCCTAATAACCTTTCCTATAAATAGAGTGTAATGGTAGAAAGAGAATAGGGTTGGAGATGCTATAGCTTACTTGTAATCTTGTATATTACCTTGATAGACCCAGGACCAAAGGGATATTAGTGGCCAAGAACATCAGCTGTGGTTTTGGATCTTTTATTTTGGATGAAAGGGGCATTTTGGTCAAAAATCCAGAGTCACGATATTACCGACTGGAAGTGGGAAATTTGTTGGGTTTCATATATCATGCTCCAAAAGCCGTTAGTGAGGAGAGAGTTCACAGTACACAATAGTAGCTAGTAGCGGTCTATAAGTGGGTCCGAGAGTCTCGAGTCACCACACTCCCATCCAACCGACTATCACTTCTTCTCTGGTACGTTCATATTCTCTCTCTCTCTCTCTCTCTCTCTCTCTCTCTCTCTCTCTCTCTCTCTCTCTCTCCAGCTACGATGTTTTGATCGATTCTAATTCTACTTCAAATCTGGCAGTAAAAGCAGCAACATCTAGACTGTAGCTTCAATAGCTAACTTAACACCAAGTTTTGATGTTCCCAAAAACGAAAACAAATTTAGATCTTATCATGTTATGTTTAACGCCAATATTTCTTTCTCTTTCTTCCAATATTTGATCTACAGCTCATTTTGAATTTGAAGTATTTTTCTGATTTGCACATCAACTTGAATTGAAATCAAATCTGTTTCTCGTGATTCATATATAACACCCACAGCCTAGTGTTGTGAAACAATCTACAGCGAGATTCAAATGACAACAGCTAGTTCTAGCGATTCGCCTCTTGTTGCTCAAAGGTCCGTATCATACTAATCCTTAGTATTTAAACTTTCATGCATACTTTGGTCCTCCTTCAAGTTTGACTGAATATAATTTTTAATTTAACTCTAATACTGTGTTGTATATTAAATTGATATTTATTAATCATATGTACTTTATTTAATCACAAATATTAAGTTTATATCATTTTTCAGGTTATTAGGAAAGGTGGCTTTGGTAACAGGTGGTGCAACCGGTATCGGAGAGAGCATCGTGCGTCTTTTCCACAAACACGGTGCAAAAGTTTGTGTAGTCGACATCAAAGATGACCTCGGCCAACACTTATGTGAGACCCTCGGTCCCACCACCCGTTTCATCCACGCTGACGTGGCAATCGAGGACAACCTCTCCCGTGCAGTCGACTTCTCAGTCTCCAATTTCGGCACACTCGATATCATGGTCAACAACGCCGGTATAAGCGGGCCACCTTGCCCAGACATCCGTGAATTTCCCATATCGACCTTCGAACAAATATTCAATGTCAACACCAAAGGCACATTTATCGGGATGAAACACGCAGCTAGGATCATGATCCCATCAAAAAAAGGCTCGATTGTTAATATTTCTAGTGTGGCAAGTGTTACGGGAGGGTTGGGCCCGCATGCGTATACCGCGTCCAAACACGCGGTTGTGGGGTTGACAAAAGGTGCGGCGGCTGAGCTCGGGAAACATGGGATTCGTGTGAACTGTGTGTCACCGTATGGGGTTTTGACGGACCTCGCGTTGGCACATCTTTATGAGGATGAACGGACGGATGATGCCAAGGCGGGGTTCAGAGCTTTTATCGGGAAGAATGCCAACTTGCAGGGTGTTGAGTTGGAGCGGGATGACGTGGCGAATGCGGTGTTGTTTTTAGCGAGTGATGACGCGAGGTATATAAGCGGGGACAATCTGTTTGTTGATGGTGGTTTCGCAGCTACAAATCACTCACTTCGTGTGTTTCGGTGATTGTTTTAATTTTATATATGAGTTGTAATGTTTTGTTGTTGGATTTGTGTGCATTGAATAAAAGTTTTGGAACTTTTTAACTTGGAACGGATTTGAAGTCTAATGTTCAACATCAAAAGTGACACAAAGTAAAACATGTTTCAGTTAATTTGAAGCTTGCCCATGTCAATCATGTGCCAAGTATGCAAATTCTCAGAATCACCAGCAGAATTTGACCTAAAATGTGTTTTTATCTTGCTGCTATTGGCATAACGTTTCAATCCCTCAATTTCATTTCTCATAGACTGGTATTGGCCTGTGTATCAAAATTCATAAATCTTGTATGTCAGAAAATGTAAAAATTAATAGGATTGGGGATGAAGGATGAAGTATGAAGTATGAAAGATGAACAACTTACGTTCCATGAGAAATTTTTCTTGTTGCACTCTGGACAACTTGTGTTTTAGTTGCTTGTTCTCCACTGACAAATAGACATGTTGTTTTACAAGAGAATCAACTCTAATACCCAATTCTGACACGATATTCTGCATCATAACACATTATAAGATAAATATAAAAACGTTGAAAGAAAAAAGATTCTAAATGATGGTTTTACTTTTACCTGAAATTTTTCAACAGTTCTTTCTAGTTCTGCTATATACAGGAGTTTACGAACTCGTGACCTTTGAGCAGAGTGCCTAAATAATCAGTACCAAAAATTCAGCTTAACAGTATAAATAATTTGCTAAGACAATCAAATAGAAGAATTCACAAACTAATAAATCTAACCTTTTAAATGGTTTAGCCTCCATATTAAGTTCATCAGTTGACTCTTGTAGTTGTACAACTGAATCAAATTGCAGAGGAGCATGAGAGGCATACTCTGATAAAGCAGAAACTATAGCAGTTTCTTGAATGGATGATACTTTGTCCTTGCTCCTAGGTGAGTTAGGGCCATATATGCAACCAGACTCCAATGAAGAAGAAGAAGATGATGAAGTTCCAATTTTATCATCTTTTTCAAACTCAACAAGCCCATCCAAAACAGTTCCAGAATCACTAGATGCCCTACGATGAGACTTAAGTTTTAAACCTGGTTCACAATCACCTAACAGATCGTCTAGCCAGTCGGGATGTTCTTCAAAAACAAAACTTTCTGATACAGTTTTCTGGAGTCGTGGCTGATTGCTCGGATCATAAATTGGGAAATTTGTCTTTGAGATAGGGCACCGAGGTGGAAGTTGAGGTTGCCTTGACATGGTTAACTAGATTTTTTACCCTTGTAGATGAAAACAAACTGAAAAAGGAAACAAGAATAGTTTGAGTAATTTCTGGAACACTATAATAATATAATTAGATGCAACAAGAAGCTCAAACAGTTGCATGCTAGAAGTAGTATAGTGCAATTTTCATAGGGTTAAGGGAGTTGAAAAGATTAATCTGTTTTGGACCTTCAAAACCTAGTTTTTTGCCTACAAAACCAAGATTTCCTACAGAAACTAGAGTCGGCGTTTCTCACTCTTTCAAATTAGAGAAAATAAACAAGGGACACGGTCTGATAATTCAAATTCGTTGACCTAGTTTATCAAGTTGAATAACTTGTTTGGCATCAAAATTCAACCCAAACCTACATACACACACGTCCTCTTTTGGAATAGAAGCGTTCTGCCGCTTCTTTCATGTACCAATCGGTTCTAGTTCTTGGCTCATGTAGTAATCAGGGTAGAAACAAAAGAACGGTAACATAATTTGAGCGATTTAGAAAACCTAGTCGATTAATTTAACTGAATGTACAAAAAAAAACAACAATTCACCATTAACCGAAGCACGAAACCCCCCTCACACATCGAAACCACAGTATACCAAAACGAAATGCAGTTGAAAGCATCAAAATGAGTAGAAAATTTATCAAAAGAGACCTGAGTTTCATCGATTATTCATTCTCCAAAAGGTGAAAAGGAAACTGTCAGTCATATATGGAATAAAGCAAACCATGATACAAAGAAGATTAAGACAATCAAACTTTTTCGCATGCAATTGGAGAAACTTGTAGTAGAAAAGAGTGAAGATTAACAATGTAAGAAGAAACAAGGGAATTTTTGGGAAATTTGACGTACCTTTTTCCCCGATTTTCGAGAGAGTATGGAGAGGAGATACGATGCGTAGAGTGTGATTTCCAGCTGAGCGGTTCACGTCGTCACGCTTTGGGTCTTTACACGTTAGCTGGGTGACTGCTTTGTACAAGTGGGGTTCAACTTCAAACAAAAAAAAATATTTAAACCATTAAAATTTGGTAATTTGGATTTTGGAGTTTGGGACGGATGGATAGGTTTATGACTTTGAGTCCACTTGATAAACAAATTTAGGCTTTTTCTACAGTATTCATTAAAATGATTAATTTTTGGTGGTTAAATATATTCAGGTGATTAATTTTCATCTTATATCGTAAAAGAATCACTAAAATTGTTTCACAGCCCGTGAATTCGTAATGTTATTTTTTCTTAACAAATAAATCTTGTTTTTTCTAGACATAAACAAAAAAGTTGGTAAATTAAGCCGGAAATTTGTATGCTCGTGAATTTTTTTGGAAGGTAATAAATTTGGTGTGTGTGTGTTACAGCTTTTTAGCAAATTTTCGTCCAGGGTTTTTATAAACGGCAAAGGGCCGAAGATGATGACCTTCACGAATGATAAAAATGATTTATTTGGAGTCTATGGGAGAGAATCATTGAAGGAACATTTAGTGTTGACCATGTGACTGATAAATATGTAAAGAGTTGTATGGGCTCAAGCTCACTCGCGAATTAGTTGGCCTGTATAGCATAACTAATGGATTTTTATAGATGGTATCATAGATGCACATTGGTGGTCTTGGACTGGTCTTAAATCAGTCCGGTCTTTTTCCGGATCATTCTTACGGTCTTTGTATACGTCTTTTTTTTGTTCAATTTTGAGGTTTATTTCGCTTTAGAATTTTTTTGCTAATAAGTGTGTAATTAACACCAAAATGAGATCTAATAAAATTATACGCTAAAAATGATATACTAAAATTTGAAAAATGATTGACACAAATTATATTTACATAAAGAGAAAAGTGCACGGTTGGTCCCTATGGTTTGTTGTTACTTGCACGCTTCGTCTCTGAAAAGAATTTTTAACTTGGACCATCCTTATAACTTTATTTCGTTACCCGCCTAGTCCCTTAGTTAACGCTCCGTCTGATTTGGGGTTAGGAACTCCTCACGTGAGTGGCACGCTGGGGGAATTTTTGTCCTTTCAACCCTACAACGGACTTAAAACTACTTCTCCTTCCTTCTTTTCTCAATCGGTGCTTCCACTTCTCCTCTTCTACTCTATTTCTTTTGCTCGTGAAGATTGAAGATCCACAAAATTGATTATGGTGAAATGCAAGTGTGGAGCTGTAGGGATCATACGAACTTCAGGAACAAAGAGAAACCCTGGTAGACCTTTTTATGCATGCCCTTTACAGGTATTGAGTTATCAATTTTTTTTGGTAATTTCTAGGATGAACCCTAGTTTGTGCTAATCGAGGCTATTGAAAACTTCAGGGACCAAGAAGTGGATTTATTTCGTGGGTAGATGAAGAAAATCATACGTATGAGGCTGAAAGCCAAAATCTTGAGCTTGAAATCCATAATGAAGAACTTCAAATCCAAAATCGTGACCTTGAAATCCAGAATGAAGAACTTGAAATCCAAAATCGGAACCTGAAAATGTTGTTAATTGTCAGTTGGATTTTGTTTTTTGGGATAATTGTTTACAAATTGTAGTATTAGGTATATCAGTAGTGGTTTTTGGTTGAAGATGATCTAATGAAAGGGTGATATTAGCATGTTTGTATTTAGGGGTGCAAACGAGCCAAGCTACTCGTGAGCTACTCGAGATCGGATCGTTAAAAGCTCGACTCGAAATCGATTTTAACCGAGCCCGAGCCGAGCTCGAGCTTAATATTAAGCTCGTTTATTAAACGAGCTCGAGCTCGAGCCCATGTCACTAAGCTCGATTAGGCTCGCGAGCCTAAACGAGCCTTAATATAATATAATTTATTATTATTTTTTATATATTAAAATAAAAACATATTTCGGGATTAGGGATTTAGGGTATTAGTAAACGAGCTTCTTAACGAGCTCAAGCCGAGCTTAAGCTTATTTAGACACGTCAGACAAAAAACGAGCCGAGCCCGAGCCCGAGTCGAGCTTGTATAATTATTTACGAGCTCGAGCCGAGCTCAGTACAAGAAGCTCGAATCGAGCCGAGCTCGAGCTCGAGCCTCGTATAACTTAAACGAGCCCGAGCCGAGCCTGACCAGGCTCGGGCTCGGCTCGGCTCGTTTGCACCCCTATTTGTATTGTTGCATTTTAATGAAATGGTATATTTTGGTACAATTAATAGTTGCACTTTGTTGTCTTATAAAAGATTACAATGGATTATTACCATCTTGTATTGCTGGAATTGGGAGAGAAAGGGTATCTTTTGGTACATTAATAGATGCACTGCAAATGTTATCTTTTGGTATTTTTCATTTAACATATGACCAAAAACATGCCAAATGAAATGACCAAAAACATGCCAAATGAAATGACCAAAAACAAATGTCAAAGTACCAATAATTTATCCATTAGATAACATTAAAACAAAAGCATTACATAAGAGTTTAACCAAAAACAAATGTCTAAGTACCAACTGCAATTGTTTTGGTGATACTAAACACAATACAGTTTAACCAAAATACAAACATCACATGACATAATAGTTTAACCAAAACAAAAGCATCACATGATAAAAGAGTTTACAATGGATCCTTCTCTTTTCCTTTCTTCTTCTCTTTTCCTTTCTCCTTCTCTTTTCCTTTCTCCTTCCCATATGCACCACCAATAGTTGGTAACTGCCCTTTGCAAGTCCTGGGATTGTGTCCTTTGTTGTTACATTTGGTACATGTAACAGTTTTTTGTGCTCTAGAAACTGTATTCCCTTTGATCATATCCTCTTTTTCTGTAACTGACTTCCTTCTTTTCTTTTTTGGTCTTCCTATTGGGACACGGTGTTTTTGAGGCAACAAAGTAGTTGGACAAGGTGACTTCATCCACATTCTTCTACCATTTATCGGATCCACTTTGAAAAAGTACATGTTCCTCCAGGTTGATAGCCAATAACATTCATGAACAAAGGTTTCTGGAATACCAATTGCAACATTATTTCTCCTCATGTCCCAAATTGCAGATACAACATGTTTGCATGGCATTCCAGTTATTTCCCACTTCTTGCATGAACAAGTTCATTGATTCACATTCACTACACACTAATCTTGCGAAGGTCCACTCACTTGGTACTTTCCATTTCCACAAAACGATGCTATAGACTCCTCTGCCTGAACTTTGATCTTTTGCAATAGCTTGGTAGCTGTTGGAGTCAAAGGGCCTGTTGCTTTGTCAATTTATTTTTCAACATTCACAATCCTCTTCATGATGTACTCCCGGGTGAACTCTAAGCAATTGATAATTGGTGTATCACGTCCTTCTATTATTTTGCTATTAAAGCACTCACATATGTTGTTTATCACAATATCAGAATGTGCTCTCCCTATTAATTAATATAATACATGTAAAATTGGTTAGCAAACATTAGAGTATACAAAAATAGTTATCATACATTAGAATATATAACATGGTCAAACATGTAAAGTGAGAACGTGCCCAATGGTGAGGTGGTATTTGTTTAAGCCACTCATAACATTCTTGATTTAGTTTTCTAACTTCTTCCATTCCTTTTTCAAACTCTTGCACAGTACATGTTGTTGAACAATTCCAAAGCAGTTATTTAAACTTATCCCCCTCCAACGTGACAACATATTGTCGTGTATGTGGCGAAGACAATACCGGTGCTCTGCACAAGGAAACAAATATGCGATGACAGAACTTAAACCCTACAAGAAAGATACATTATGTAAGTGATATCTTTTCCTTTAGATATTAGTATTCAAAACACAAGAAAATAACCTTTTGTCTGTCTGATATAAATGTAAAATTTGAATTTGAAGCCAACCCTAGGTCATCACCCAAGTGAGTTAAAAACCATGTCCAAGAGTTCAATGTCTCAGCTTCAACCACAACATATGCTAAAGGATATATTCCATTATTCCCATCTAAAGCCTGTGCAATACAAACCAATAAATAAAAGTAAAAAAATAAATCAAAATATATGGTTCAACCACAACATAAGGAGAAAATGTACCACTGTAGATAAAATTTGACCATGGAAAGGTCCTTTCATGAAAGCCCCATTTACCCCAAGAAAATCCCTCTTTCCTACTGCAAATCCTTGCTTCAAAGCACCAAGGCACACGTACACGTGTCTGAAGGTTCTTGTCTCAACATCAGGATTTGGTTCACTTTCAACATCAAGCTTGATAGTGGTGTCTGGGTTTTGAGTCTGCACCTCTAACAAATAATCTTGTAAGATCTTGTACTGAGTGGCATAATCACCCCTGATATTTTTTAAGGCTGCTTCTCTTGCCCTAAAGGCTTTCATCTTAGAAATATCTACTTTGTAGATACGTTGAAGTTGTTCCCTTAAAGCATTGACTGGAATTTTTGGGTTTGCTTCCACCAGTTGTAGAATTTGCTTTGAAAGAAACTTGTAATCACAAGCCCTAACCTTTCTTGTTTGAAGACATTTATGTTCACTAAAATACGTTTTAACTGTCCAATACTTGTCACTTTTCCACTTACTAGCTAAAAGAACCCAAGGACATTTACCTTCTTCGTTGACTACTTCTTGACCGGTCCCACCACCTAGGCTTGTTATGGTTCCCTTGCATACAACCCTTACTCTGTTTTTATCATTCTTCTCAAAATCCAACTCCCTTCTTGTGTCTATTGCATGTTGGTTAACCCTATCTTTAAACTCCTTTGACGAACTAAATTTCTGATATAAATAGAAAGGCTCACTGACTTGGGCGTTTTCGTTCTCATGTGCCCTTCTAATAGCTTTAATCTTTTTGTTTCTTTCACCTTCTATCCAATCATCCGATGAAGAGTCAGACAAGAAAAGTTCATTATCCATAGCTTCAAGGTCTGCTTCATTCCCATCTTCTGTAACTACACAATTCTTTCTTTTAGAAGCACCTCCAATCCACTCAACATCTGGGTCAACATTCAAGTGGAATTCTCTCATGTCAACTTTAACATCATCAATGATATTGTCTTCGTCCACAAGAAAGTCACCATCTTGACTCTCACTAACATCACCACTGTTGATCTCATCACTACTGCTACTATCATCACTACTATGTTCAATTTCAGTTTCCATGTTAATTGCATTATCTGTTACCGTGTCCACCTTATCAATTGAAGGCTAATTTCTAGTAGGTGAAACAGGAGGGTTGTTTCTATTAGGCTCAAATGTCAACACATCATTAGGCTCAACTTGTGTATCATGCCATTCCAAAAACAATCTTTTTAGGGTACAATCAATCTCAATTATACGTACCTTAGATGGGTTTGGTGACATCGAGTATGTGTGTAATTTCGTTTGCCCGTGCTCTTTATACACCTCTATTAGCTTATGTTGGCCAACATATTTTGCTAAATGCCTTACATCATTTGAAGCTAAAGCAAGCAAGCCAAAATCCAAATCGCAAAGTGGCCTTCAAAAATGATAGTACATCTCCACATGTAGGTTTTCATCGATATACCCAAGTTTCACCATCATGTCATGAATATCGTGAACACAGAAAGTCTCAATGTCTACTAACTCAACGTAATGTCTCTTTCCGTTTACATACTTCCTTCCAAGGAAAATCAATAAACTTTCCACCATGGTTTAATAGCATGCAAAACATGGTCGGATGATCACCTATTAAGGAAATGCCCAAAAAAATTTGAATAACACTTGATTAGGGTTGTAGGATTTCACGAAGCAAATGCAAATAAAAACGAGATTAGGGACTAGGCGGACTTACCATATTGAATACGAACTTCTACTTCACTGATCATCCGACCTCGTGCTTCACTTAAATTCCAAACCGGCATTGTTGATTATTTGGAAAAGCATACAAAGTTTTAGCTAGCGACTAGGGTTTTTCGTTTGAGAGAAGAAAGAGAATTTGTCTGACAAGTGTGTGTTTGTGTGTGTTTTGGTTTGACGGTGATTGGAATCATAAAACCATCCGTCTTCTAAATGGCGCTAATATATTGTAGGGTTGAAAGGACAAAAATGCCCCCCAGCGTGCCACTCACGTGAGTAGTTCCTAACCCCAAATAAGACGGAAGGTTAACTAAGGGACTAGGCGGGTAACGAAATAAAGTTATAGGGATGGTCCGAGTTAAAAATTCTTTCCAGGGACGAAGCGTGCAATTAACAGCAAACCATAGGGACCAACCGTGTAATTTTCTCTTACATAAACTTTCACTTTTGGTGTTTTTTTAGACGGTCTGACATCAATCTAGAAAATGATAAGTCTTTTTCGTGACACGCTATGTTCTTTTTTCCAATAAATGTTTTGTTAAATTGTGTCCGATGAATGATCTCTGGATCTATTGTTGAAAAGTGTTTGATAAATGTGTTTAAAATGTTGTTGAAATATGTTTGAAATGTTGCTGAAATTTGAAATGTGATAAATGTTTTTATTTGAAGTAGTGTTTGAAATTCGTTCATCTGAAATCTTTTACTGAAAAGTGTTGCACAAATATTCATCTGAAATCTTTTGATTTTGAAATGATATTGAAATGTTTTGTTGGGCTCTAATAAATGTTTTTGTCTTTGTTAGAAGGTTAAAAAAACATTTTTTTTCCGTTTAAAAACCTTACCAAATAGTAGTGAATCATTCATGTCTCTAAATCATTCAACAATCTTAATGGTACAACCTAATACTACAACACTTCAACCCCCTTAATGGTTTGGTTCAACTTTTAAAAAAACCCAACCAATTGAAGATGGTTTCCTAAAGATAAAAGATCAGCTTAGTATTGACCGGAAGATCAAACAAAAATCATAACTAAAGTAAGGAGCGCTATGAGCTAAAGGCGGGTTTAGTTGACACGTGTCAAAAACTCGGGACTGCTCCTTTAGATGAACCGAAACAGCCCACGCTTAGAACAACCACACTTGTTCGGTGATGATGTGCATCCAAGGTACGTAGACTTGCTTCTCACTTATTGTCCTCACTAGTGTTAGATCTTGACAAGTGTAAAACGTATCCTTCAATTTTAGTTTTGCAACAAGATTTTAATCGTTAAACCATAATTGTTATTAATATTAAAATTACTATTAATCTTTATTTTTATTGTGTTTCAAATTTAACAGATCAAATCAAATATATAAATTTTAAAAAGAAAAAAAAAAACACCAAAAGAAAACGGTTTAAACAGGTCCTACGGATAGAAAATGAACATCGCAGGAATGGAGATTATGATATGATATATATTTCAAGTAGGAAAACCATTTACCAAGTAACTCATCCTATTTTCAAAAGTAAATATTACATAAAAGTTAGTAACGATAACACTTGAAAACCACAAACTCGTTCTATTAGTATTATACACAATTGAGGTCGAGTTTGGGCTTTTCTTTGCTTTCGGTTATAATTGGACCCGTTTAGGCCCTTATTGAAATATCCATTCCTTTTATCCAGAAAATGACGCCTTCCTACTTTCCAATTTCCAATATCACATTCACAAACCTGCAAATCATTAAAAAAAAACTAATTGAATAAAAGATATTGAATGATATTTAAATTTCAATAGGTGTAAGGGATATATATCAGGCGTATGGTCCCACGTGACACATAAAGGCCACGCGTTGTGGGTCCACTTTAATTTCCCACCGAAAAAATAGTGTTTATCCGAAATGGCATACCTCTTTGGCCGGTATCAGTCCCGGAAAATGACGCCGTCTGCCATCTCCATCAACGCCGGCAAGCAATCCGGGGAGAACTTACGTGCAAAGAAGTATGAGAATGTCGAATTTGAAACCCTCAGTGTCTGGATGAGCTCCGGAGATACATCCGGTGGGTGATACGTATGTGGGTGCCCATCCACGCTGCCGGTCCAATTTACCCGAGTGAGTGTGTGCTTACTAACTCGTTTTGGATCCTTCATTGACAGAAGTGTCGGAAAGTAATGCTCCTCCGGGTAACAAGTATCGACGTTTAAACATGGCAACCGGAATTTCTTCCATAATTTCCGGTCCTTGACCACCATCAACGAGTGAGCCCGAGTCAAAATGAAGAACTGCGATCCAACCCTGAATTTGTCAAAAGGGATCTCCGGCAGCATGACGTTTTCGCCTCTAGCGATGTATCGGTCCCACAGTTGGGGTTCCTCCGATAACACTTCAATGAAGCTAAGTCGAGTCGAAACCCGGGTCGACTCGGTGGGTCGTTGGAAGAGCGTTTGGTACATGTAACGAAAGGAATGTAAAGGGATGCACGTTTGGGAGACGAGGGCAAAGTAGGAATTTAAAGGGTCGTCGAGTATGGCGGTGGCGAGGAGGCGGCGAGCGGCGGAAATGAGTGTTGGAGAGGATCTCTCCGTTTTTTTAGCAGCGATGAAGCGGTTTTCGAATACACCGCCGGGAGATTTGACGTTCGATTTTGGGTAAGCATGGACGTAAATATTATACAGATCTCGTTGCCTATATTTACGAGCATCAAAAAACTTTTCCCAGAGAGGGGCAAAGTGAAGATCGGTATTGGTGAGAAATAGGAAGGCGATTTTGGGTTTTGCGTAGGTGGTTCCAAGGCGGGAGACATGTTGACGAGGTTGGACTGAAGAGAGGATTACTCGCCGGAAAAGTGAAGCATCATCTATCTTGTTGGGGAGAGAAATCAGGAGGCGTTTGGGAGGGAGGCTTCGAGGGGAGAAGAGAAACAAAAGCGGTGCTGTAAGTAGCAGAGTGAAGGAGAGTACGAAGGGGGCGTTTAACATATCTCGAATCTGTCAGTGTTTATGTATATTTCAACTGAAAATTGCTGGTAAAGCGGAGAAGAAGATGGAAAACAGCAAGAATTGCAGAAAGGGAGTAGACTTTGGGTGGAGGGGGGACTCGGGGTGAGCATGAACCGGTGGAAGTGAAGTAGGTATCGTTCAGTGGGATTCTTTTTATTGTGGGTTTGTTGACTAAAAAGAGTAAAAGACACCATTTTATTATTTAACAAAAGGCCCCTTAACAAAATAAGATAAAGATAGACTATCTATGTGTTTAAAACGGGGTATTATGGAATTGTTGCTGGTGCTTCAAAATTAAATCATGTAACTATAATACTATAATAGTATAATTTAGACATAATTGCAAAAATGGTTCTTGTGGTAAGTATAATTTTTTTTTTAATATTTAGTTTAAATTTCAATTTTTTTGGTTTTATGGTCTTTTTAAGTTAGGTTCATTGTGGATTTGGTCATTCAGTAAACTGAAATGACTTTAATATCCTTATATTATTTTTTTTTTATTTTGTTTCATTTTTTTAAATCTAATACTTATTTATTTATTTAAAAAAAAAAAAGAGGTGTAACATTACAAAAATCAAACTAAAATTTTTGTTTTTCAAAAACAACCAAAAGACTATAATTTTTTTTACAAAACACTCTTTCAAAAGTATAAGTCATAAACATAAAAATACGAAAGAATAAGCATGATCATGCATTTGTTTTCCCTTGAACCTTTGAAGTACCTGAAATAACAAACTAAAAACTGTAAACCAACGTTTAGTGAGTTTCCCCAAAGTACCACACACAACCATATAAACAACAACATGCATACATGAGCCTTCAACATGACTGGACCGCCTTGTAGGCTTACAGACTATATGGATCGCTCTTAGGGTCTTCTGTTGGATTATGTATCTAAGCTCATAACTATTTTGGTATGTATTTTTTGGGTTGCCTTCACCATAACAACCGATATGATGAATTAAGGAGAAAGATGATTAATTATGATTTATTAATATATTATGTATAATATATTAAAAGAGAAATCATATTGTTTAATTAATATTGATCAATAATTAATTTATAATTAATTTTGTGGTCAAAATATATTAATTAAATTAAGGGGGTTGATACTGTAACTATAAGATAGTTACAGAGTTGAGCTTAGGATCCATAAGGAAGCAATCGTCCAAGGGACCTTCTGGAATGATCATTTGGAGTGCTTAAGGACTAAGCAACTGGATTAGGGTTTTGACTCAAACTCTAATTGCTTAGCTATATAATGAACCCTTGGGCTGGCCAGAATTGACCACTAGAAACCCTAGAAGGATTCCATAGCCGATTTTGAGCCTCTCATCTCTCTCTCTCTCTCTCTCTCTCTTATTCTTCCTTGTTGCTAGTGGTGTTTGTGACTCCATTAGAGGTGCAACATTTGAGGCACTAGGCTTTCAGAAGTCAGGACCAAGAAGGATTGAGATTGTTATTGCTACATAACAATCAAAGTAATGTTTCTAACCCTAATCATATGTCAATTTCGAATTATATGCTAGTTCATAAGGTTTATTGCTTTGATATTCAATGTTATATGTTCAAATTAGAAAACCTAGATCAAAGCAATTAGGGTTGCATGAACACCATAGGAATGATGTTATGCTCATAACGCATCAGTCGTATTAGAGCTTATGTCGTTTTTTCTAGTTGAATAGATGCAAATGTGAACTGCCAAAGGATCAAAAAGTCAAATTTTTGCTGTTTGCGAAGCCGACTCGGCAAGTTCATTAGTGAACTTGGCGAGTCCATCAGTGGACTCGACGAGCCCAGGGTGCTGTTGACGGGATTTTCGATTTTTTGAGCAGATTTTGTTAAGGATAATTACCAAAACTCATTTTTATTGCCTAAAATCGACGTTTTAAGTTTGGAATGATTATCCTTATCAAAATTAATGGTTTTTGTTAAATTTGAATAATATTGGATTATTATGAATCAAATATTTGACCTAGTAAGTTTGAAAAGTTTCAATTTACATCCTTTAAGTTTTATAGTTTAAATTTGAAATTAAAAGTTTCAGTTTTTGAAATTTAAATAATTAAACCCTAATATTTTGAAAGATTTTAAAATTTGTCCTCAAATTTTGGAATTTAAAATTTAATTAAAAGGTATTAATTTTGAAATTTGATTTATGTTTCTTGAATACTCATATATTATACATTTTGAAAACAAGTTTTGTAATGATTAATGGTTTTGAAATGTTTTTAAAAGTTTAAATTTAACATGATTTTTACGGGTGTTACAAGTACTATAAGTCCATGGTAAAAATGGTCAGACTAGAGTAGGTTATAGTTAATTGATAAAGACTCAAATGAGCAAACTTGAAAAAATAACTAAAAATAAACACGATAGGCTGGTTTAAATTGCAATTTTTACAGGTGACAAAAACTAATATATGTTTTTTATTCTATCATTTGGGTTTAGATTTGTTAATTTTGTTGATGAGAAAACTATAGAATATTCAGTTGAAGTAACGAATGAAATAGATAGATTTAATAGAATCAATCAAGCATAATATCATAAACAGTTATTACAATATTTGCTCTTCAATTACTCTCTCTTTCATTATTTTTATCCTAGAATTAATTTATGGGAGACCTATGAGTTTTCTTTCCTAACTTGAATAGCATAAATCTACATAACAATTCAAAATTCACAATTATCTAAAATTTTCTTACATAGTTTGAATAACATAAATCTAATTCAAAATTCAAAATGTTATTTTTACCTAAAATTATATAAAATTAGCTTATTGATCAATTCATTAGAGCCGTAATTATCACGACCCGATTAAGTTTACTAGTCAACATTGTTAAATATCCTTTGGTTTATTAGTCTTATTTTAATCTCTTTTGTATAAAAACTTAATAAAATATATTATTATAAGTTTATAAACAATTTAATTATTTAAGTACATGTATATATGTCAATTTTTTGTTTTTATCTTGTTCATTACATTACTTAGATGTAAGAATAAAATGAAAAAAATAATAATTATTCTGATAAATTAATTTTCTATTATAAAATAGTTAGTTGTCGTAGGATGCTTTTGACCATGGTTTTTAGGGTTTCGTTTTGATTCATACTTATAGTCGTATGCTCCTGGTGTTCTTTATTTCCTCTCCCCCTTTCCCGTTTATTTATTAGGGTTTCTCATGATTTCAGCCTCCATTATCTTTTCTCAAGACATCCTATGGTGATTCTCTCCCTAAAGTTATGATATTTGTTTATATTCTGTTTTAGTCTTTGTCACATTGGCCTCTTGATGCGAAACCTTTGTTGTTTCTTCACCCTGGTGACCTCACCGTTACTCTGAATAAGATCATTTTCATTTTGTTATTTTCGTAGTCAATGTAAACATCTGTGCTATATATTATACACATACACATGGAGTCTTGAACTCACAATCTACTGTTGCAGAAGGCTTGATTAGCATAAATAGGGTGACCACTACCTGGATCTTTTTTATTTGATTAAAAAATTTCTGAGTAGTTTATACATGGAATAATCTAATATAATCTGCAATTGTAAGGAAAAAAGGCACCAGACAACGTTTTTGGTCATTTGATTAGATGTCCTGCCAGTTTTTAAAAATCTATCAAATTAGCCTCATATTGAAATTGAATCACCTTCTTGGAAAAAGCTACACCATGCTTTATGATGTGAAAGTTTGCACTTGTGCAATCTGTAGTTAATATGGACTTTGATCTCTTTTACAACATCAATTCTTATAATGCTCATCTTGCAGCTAATGTCACAAGGTTTGTTTTGGTTATGAAATTGGAAACTACTTATTCATACCATTTTTGAGATTAAATAAGTAAACCTTAAGTTGAAAGTGATTCTTTTAAATTTGTATAAGCCATTATATTAAACTTGGAAATGGTAGGTTTAATGTCAAAAATTCAGTAAATTATGTTGGCAGGAATGCAGCATGTTATATGATAAGTATGATGCAAGTTTCAGTTTTGTATTTTTATGTGGAATTTATGCTGTTTAATTTCATTTTTATGTAAGTTTATCTATATCTATATCTATCTAGCTGTATTTTTGTCTGGAATGAGGAAGCTTAGCCAAATCAGACATTGATGTGCTCCATAGGGATGGATGGTTACACTTGACATCCTTTTGTTGAAGCGCATCTCTCTGATGATAAAACAGAGATGGGTTACTAGCTGACCAGATTAATTTACTTCATGCACCATATACATAATTTACAAGTCTTTAAACCAACAAACTCTTAAATTTTAAAAGCATCTACTCTATATATGTAATTCCGAAAAAGCAGCTGTAACACACATGCTTATGTTTATGTTAAAATAATTTATTCAGCTATACTTTTAATTTCATGCAGTTAGACTAATTATTTGTTAATAATGGTCCTGTGTGGAATTCTGTTGTCACTGTCATCATAACCTTCACCATAAATTGTAGGGGTCTCTATTGAATCTTCACCACATGCTATTGAATACACCAGCCATATGTAAGCAAACTTACATTCCCAAAATACCCTTTCGACTAACATTACCTTGGTCATCATTTCAACAGGTAACTTAGATGAAAGAGAAAATTACACGAATGGTCCCTGTGGTTTGTGGTCACTTGCACGCTTGGTCCCTAGAAAGATTTTTTAACTCGGACCGTCCCCAAAACTTTAATTTGTTACCCGCCCAGTCCTTCTTTTAACTTTTCCGTCTGTTTAGGTGTTAGTAACTCCCATACCAGGGGCATTTTTGTCCTTTCGCCATTGCAAGGCCTCTAAAACCCACCTCGTTCATTCTTTTTCTCAATTTCTTCTTCTCACTTCTTCCTTTCGTGTTCTTCTCTTGGGCTTGCAATCCAAACGAAGGGAAAAAGGTGCACGTTCCCACTTTCCGGCAGCACATGCTGCTCAGGTATGTCTGTGAGTTGTAATTTTAAGAGACATAAAAGCAGCCGGCAACAGATGTCTGCAGCCGGAGCTTCTCGAAGAAGACAACCCTGAACTATGAAACGGAGCGGCAGTCTCTCATTCTGTGCGGCGTGTGTGCTGGCTTCTAGTGACAGTTTCTGGTAGGCCATCAATCGACAGAGTAGCTCCCAATCGGAATCTATCAGCCATGGATGTGCCTGTAAAATTACGATTACAAGGTTTCGCCATTTGAGTTCGAACTTCTGCTTCAACATTTTAGAAATTTCTATGAATAAATTGAAAAATATTTTGTCCCTCTTTATATGATTGCAAATATTACGTATAAGAAAATCTTTATCCTGAATTTCTAACAATTTCGGTCTCAATTTTGACTTTAAAAGTCAACTGTACCTTGAGAGATATATATATCTATTGCTCGATACATTCCTTCATCGATTGACCTTGCAAAATCAGTGACAGTAGCAACCAAAGATTGAAACTTTTTGAGCTTTAAGTTAACATCGAATGCCACCTCAGCAAGATAGTTGTCGATGAGATTAGCCACCATCGTCACGGGTGTAAGCGAGTAAGAATTCCTGATTAAATCATCATCATTGTCTTCTAAACAATCCGAATCAGTAATTTCACTTCCATCTTAATCGTGATCTCGATCTGCAACCATGAAATGATCAAGCAACCCGACCCATCTTTCCAAATTCTGAAGGCACAAAGGGCTACATGACCACAAATAATGAAGGGGGTGGGTTTTAGAGGTCTTGCAATGGCGAAAGGACAAAAATGCCCCCGGTATGGGAGTTACTAACAGCTAAACAGACGGGAAAGTTAAGAGAGGGACTGGGCGGGTAACAAATTAAAGTTTCAGGGACGGTCCGAGTTAAAAAAACTTTCTAGGGATCAAGCGTGCAAGTAACCACAAACCATAGGGACCATTCGTGTAATTTTCTCTTAAAAATACAAATCCATAATCTCATATCACAGTAAAAATACTAAATTTAACCCCCTTTGTGGGTTCTAAATGAAAAAAATAGGAGATAAGTGTTTTGGTGTAAATGGGTACGTCTCTACCCAATATTCCCCAATGATTTCTACCCCGCGATCACTCAAAAGTTTCTCGTTTTCATCAAGGAACATGAGATGAGGGATTACATTAACTTTAAAAGATTCATCTAAAGTTTCTCGTGTTTTGGAATCAAAGAATGGAGCAGCGAGCCATGACATTTTGGAGAAATAACCACTCAAGGATTCAATATTTTCATCACTTGAGATGAATATGATCTCTAAATCCCCTTTTGGGACGAGTTCTTTATATACTTCCACAAGGTTTGGGGTAAACGGTTGGCATGGGGCACACCAAGATGCAAAATAATATAAGCCCAACTTCTTACCAGTTAAGGTGACGATTGCAATCTCAAAATTCCAAGATTTAGCAATAAAACACCCATTTTTGTGTTAAACAATTTTAAGTTTTGTGTAATTGCTTCAAACGAACATCTCAATCCAAGTATAACGAAGATGTAAGGGATCTATCACATAAAGTCCCAATTTGGTGTTAAGAATTGTACGAAACAATACAAACCCATGACCACATTCCATTTATAGTCCTGAACAAATCATAAACCCTAATACTAGATAAGTAACTTCTTCTCTGGCCAAACTCATGACTCTACGAACATGTCATCAACCCATTTCCAGAAATCACATTTTTTTTTTGTTTGGATCCTTCATATGCAGCAAAAATCAATCACATACCAAGCATATATATGGAAAAGGGTATGATAAAGCTTAGTTAAACATACCAAGCCATCAGAGGAGACAGGAAGAAGAATGATGGAGACGAAAAGAAGAAGAATGAAGCACTAGTTCGATTTACGAAGGAGCCAAAGAGGATTACGTGGCTTACAACCATGTCACCACTCTCTTATGCCACGTCACCCACACTTATGCCATGTCACCAAGTATTAGGCCACATCAACATTTAACCTGTAGGAACAGGTTACCGATGAGTATGATTTGAACAAAATGAATACTTTGTTGTTTTTTCTACAAAACCTTTAGTTGGATCATATGTTTTAAACATACAATATCTTGATGGTGTTTTTTGAACGTTTTTAAAACATACTTACCCTTTATAAGCCATTTTCCCTTTATTGCCTTAAACATTTGGTGCCACCTAGACGTCACAAATGATTTTGTCGTTTTTATCATCTTGTTTATGGATAGGGTGTGGCTTGTAATCAATGCCAACCAATTTTTTTTTTAATTAGAAAATGTAACAATTACTAATTAAAATAAAAACGTAAATACTAATTAAAATAACATAATATTTCATTAAAATTAAAAGCATTACATTTATTTTAAAAAAACATAACATGAAATTTAAAAGAACTAAAACAATAACATAAAAATGATAATCCAAATATCATAAAAGCTTTCAATATGATTAATCTTCGTTATCATTGTTGGGAGGTTAATTCAGATCAATTTGATTAATTTGATATATATGTTCGTACAAATTGTTGCTAAAACTCGTGATGTTTTGATTGTCATGTATCATGATACCAGTTGGTATTGGCACAATTAATGATACATATTCGTTTTCTTGATACTGACATACCGGTTTGTTTTTGTCTTATAAAATCATATTATGTAAAATGATACACACACAGGCACACACACACACACACACACACATATATATATATATATATATATATATATATATAGTAGCTGCAAGCTTTTCCACCGTTTAAGGACATTCATGCCAAATTTTGTAGTACGCGAATGTTTCTTGAGGAATTCAAATGCTCGTTCAACACCCTTTTTAGTTTTTTCATGAAATGTTTAAAATTTTATGCGTTTTGGATCAATTGGACATGTTAATGTTTTCACAAACACATCAAATTCAGGATATACACCACCGAAAATATAATACGCGTAGTCGTATGTCGTTCCATTTACTTTAAATGGACAGCAAAATGCGGATTCGTCACAAAAGCTGTTAAATATAGGTGACATGTCACAAACATTTATACCTAGTTAGTTATATTGTTTCTATATTATAAAGCGATTAAATCAAAATTTTTTTCTTTTTATATCTTATTTTATAGTTGGGTCGATCCAATTTATTAAAAAAAAGAAAAAACCTTTATATATACAACCATGTCATTTTTCAATTAAAATTGTTAACATAAACATTACTTAGTTTAATTTTTTTGTCATGTCAATTTATTTAATCGAAAGAGTTGAAAACTCTATCCTGATTTTTTTTTTTATATCAGGTTGGTGTCTTGTAATTTTTTGCTACTCTAATTTTTGAAGCTGACAAATGCACAACAAAAATAAGAAAATAATTGATTAAAGTATTATGTATAAAGTTAAAGAATAAAATAGTAATTTTGTATGTATTTAACAGGACAAAACAAACGGGGTCAATGACGGGATCTGATTCAAAAGAAATTGAAACCCTAAAGATGAAACCGTCAATAAATACTTTTCAGGGATCCAATACATACGTTTTATATAAGTAGACGGACCATTTCTGTAATTTGCTATTGCTTCGATGTTTGACCGAGAACAGGAGACGCCCAACGGTGGAGATTTGTCGATAAAGAAAGTACAAGCAGACGGAAGCACAAGGAGCATTCTAGAGGCTTCTTTAGTATCGTTTATATAAGGATCAATCAATCTGGGCCGTCCACATCTACCTCGTTAAATACTATATACCTCCCACCCTCAAATTCCAATCCCCTCTCTCAACACGAACATAGCCGAGTCAAGTCTTCCCGTATCGATCTACTTCTTCGTTGGTACGCTTCTGTCTATCTAACAGATTCTTTTTTTTTTTTTTACACCTATCTGTTTGTATCTTTCGGCGATCGGTTGATGAATTCGATCTGGTTTTGATATTATTGTGTTTTATCTTTGCGTGTTTGTGTTAGATTTGTAATTGAATATTGAAGATCGCAGAAGAAGAACAAGATGTTTGGAAGAGCACCGAAGAAGAGCGATAATACGAAGTATTACGAGATCCTCGGGGTCCCGAAGAATGCTTCCCAGGATGATCTCAAGAAGGCTTATCGTAAAGCCGCCATTAAGAATCATCCTGATAAGGGAGGAGATCCCGAAAAGGTTCTACTACCTAACCCTGACGTTTTGTCTTTTATATTTTTTTTGCTTTGTTTGTCTTTTTATACGTTGCTTAATCAATTCTTGGATGATGTGCTATTCTCAAACGTAATCTGGTATTTGTTGTGATGGTAGTTTGTCGAAGATGATTGTGTAATTTAATTCCGTATCTGGTTTAAGGTTAGCTTCAATGATTTGTTTGAGGATGGGTAATTTAGACCCAAAAGTTCTGAAGTGTTAATAAGTTCCAATAGTTCCAGTCGTTGAATTTCCAAAAATTGCTAGTTTTTATGTGAACTGAAAATACTTAGCTACGTGAATCTTGTCAAATAATGAATATTATAAATTGAATCATCAAATTGTTGGTTAACTGATGCCATGTCTTGGTAATAGCAAGTCTCAATTTTTCGTTCATGTTCAATTTTCTACATTATATAGGCTAGATATCCTGTACATATTCTATATACACTCTCAAGCTCTTGTTTTTAACAACTCAGTAAAATGGTGTCTATCTTTGTACTCCTACTCACATACTCGAAATTGTGTCTACTTTTTAGTTTAAAGAGCTTGCCCAAGCATATGAGGTATTGAGTGACCCAGAGAAGCGTGAGATTTACGATCAGTATGGTGAGGATGCCTTGAAGGAAGGAATGGGTGGTGGAGGTGGTGGTCATGATCCCTTTGACATCTTCCAATCTTTCTTTGGTGGTGGTAATCCCTTTGGAGGTTAGAAAAGATCATCTAGAACTATTTTAATTTCAGATTTTGTTTTTTGGTATGTAAGTTTTTTATTCTTTAACTAATTTGAAATCTTCTGTATCCAGGTAGTGGTGGTGGCAGCAGCAGGGGTCGGAGGCAAAGAAGGGGTGAAGATGTCATTCACCCTCTTAAAGTTTCCCTTGAAGACCTCTACAATGGAACTTCCAAGAAACTATCTCTTTCACGTAATGTAATCTGCTCCAAGTGTAAGGGGTGAGTAGTGATGGAGTTCTCATCTTCCTACTTGTATTGGTTCCCTTTCTTCTTTCACTAACTCAAGTTCAAATCTTGCAGAAAGGGTTCAAAGTCAGGTGCTTCAATGAAGTGTGCAGGCTGTCAAGGTTCAGGAATGAAAGTCTCAATCAGACATCTTGGCCCATCTATGATCCAACAAATGCAGCATCCTTGTAACGAGTGCAAGGGCACTGGTGAAACCATTAACGATAAAGATCGCTGCACACAGTGCAAGGGTGACAAAGTTGTTCAAGAGAAGAAGGTTCTAGAAGTCCACGTGGAGAAGGGCATGCAGAATTCCCAGAAGATCACCTTCCCTGGTGAAGCAGATGAAGCTGTAAGCTTTTATCATTTAATTATGATCTGAATGTATAAAGTCATTTATATTAGATATATATAGATTATAGACTGACTTTGTTTATATTTTTTGCAGCCTGACACGGTTACAGGTGATATTGTGTTTGTGTTGCAACAAAAGGAGCACCCTAAATTTAAGCGAAAGGGTGATGACTTGTTTGTTGAGCACACATTGAGTTTAACCGAGGCTCTGTGTGGGTTCCAGTTCATATTAACTCATTTGGATAGCAGACAGCTTCTCATCAAATCGGAACCTGGGGAGGTCGTTAAGCCTGGTAAGTGTTTTGTTTTCTTTGTGAGTTGCTTAATGTCATTAGTTTTAGTCTGATTCTGATTGTTATTTTATGATCATTGTTTGTGTAGATCAATTCAAGGCGATAAATGATGAGGGAATGCCAATGTATCAGAGGCCATTCATGAAGGGGAAGCTGTACATCCACTTTACTGTTGAGTTCCCGGAATCATTGTCACCTGAACAGTGTAAGGCGTTGGAGGGGGTGCTGCCACCTAAGCCTTCCATGCAGATGACAGATATGGAGTTGGATGAATGTGAAGAGACAACTCTGCATGATGTCAACATTGAAGAGGAGATGAGAAGGAAACAGCAGCAACAAGCTCAAGAAGCTTATGATGAAGATGAAGATATGCATGGTGGTGCACAGAGGGTACAATGTGCACAGCAATGAAGATGTGCATTGAAACATGATGCTCGTTTATAGGGGGTTCTGAGAAGATAATAATATATCTGGTGTAATTTTTATTTTTTTGTTATGTTATAGTGATAAATCCGGTCTATCTATTTTGTTAAGTGTTTAAGATGTATGGATGATTTACTCGTTTTGAACAATGATTTTGCGAAGCTTTTTCAGTCTTTCTGGATATCCTTGCCTGCTATTTTTATTACCCTTGTTTGTTTCCAAGGGTTTTATTTTATTTTAGGATAATGACTTACGAGGGTAATAAGGTTTCCAGTTTGTCCGTATTAGGTCACTAAGGTTTTTTTTTGTGCATATTAGACCAATATGGTTGTTATTACTGTTTTAGAATAGTCCTTTTACCTGTTAAAATCGGTAAAATGACTATTCTAAAACAGTAATAACAACCATATTGGTCTAATACGCACAAAAAAAACCTTAGTGACCTAATACGGACAAACTGGAAACCTTATTACCCTCCTAAGTCATTAACCCTAATTATTTAGAAAACATGTTTACTAATCAATGTGACTGATTTGTTTGACTGAAAATAGTTGTTTCCATTTAAATTTATCTTACAACCCTTTCAAAACTTCTAAGTCCATGAACACATCCATGTGTACAAAAACAATCTCACTTTGATACCTCCCATCAATGTCTATATTTGATAACGAATGGAAATGTAAAACCAATATGGACTTGCAGAGGATGTCTATTATCAATTATTTTATAAAAAGCAAAACCACAACATGAACTAAAAAACTGAAGTTGCAAAATGAATAAAAAAATCAGCACATAAACAAATACATACATACTATATACAACACATAAACGGAAGTTTATAAAGCATGAAACTTAATGACAGGAAAAGTAAAAAACTTAAAGGAGACTTTATAGAAAGAAAGATCACCCTTACTTGCCACAAATGGTTGAAGACATCAACAAGAAGATCAATCTGACCATAGAATCCACATGTTGTTTGATCATGACTTCAGTAGATGAACTACTGAAACGTAAGAATTGCAATTGAACTCTATTAGCATTTGAAAAGGGAATTAGGGTTCCAGAGAAGACGACGAAGGGTTAAAATTTTTTTTGGACCATTTCTCGATTTGTGTGTGTCATCCTTGCGCAGGGGCCATGCTAATCTTCTCTGTATCGTTCCAATTTTATCGGATGTCCCCAAAGGGACGACTATAGATGAAGAGCTTCGCCATATAGAGGAGTAGCAGGTTATATGGGACGACGCGAGTTCTAAACAAAGTAGTTTACTGTTGATGGTCATATATTCTCAATGTCTTTAAAATTAGGGTTAATGACTTAGGAGGGTAATAAGGTTTCCAGTTTGTCCGTATTAGGTCACTAAAGTTTTTTTGTGCGTATTAGACCAATATGGTTGTTATTACCGTTTAGAAATAATCCTTTTTACCCGTTAAAAGGACTATTTCTAAACGGTAATAACAACCATATTGGTCTAATACGCACAAAAAAAACCTTAGTGACCTAAGACGGACAAACTGAAAACCTTATTACCCTCCTAAGTCATTATCCCTTTATTCTATTTATTGTTTGTTTTTTCAAGTAGGTTTTGGTTTTGGTTTTTTTGGTAGTAAAGAAATATTTTTTCTGTTATATATAAGAGTAGTGGTAAGAAATGTTTTCATACTGTCTCGATATCATGTTGAAGACTTTATAAATCATGACGGTGACATTTAAAAAACAGGTTAAAGAATCCCACAAGAAAGTGGTAATGACAGTATAAAATTATGCGGGCTGTAAAAAGGATATTGATTAACTAAGTCAAACTAGAGAGGAAGGCTGGTGGTTGAGGTGTCCCGTTACCGGTCTGTGTCAGGTGGGGTGGGTTTTTAAATCAGATTTGGGCTAGATAGGGAAGTAAAGGTAAAACATGTCTTTGGAGGTAGGCGGCTTGAACAGGTTCTTCGGGAACACCATTCTCTCCAACTTGGGACTGACGACACCAGAAGGTTTGGAGGGTTCGATGACGTCGATTCCCTATACTCTAATAATAAGATTCTAAACTTCTATCACAAAAACTGTTTCAAGAAGATTAGGGTCTATTTGATATGTAGCTGACTAGGCTTGGTCAGTATTTTTGGCCAACTTGGTCCGATCAACCCGTTTGATAAAGGCGTAAATGTGTCTGTCCAATGCTTTGACTCGGTCATCTTGAACGACGTAGATACTCGCTTCCTAGCTTGCAACCTCGTTCCTTCGTTCCTTTCTCCATCGACGCCGACCCTTTCTACACAACAATGTTGTCGTCCAACACCCTCCTCTTTGATGCCTTCCTCCATCGACCTGCAACTTCGAGGGTAAGTTCTTTCGCCTTTTTTTTAATTAGATGCATATATGTATGTATTTTATGAAATTGGATGTTATTTGTGTCTGTATTTCCTGAAATTAGATGCTATTTGTGTATGTATCTGTAGAAATTTTATCCTATTTGTGTATGGATTTTAGAAATTTGATGAATCACATTTATTGTTTATCACGTGTCTTCAAAACAGGATTGCTTGGATTGGATTGGATGTTGAGTTCACGCTTGTTGTTGCTATGATAGTAAGGTCTTTGGTGACAAATCTACTGAAGCAATTAAAAAGAAGTGCAAGTGGGTGAAGAAAAGGTAAAAAGAGGGCTTGCGTTGAGTTCACGGTTGTTGCCGTTCTTGTTCTTAGTTCTTACAATAAGTAGCCTCATATGGTCATTCCATGCTTATTATATCAGCGGGAGACGACACAAAGCTTTTTGCATATTCAACCAATGAGTTCACCAACATTGGTCCACATGATATTTGTCATGCACCACAAACACTAGCCATTTAGTTGGTGTGCAAATGCTAGTTCTATGCTTCTGATTCAGTCTTCAAAGTGGTTGGATATGTTTATGGTTAATGTGAAAGGAGGATATGGTGTTTCGACTACTGATATAGTGGCTCGAGTGAAGAGAAAGAGCAAGAGGAAGATCATTTACAACTCCATGTCCTCTTCACAAAGATTTTTTTCATATTCACATTTGGTAATTTTATTTCTTTTGAATGTTTATGGAGCTTGTAATATCCAAATCTTGAGATGCATTTTATTTTATTAAAGTTTGTCCTTTTGAAGTTGCCACGACGTGGTGAAGGATCGCCACGACCTGGCGAGACATTTTTGGTCGCAAATTTCTTTTGACCCACCATGTCGCGACATATATAGGCCACGACGTGTCCGACGCTGCAGACTTAAACCCTAGCCTTTCAGGCTTTGCACCCTATTTAAAGGAATGATGAAGCTATGGTTTGGTCTTCTCACTATACTTGTGGGCCGACGACACCAATGCTAACTTACTGAATTGTGCTATGTAGAATGTTAGCTGTTTTTGTGACTCTTGCATGTATGATTAGGTTGAAATATACCCAAGGATGGGCCCATTATTATATGTTTGGATTGAAGTATACCCTAGGACTGGGCCCATTATTGTATGTTTTGGTTGAAATATACCCCAGGGCTGGGCCCATGATTGTATGTTAGTTTGGAATATACCCCAGGGCTGGGCCTATTGATTAGTATGGTATGTCACATTTTGGAGAACTCACTAAGCTTTTTTGTTTACAGTTTTGTGGTTTAACATTTCTAGGTACTTCCAGTTCGAAAGGAAGGGCCCGACATGCTCGCATAACATCCAAATCATGATTATGCATTTATGACTATTTTACT
This sequence comes from Lactuca serriola, assembly GCF_051521515.1. Taxonomy (NCBI): domain Eukaryota; kingdom Viridiplantae; phylum Streptophyta; class Magnoliopsida; order Asterales; family Asteraceae; genus Lactuca; species Lactuca serriola. The sequence goes on from NC_136409.1 coordinate 201,135,907, forward strand.
CTGATGATTTTGATACACTGTATTGTGATTGATTTTGAGACACCTGATGTATGGATTGATGAATTTTAAAATGAAAAATTTTATCACTTTTTTGTGGGATGTTACAAGTGGGTATCAGAGCCTTGGTTTGAGGGATTCAAGCATACTCTCGGGTGTGTCAGAACTCAAACTAAGGCATTGATAATCTTATGAAAAGAAAAATGAGTTTTCTAAAAAGATTTTACAAAGAAAAGGGGGTATGATGCGTGCAATCAACCAAACTTAAGTAAGTGATTCCCAAAATACCCATACCAATTTATTATGACTAATATGCATGTTATGTGAAATTCGTGCTAGAGTAGGGCTAAGGATACCTTCAAGAATGGTATGCTAGAATTTCCTGATTTGTGTGATGCCTTATAACCTTGGGGGGATTGGATGCTATGTATTACTTGGGATTTATATTGGCTTAGTTAATTGCTAAGTGTATGCTTTAAAAATTGTATACGATTAGGATCATATAACCCAAGAATGATTGGTTTGACCTTATTTTCCGTTCCTTGTTTGGTTGTGGGCTTAGGGTAGAATCATTTATTCGACAATCTATGTGGTCCCATTCCTTGTATAATTTGCATGCATAATGCAACCAACGGTGTTGATAGAGGTTCCTAGTATTGTAGAGGCCGGTGAGTTGAGATTTCCTAGGAGAGTCTAGGAAATGCCCTAGTAGGATATGTAAGCTGGTTAGCATAGGGACTATATGTTTATGGATTAGTAGGGTGACTTAGAGGATTCAGGATGGTTCTTGAGGGAAGTACGGATAGGTGTGGAAGTTAGTATTTGGGCCGTACTACTGAAAGCACATGATCTATACTCGATTCAAGGATGGTCTTGGAGGCTCTAAGGAGCATGCATATTGGGAGTTCCCTCGAGCTTATTCTGATTGTTTGTATGTTGTATTTTAGTATGGCAACCACTCGAGGAGGAGCTTCTGGTTCTGGTTTTAGCTCTGGTGCATAACTGAATGATGAGCGGTTGCATGATTTTATCACGCCGGAGATTACCCACGGTATTATGGAGGCTACCCTTGTGATTTTTCGTACCATCAAGAGGGGATTATGGAGCTTTTGGATGAGAGTATTGGGGCCTTTCGGGCTGAGATCACGGTAGGATAGTTAGGAGCGCAGACTCCCTCTTTTCAGGAGTTCAAGGCCTGTGGAGCTCCGAAGTTCTTTGGGGCTAAGGACCTTATTGATAGCCACCGATGGATCGCTAATGCTCAACGAAAGAACTTCTGCCATAAGGAGGCGAAGGTGGGGTTTGCATCTTGCCTTTTGAGGGACCGACACCGTGATTAGTGAGAGGAGGTTGGTTGTGCGTTGGGATCTACAAATGTGGTGGCCATGACTTGGGAGGATTTTGTGACTAGATTCCAGGAGGAGTTTGCACTGGCTATTGATGTGCAACAGATGGCGAGGGAGTTCCAAGACCTTTTCCAGACTACTGAGAGTGTGGCAAAGATCACCGCCAAATTCCAAGAGAGGGCTTTGTTGGTTCCGCAGTATGCTGCAGATGAGGAGATGAAGAAAACGAGATATCATGACATGTTGAGAGATGATATCAGTGAGTTTGTGAGATTTTTAGTGTGCCAGACCCCAAATGACATGATTGCTAGAGCACGAGAATAGGAGATGAGTTGGAGCTTTAGGTGAAGTGCAAGGCAAAGCAGGTGCAAACAACGGTGGCCAGGAGAAAAGGCAAGGGGTTTCTGATTCGTATCCTAGAGGCCAACAGGGTAGGAGTCGTTGTGGCAAGTGCGACAAGCCGCACAGTAGGACATGTTGAGCAGCGGGATCAGGTTGTTTTAGATTTGGGCATACTGGACATAAGAGTAGGGATTTCCCTCAAGGCGCACTGATTTGATTTCATTGCAATCAGACTGGCCATAAAAAAGCCGATTGTCTGAGCCTGACGGGAGGAGCAGTGGCTGCGTATTAAACCGTTGTCGTGCACAATATAAGCAAATAATATTTTCACTGCTTGGTTGCACTAAATGACAGCACAGGGAAGCAGGGTTGAACCGCCAGAGACATAACCAAACAATCAATGACTTATTGCATAAGGAAAATAGTAGTGATTTAAACATCATATATGAAAAAGGGGGATTTTTAATTAATAACTAAACTAAATAGCAGTGAAAATAAACTAAACAAATTCAATAATAAAAAAAAAATTCAGCTCTGCTGCGACTTACGTAATCATGCAAACAACCCAAATTTGGTTATTCAGAATGTGTTCTATCTAAGTTGATACTGAGAAAAAAAAAAGAAACTATAGTATAAGGCCGGACGGTATGGTGAGCGGGGAAGGCCCCGGGAAACGTCCCGCATGTAGAAATACTGCACCGGGGGTGCGGGAAAGGAAACGCGGGAAAGAGATGGGGGAGGGAGTCCCACACTCTCTCTCTCTCTCTCTTCATTTGATTAAGTGTTTAATTTTTTTTCTTTTTTTTCTTTTTTTATTCAAAACGGCTATATAGCTGTTTTATATATATATATATATATATATATATATATATATATATATATATATATATATATATATATATATATATATATATATATTCTTTCCCTTTTCTTAAACTATAAATACCACAATATCCAATCATTTTTTTAACCCATACCTTATACTTCTCTCCAAAAAATATTATTCAAAATGTCATCATCTTCATCATTCGATTCGACGACTATAGAGGAGACTAAGTTTATTGGTTCTGTCATGGCGAAAACGGTTGCATACTATCAAAACCGACTAGGCAAAACATCACATGCACGATCTAAGCTAAGAAAGTCGTGGTTGCGTAGAAATCACGAAGCCGTACACGATCGCCTTATAGAAGATTATTTTGCAGATGACGCCATCTACGCTGTAAAGTTTCGACGTCGGTTCCGGATGAGGAAGGAACTATTCTTACGTATTGTTGGCGATTTGGAAGGCCGCTTTCCATATTTCCAATGGAAAATGGATGCAAGGCGGGTAAAAGGTTTCTCTCCCGTTCAAAAATGCACGACTGCAATTCGTCAGCTAGCATACGACATGGGCACAGATAAATGGGACGAGTATTTTAGGATGTCAGAGCATACCGTGCGGGAGTGTGTGTACAAGTTCTGCAAAGCGATATGTTTGGTTTATGGGGTAACGATATTTGCGCAAACCAACTATCAACGATGTCCACCAATTGTACATGGTGCATGAAGGCAAGCATGGATTCTCTGGAATGCTAGGTAGTATCGCTTGCATGCATTGGAGTTGGTCATTATGCCCCAACGCATGGCGTGGTTAGTACATGAGAGGCGACCACAAAGAGTCGACGACATTCTAGAGGCTATCGCATCACATGATCTTTGGATATGGCATGCATTCTTTGGTCCAACTGGTGCAAACAATGACATCAATGTGCTAGACCAGTCGCCGGTATTCAACGATATCTACCTTGGAAAGTCGCACACTGTACCTTTTCAAGCAAATGGGGTAGCATATAAGCGTGGATACTATCTTACTGACGGTATATATCCTCCCTTATCTGTTTTTGTGAAATCGTTTACATGTCCTAACGACCAGAAAAGGAAAAAGTTTAAAGAGGCGCAAGAGTCAGCTAGGAAGTATGTGGAGCGAACATTTGTTGTACTTAAGAGACGTTGGAAAGTAATAACGGTCGAGGCAAGGTCATATGAGGTGAAAAGGTTACAACACGTAATGTATACATGTATCATATTGCATAATATGATTCTTGAAGACGAAGGAAGAGCGATATGCCGATACAACGAAAATGAAGTTTTGCCAAATGTCGAAGGAGTAGCCGTTGGTACACAAGAATATAGGGTGAATAGAAGAGAAGTACACAATCGCGACATTCATCACGCCCTTCGTGCTGATTCGGTGGAGCACATTTATAGGTCTCATATTCAGCCCCCGTTAGAGTTTCCTCACGAGGATTTGTTTGATGAATCAGACACGGATTCTGATATGTTCGTCGAGAGTGAAGATTCCGACGACGAGAGTGACGATGTGGAGAATGATGAAGACGATCAAGGCGATGACGAGGACGATGAGGGCGATGACGAACACTATGATTCCGAGTGACGTATTTTGGTTTATATAAAATTAGGATATTAATTATTTTTCTACTTATTTAAATATTAGATTTAATGTAATTTTTATTTTAATTAATGAAATGATTTTTATTTTTAATTAAATTTTATGTTTAGTATTAATTTGAAAATTATAAATCATAAAAAAATTAATTTTATTTGATAAAAAATAAAGTGAGGGAAGGGTTCCCACCCATTCCTTGGGTTTTAGGTCAGGGAAAGAAAAATGAGGGAAATGAGGGTATGACCAACAAAAAAGTGAAAGAAGCTTCCCTCCTATACCCTCCAGTCTAATCTCTTTTATCTAGTTAAATTAACCAAAACAAGCTTTTCAGTAACCCTAACTTTTTATTGTCTGATTAAACAAGCGCTTAATTAAGATCATAAAAGTTGCATTAAGAACTTTGTAAAATTCCCAGCCATACTCAATACTTCTCACAACCTCAGAAGCGTAAAGGTATGAAATTTCAGTTTATATCAGAGTTAAATCCCTAACATGGAACAAATCTGATACTTGTTACTTATTACCAGCTGACAAGAACAATTACAAATTCTATTAACCGATTAAATGTAATGGTTAAACCCTAGCTAGGTGATCAAACTAACAAGAGTCAAAATCAAACATTCATTAAGCTTAAAATTAAAACAACTAGATAGAATCACATAATGAAAACCAAATCTGATAATTGATCACATGAAGAGTACTAGTCTATTGCAGAACTAAAAATTAGGGTTTTAGCTAGACATAGCTAAAATCTGATACAAACTAGTAAAATGAAATATTAAACTATTAAATCTTACTAAACTAATTGAGAGACACAATCCACAATCTTCAGATCTTAAGAAATCGCTGAAATCAGAGAGAATTTTCTTCAGAAATTGTCTTTTCGTCGTCTGGAGCTTCAGGAAGCGGCCAACCTTCAATCTGATCAGAGAGTCATCCAATATATATATATATATATATATATATATATATATATATATATATATATATATATATATATATATAAGCTAGAGTCTTCAGGAGCAAGAAATCATAAAATTAGATCGAATTTTTGGCATTTGATCGAATTTTGCATTTTGTTTTTGATTTTCAGGACTTTTTTTCCACGATGTATTTATTCGATCGAATTTCAAGGCAAAATTCGATCGAATTTTTGCATTTTCTGATTTTTCACAAAGAAGAAAGTCGTTCGAAAGTTTGTCTAGTTTCTGGAACATTTTAAATCTTGTCAATCAGAGTTACGAGTCATGAAATATGGTCAAAAATACTGACATGGGGTCAAAGTTGCCAGCAACATCCTTTAGGCTTTAGAATGTAGCAATTTATATTCGTTGGATCAATTCGATCGAATTTTTCTTGACCAAAATAGCTTCCAAGCATTCCTCAGAATCCTTCATAAGTTCCAAGCTTCATTTAACTTCAATGCTCCATCTAACACATACAAAGTTGCTCCCAAAGTATTGCTCCATCCAATTATTCGAAAATGACATAAAAACGCTAGTAGTACGAGAATTCTAACGAATGACATGAGCTAAACATTATTTAAACTAATGACATGCAAAAGTGTAAAATATGATTCTAAATGCTAATAAAAGCTACCCTAAATGATGCATAAATTGACATCTATCATTTCTCCCCAAGCTTGAACCTTACTTGTCCTCAAGTAATAAAAAGATTAAACATTATAACTGAAATGGAAAGATGTAGATGACATAAAAAGAACTTAGAATAAAATGAATGAAATTAAAAACTTGAACTAAAAACACTTTACTTTTTTTTCTTCATATGATCAGACTTAACACCAAGGAAATCTCCAATGCAATCACTACCTAAACAATCATCACAATACCTTCTATCTTTCACAAATTCCCAAAGTCAAGAAGAAGCTCGACGATGTGAACCAATAAATCAATTGTAAATTTTATTTCAACTTTATACCTTAATTAGCCTTGCAAGAAAAAATAACACATTTCAAAATTTCATGTCCTCAAGACTAGATAATTAAGAACAAGGATCGACACATCCATAAGAACACGTCATGTCAAATAAGCTTTCGCTGAAGTAGTGGACCACACCCATAGGGGTCCAACTCTTATAAACAAATGTCATATCACACAGGTCTTCATTCGCTCCAAATTTGTCTTTGAGATGACTTTTGAATTGATTGAACTTAATTCTTTGTATTTTTGCTTTCAGCTTTGAGTTCTTCAATTATTTTTTGTGAGTTTCTTGAGATTTCTTCAATTAAGTGCTTGAACTTTGACTTGGGTACACGATATGACTGTTAGTACCCTTCTTTTCTTTAACCGTATGGATCTAATATAAGGGCTCTCTGTTACCGCGAAGGTAACACGTGTCAACAAATAGGTCCGTGTTCTGTGGGTCCATACTTGTCGATCAAGGTTCTTTTTAAACATTCCAAAGCAAATAGTTCTAAAACTATTATTACTGTCCACACAATGTTTCAGTACACCATTTTTATTTTTATTTTTTAAGCTAGCGTCTCAGATCACGGTATTTTGTGACTCCTAGATATGAGAACTATTACTGAACTTACCACTATCGATCCGATCGCTTCAGACTTTCGATTTCCATTTATACATAGCTATCGAATGCAAGAATATCATCATATCATGAAACTTTTTTTTTTGAATTTTTTTTTCTAGAATTTTTATATGTATGCAGAAAATAAAAATGAAAACCTTTTTGGTTTTTTTATGAATGCAGAAAAATAAAAACATAAACTTAAAATATTTTTGGATTTTTTTTCCAGATTTTTTTTAATACACATGCAATGCAGAATGCAAAAAGGAAAACTGAAAAACTAAAAAATTTGAAATTTGAAATTTTTAACAAAAAATGCAAATTTTCACACTAACCCCCTCCCAAGCTTACAATGATGCATTGTCCTCAATGATTAGAGACGAATGAACAACTCAATAAAATATGTAAAAGTAAAGGTTGCGGCCAGGAAATAATGTATATGATAAGGTTTCATAAAATCTGATTTAACGAAGATGGTGGCGAAAATTTGAATTTCAGCAACTTTGAAGATCATCTGATTTCCCCAAGCTTGCTTGGAACTGCGACTATCTCTTTATTGAAAGCAGAAAAATAAACTAAATCTACGTGGATTGCCTCCCGTAAAGTCGTCCATTTTTAGAGTCGTTGACTCGACTTTGCCCGACCAGATGTTTAACTGGTGTGGTTTTGGAATTTTATGAAGTTCAACTCTCTTCTTCCTTACTATAGATCCCTTCAAATGTGGCATAATGAATGAATCTGGTGGTTCTACAACAAACTGTAAATACTTCAGATTTTTATCATATAAGTTTTTCTTCAGATTTTTGATTCTCTTTCCGGAAATCTTCTTCCTTTTTTTTTCTTTTTCAGCTTCTTATCAGAAATCAACATTTTCTCAGCAGTAATCATCTTCTCATCCTCATCAAGCTTTCTTATTTTCATATTCTTCTCAGTATTCATCATCTCCTTTTCTCTTTTCAAAAGTTTTTTTTCCAGTTTTTTGTCTGTTTTTTCTTTTGTAGAAATCAACTTCTCCTCCTCCCCAAGCTTATCTGCTTCTGTCAACTTCGTATCATTACCTTTAGCAAAAATCATATCTAATTCCACATCCCCAAGCTTATTTCGTTTCAGCTCCTTTGATGCATCATCAGATAATCATCTGTCTACAAATATTTCTTGCACAAAAACATTAGAAAACTCATAGCAGTCCTTAGATAAAGGACTGCTGGTACCCAAACAATTAACATAAACTTTATTAAAAATAAAATCAACATCATTCATTTTAAAACTGATCACATCCCCATCAAATTCCATTGAAAGTGTACCAGTAAAAACATCAATCCTTGTTTTGGTGGTTTTCAGAAAGGGTCTTCCCAAAATGATTGAGTTTTTATTTGATACATCTAAAATCGCCCATGTACAGAATATAAAAATCAGTGGGAAAAATAAGCTCACCCACTTGGTCATGAACATCCTCCAATACACATTTTGGGTGTACTGTTGTATGATCTGCAAACTGAATAAGTGTTCCGGTCTTTTGTAAAGATCCCAATTTTAATTTTTCAAAAACTGATAGTGGGAGGACACTGACTGAAGCACCTAAGTCTAGCATGAATTTTGGAAAAGTAAGGTTTCCTAACTTACAAGGAATCAAGAAAATTCTCGGATCCTTGCACTTTGGGGGCATACCTTTTTGCAAAATCGAAGAAATATTTTCGCCAACTTTGACTATTTCGTTTATTTTCAGCCTTTTCTTTGAAATACATAAATCTTTCAGAAGCTAGGTATAACAACAAATTCTTTTAATTATATCTAAAGGTGGGATATTTACGTCCACATTATGAAAGGTTTCCATGATATCCCCGTCTTCATGCTCACGCTTCGTGATTCTCAATCGTGGCACCAACTTGTAGTCTTTCAGATTTAACTTGTTTTGCTTGGGAGGCTTTTTTTCTTCCAGCTTTTCAGCTTCTCTTTCACCCAAAACTTATTCAGATTCTTTTTTAGATTCTTTTTTCTGTTTTAGATACGCTTGAGGCTCCATTACTTTTTCCAATTCTCAAGGAAATACCACTCACGTTATGCTTCAGATTATTTTTAATGCCCCAATAACTTCCCTTGAGATTCCATACGACCCAAAAAAATGGCAAGTTGAGACACTTGCTATTCCAGATTCTTGATACTTGCTCTGGTTTCATTTTGAAATACATGAGTGTTGGTGGCAAGGCTCTTCATTATATCTTCCAAGGCCATGCTGGAACTGCCATATTGTTGATTGGATTTCTGATTATGAAAACTCTACTGATGTTGATTATGATAATTGGGCTGATTCTAAAAGTTCTGCTGAGAATTTGTAACGCCCGTAGATCCAGTAGTCAATTTAGAGACAATAAGGGTCGAAAATGACTTTTCGGCAAAAGATTATTTAGAATAAATAATCTTAACCAAGTTGTAGAATATGTCTAAAGGTTTCTGTACATATAAAGAACGCCGAAATCCGAGTTATAACGAAGAAGTTATGGCCCGTCGAAGTTTTATGGCAAAACCGGCACGCCACCGGGAAACGTAAAATAATGAATTTACGATAGAAGAATTTTTGGCCTTATTAATCTAAACCAAAGTTTTAGCATACGTTAAACCTAGAGTGTCCATAAAAAGAACGCCCAAATCTGACTTCGTATGAGGAAGTTATGATTTTTTGAAGTTTCGGCTTAGCATTGTACGACCCGAAACTTGAATTTTAGTTCGAGCGATTTTTGGCCTACGCGACCTAAATGAGAGTTGAAGATCTCATTAATAGGAACTCAACGGTAAAAAGAAAGACGAAAACGGAGTCTGTATGAAGGAGTTACGAATTCTTTGTGGTCATTTAACAGTCTAATCTCCTCGTACTGTTAAATTAAAGATCGGTCGAGAATTAGTGGACATAGTCTAAATAAAAGTTGTAGATCTTGTTTTTACCTACGCATGGAAAAAAAGAACGTTGAAAACAAATCTTGTACGCGAATGTTATGAATTTTTGAAAACCGGCTGATTTCCACCCTATGTGCGATGCCACGTGTCAGCACCAGGCTATGGTTGGCCGTAGCCAGTGTAACGCCCGCAGATTCGGGCTAGTCAATTTAGAGGCAATAGGGGTCGAAAATGACTTTTCGACAAAATATTATTTAGAATAAATAATCTTAACCAAGTTGTAGAATATGTCATAAGGTTTTGCGTACATATAAAGAACGCCGAAATCCGAGTTATAACGAAGAAGTTATGGTCCGTCGAAGTTTTACGACAAAACCGGCACGACACCGGGAGACGTAAATAGTGAATTTAAGATAGAGGAATTTTTAACCTTAGTGATCTAAACCAGAGTTGTGGTATACGTTAAACCGAGAACATCAATAAAAAGAACGCCCAAATCTGACTTCGTATGAGGAAGTTATGATTTTTCTAAGATTCGGCTTAGCAGTGCACGGCCCGAAACTCAAATTTTAGTTCGAGCAGTTTTTGGCTAACGCGACCTAAATGAGAGTTGAAGATCTCATTAATAGGAACTCAATGGTAAAAAGATAGACGAAAACGAAGTCCGTATGAAGGAGTTACGAATTCTTCGCGGTCCTTTAACATTCTAAACGCCTCCTACTGTGAAATTTAAGATCGGTCAAGAATTAGCCGACAGAGTCTAAATGAAAGTTGTAGATCTTGATTTTACCTACGCGTTGAAAAAAAGAACGTCGAAAACGGAGCTCGTATTCGAGAGTTATGATTTTTCTAAGTTTGAAGGCTGATACGCGATAGGGGTGACGTGGCACCATCAGAATTGGACACGTGGCACCACCACAAGGCTGCCACATGCCCCAAATCGGCGAGTAGGTCCTCCTACTCGGTGATTCCATCAGGAATTCAGCCTATAAATAGAGGTGCCGGGTTCCCTCATTCTTTACACCTTCCCAAACTATTCTTTCTCTCTATAGACTCTCTCTTCAGCCCCTTAACCCCCCTAAAAGCCTAGGTAAACCCCCTAGCTCCCGAAGGAAGCCTCGAGGCTCCTGGAGTCCCGAGAAAAGAGCCTTTCGGCTTGGGAACGTTGCTCCAGCGAAGCCCGGTTTTCGAGAAAAACCCGCTGTAAGTGAGCTGTACCTATCCTATCTTTAGTATACCTTATGTTTCAATATAATATTGTTATTAGGACCTTATAGGGAGTATTTGAGCTATTATTATGAGTTATATAAGTATTGTTTAATGCTTATATAATAGTAATAATAGCTAGACTATTAAATTAGTCTCGTCAAGCGTTAGACTAAACTCTATTAGTAATGATACTAGGTTTCGTCAATGGATAATTGTTTTAAGAGTAACGAAGTGCCGTCTGAGTGCCGACTCACCACCTTATCAAGTGAGTGCATGGTCCCTTTCATCTTACACATAGATATGAAGTATTTTACATAAATTACGTGCTATGTGTGCATATTATCTGAATACTTGTTGTCTATGCTGGATGAATGATTTTATACATGTTTTAAATGATTTAAACTGTATATTTATTTTATATCTACAAATATGTTGGGATAAAACATGGGTAGATGAAATAGTTGGTGTGTGATGAAATAAAATAATGAGAGATAGGTGATGATAATTAGGTAAGGATATATAGGTGATGATGAATCGGTGATGTAGGATACTACAACCTTGTCCGACAATTTAGAGATGTAGTCATCTACCAGAGTATAGATGGCGACCACAGTCTATTATAGACAACCCCGTGGAAACACCAGCAGACTCGTAACATGTAGGTGCTGAATTACGAGTTCAGGCGATGTTGTAACTACGTATTCATGCGATGATACTCTAACCCCCTTATTATGAATTACGAGTTCAGGGGATGTTGTAACTACGTATTCATGCGATGATACCCTAACCCTTGGTGGTCACGTATTGAGGGAGTAATCCCTGAATCAATACTGTCTAGGCGATGTAGGCGATGATCCTTAGGAAAAGTCCTTAGGAACAAACATAAAAGGAGATGCGATGTAAGGAGATGAGAGGTAAAATATGATGTAGGAGACGACCCTTAGGATAAATCCTTAGGGAGGGTACTTAGGAATAAAGAAGATAATGAGGATGGGTAATTGAGTTAATTGTTTGATGATTGAACATAATAATTATATTATTGTGGGTTGAAAACCCTATGTACTCACCAGGTTTCCCAACCTTTATATCACATGTGTCGATATGAAGTGACATTACACTGAGAGATTAAAGAGATGTAGATCACTAGTGTAAATAAATGTAAGTTCTGTTTATGCTTATGTTCCTGTATTGATGATGACATCCCAAACGTCTTAAAATGAATAAAATACGTTTCTTCGAAAATGTTTTGATAATGTATTTATCGTATTTTTCTGGGAACAAATTGCGCAACATTTTTATGAAAAGAAGTACTCTGATTTTTATAAAGCATAAACAAAATCGATCTTTTCTGGCCGTGAAAATGGAGATGTCACAACCAGCCTGGCTCACAACGTGAATATAAAAAATTCACGACGTGAACCTTCCTCCAACCTCCTATAAATAGAAACGCCCCTCTCCTTTATTCCTCACATCTTAACCATTCACTCCTCTCTGTATACTCTCTCTCTCTAAGCCCTAAAACCCCCCGAAAAGCCTAGGGAACCCCCTAGCACGAGGCGGAAGCCCCGAAGCGCCCGACGACTTCGAGAAAAAGAGCCTTTCGGCTCGGGAACGCTGCTCCAGCGGAGCCCAGTTTTGAGAAAAACCCGCTGTAAGTGAGCTACGCCTAACCTATCTTTAGTATAGCTTATGTTTCAATATAGTAATGTTATTAGGACCTTATAATAAATATTTGGGCTATTATTATGAGTTATATAAGTGTCATTATAATATCTTTTTAACCACTCGCGATACGGGGGATCCGATTTGGAGGGCCGATTGGGTTGCTGGATTCAGAAGTGCTTATATGCCAAAATGATCATGCCCTCCGGTGTTCCATGTCTGGCCTCGTCTGTATATAGTGGGTGAAAAATATTGTGTTAACGCATATATAATAGTAATAATTGCTAGACTATTAATTAGTCGCGGTTAACTTTAGACTAAACCCTAGTGATATTGATACTAGGTTTTGCCGAGGAATATTATTTTAAGAGTAACGAAGTGCTGTCTGAGTGCTGAGTCACCACCTAATCAAGTGAGTGCATAGTTACTTTTATCTTACACATAGATATGAAGTATTTTATATAAATTACGTGCTATGTGTGTATACTATCTGAATACTTGCTGTGTATGCTGGATGAAACGATTTCATATATGTTTTAAATGATTTAAACTGTATATGTATTTTATATCTATGGAAATTTTGGGTAAAACATGGGTAGATGAAATAGTTGATATGAAATAAAATGATGAGAGATAGGTGATGATAATTAGGTCCGGATAGATAGGTGATGATAAATCGGTGATGTAGGATGAAAGATACTATAACCTTGTCCGACAATTTGGAGATATAGTCATCTACCAGAGTATAGATGGCGACCACAGACTATTATAGACAACCCTGTGGAAACACCAGTAGGCTCATAACCTGTAGGTGATGAATAACGAGTTTAAGCGATGTTGTAACTATGTATTCATGTGATGATACTCTAACCCTTACTATGAATTACGAGTTCAGGCGATGTTGTAACTATTGGATTAGTGTCTAAGTCCATAACTATTTTGGTATGTACTTGACCCGATGGTGCATGGTCCTCTTGGGTTGCCTTCACCAAAGCAACTTGATAGGATGAATTATGGAGAGAGAGGATTAAATATGATTTATTAATATATTATGAGAATAATATATTAAAGGAGAAATCATATTGTTTAATTAATATTAGTCAAGAATTAATAAGAATTAAGTTTGTGACTAAAAGATATTAATTGAACTTAAGGGACTAGAACTGTCAATTGTATGATAGTTGAATATTGAGCTAATGGACTCCATATTAAAGGGGTGGACGAATTCTATGAGGAAACCCATTAGAAATCGTCCAAAGGCCTTTAAGGAAGGAGCCCATGGGTTGCTTAGGGCTTAAGCATCCAAATTAGGGTTTCCTTGTTAGATAACCCTAATAGCCTCACTATTTAAAGAACCCTTATGCCCAAAAACGTGGACAAGACTTCTTCTAGGGTTTCCACAAGTTTTGGGCAGCCTCCTTCTCTTCTTTTCTTCATCCTCTTGCTCTTGGTGTTTGTGAACCATTAGAGGAGTGACATTTGTGACTCTAAGCTTTCTAAAGTCAATACAAGAAGGATTTGAGATTGTTATTGCTACATAACAATCAAGGTATGTTCTAAACCCTAATTTATATGTTATATTGATTATCATATACTAGATCTATGGTTTATAGTCTTGGATGAATTGCATGTACAATAGAGAAACCTTGATCCAAGCATTATGGTTTATATGGGCACATAGGATGTTCTTATTGCCAAAATCCATCGGTAACTACGTATTCATGCGATGATACCCCAATCCTTACTAGGTACGTATTGAGGGGAGTAATCCCTGAACCATTATTGTTTGTGTGATGTAGGTGATGATCCTTAGGAAAAGTCCTTAGGAACTAACATATAAGGAAATGCGAGGTAAAGAGACAAGAGGTAATCACGATATAGGAGATGAATCTTAAGGGAATACTTTAGGGAATATCAAAAGAAGATAATGGGGATGGGTAGTTGGGTTAATGTTTTTGATGATTAAACATAATAATTATATTATTGTAGGTTGAAAACCCTATGTACTCACCAAGTTTCCCAACCTGACCCACTCAAGCTTATGTGAATCACAGGTGTCTATACGAAGTTACATTACACTGAGAGATTAAAGAGGTGTAGATCAATAGTGTAACTGAATGTAAGTTCTGTTTATGCTTATGTTTCTGTATTGACGATGACATCCCAAATGTTTTAAAATGAATAAAAATACTTTTCTTCGGAGATGTTTTGATAACATACTTATCATGTTTTACCGGGAACAAATTCCGCAACATTTTTATTAAAAGTGGTACTCTAATTTTTATAAAGCATAAACAAAAATCGGTCTTTTCTGGCCGTGAAAATGGGATGCCACAAAATTCGGCTGCTGAAAACCAAGAGGGTGCTGAAGTTGCTGTCTTTGTTGATAATTTCCGTTTTGATAAAAGTTTGGAGGCTGGTTAAAATTTTTGTGCTGCTGATATCCTCCGACAGCTTTCACTGAAGTTTTATCCTCTTCTATTAATGGATACATATATGTTATATGTTCAGTCTTCAGACAGATTCTACAGTGTTTCTTTTTCCTTTGTTAATAATAAAACAACTTTCATCAGCTCAAAAATTTGGGACTCCAGATGAGCATTACTGACTTCTTTGACTCCCCTAGGTAGATCTACGTACCATTCGTCTTCGTTACCAAAATGTTTTGACTCGATCACCAACTTTTCTATCCGTTCTCGAATTTCTGTTGGTGTGATATCACCTAAGGTTCCGCCAATTGAAGCATTTATCAGGCGCCTCTCCATGGGTGTCAAACCTTCACATAAATAGTTGTAGAGATGGTAATCAATGATTCCATGTTGAGGGCAACAAACCAGCATCTTTTTGAATCTCTGCTAGTAAGTATGTAAAGCTTCTCGTCTTCCTTGTTTGATACCAAGGATTTCTATGCGAAGATTCAAAACTCGCGTTTCTGGAAAGTATGTTTCTAAAATTGATTTCACGAGTTCTGTCTAAGTGGAGATCGATCCGGATGGGAGTTCATACAACCACTCTCTTTCTGAATCTTGAAGGAAAAAAGGGAATGACCTAAACTTTATCTGATCTTCAGTTATTGCATGTGGCTTCATACCTGAACAAACCACATGAAAATTCCTTAAGGAAATTATTTGGGTCTTCATTTTCTAAGCCTTCGAACATAAGAAGGTGGATTTGACCAGATTTAAGCTCGAAATTCTGAGCTTCTAGAAAAGTGATGCAGAGAGGCCGCTGATTGACCTCTTGGGTGGCCTATTCTCTGAGAGTATTTCCTGCTTCATCTCCACTCATGGCTGATTTTGGGGAGTTGGGTTCTGAATTACAGTGTTTCTAAAGTTTAAGAGGGTGTTGGCGAGTATTTTTTTATAGGGCTTGTTAGAAGGAGAAGATTGGTTTACTTTTGGGAAGGACGAGACGGTAATTCCTGGTTCGTTCCATAAGGGACTACCTGGTGGTTTGGTGATTTCAGTTGGTAGGGAGGATGATGATGAACAAAAGAAACCAGCTGATTGTTTTTGTTTTGCTACTTCTTTCTTCAGTTTTCTTGCAGTCTTTTCAATTTCTGGATAAAAAGCTAGAGGTGTATCTGTATGAAAAGTTCTTGGCATAAAACTATTAAAAGCAATGTGTCCCCACCAACGACACCAATTTGTTAAATTGTTGTCACGCACGATTTAAGCAAATAATATTTTCACTACTTGGTGCACTAAAGGATAACACAGGGAAACATGGTCGAATCTTTAGGGACACAACCTAACAACCAATACCTTTTTGCATAAGGCATATAAATAGAAAATATGAAAAAGGGGATTTTTTAATATGAGAATGGGAATTTTGTTTATTAATAACTAAACTAAATAGCAGTGAAAATAAACTAAACAAATTCAATAAAAAAACGAATTTAGCTCTGTTGTGGCTTTCCTAATCATGCAATCAACCTAAATTTGGTTATTCAAAATGCGTTCTATCTAAGATGGTACAGAGAAAAACCAACAAGCTCTAGTATAATCTTTTTTTACCTAGTTAAGTTAACCAAAAAAAGCTCTTCAATAACCCTAACTTTTTACTGCCTAATTAAACAAGTTCTTAATAAAGATAAAAAAAGTTGCATTAAGATCTGTGTAAAATTCCCAACAATACCTAATACTTCTTATAAGCTCGGAAGCGTAAATTTATGAAATTTCATTTTATATCAGAGTTAAATCGCTAACACGGAACCAATATGATACTTGTTACTTATTACCAGTTGACCAAGAACAATTACAGATTCTATTAACTGATTAACTGAAATGATTAAATCCTAGCTAGGTGATCTAACTAACAAGAATTAAAAATCAAACATTCATTAAGCTCAAAACTAAACAACTAGATAGAAGCACACAATGAAAACCAAATCTGATAATTGATCACATGAAGATTACTAGTCTATTGCAGAACTAAAAACTAGGATTTTAGTCAAACATGGCTAAAATCTGATAAAAACTAGTAAACATAAACATTAAAATAATGAATCTTACTAAACTAACTGAGAGACTCGATCCACAGTCTTCAAATCTTCAAAACCGCTGAAATCAGAGAGAAATCGCCTCAGAAATCGTCTTTTTTGTCGTCTGGAGCTTTAGGAATCGGCTAACCTTCAATCTAATAAGAGAGGCATCTTATATATACAAGACAGAGTCTTCGGGAACAAGAAATCATAAAATCCGATTGAATTTTTGGAGAGCACGATCAAATTTTTGGTCACTTGATCGAATTTTACCTTTTTTTGATTTTCAGGACTTTTTTCTACGAAGTGTTTATTCGATCGAATTTAACAAACACAAAATTCATCCAAAAGTTTGTCTAGTTTCCGAAACATTTTGAATCTCGTCAATCGAAGTTACGAGCCATGAGATATGGTCAAAATACTGATAGGGGGTCAAAGTTGCTAGCAACATCCTTTTGGCTTTAGAATGTAGCAATCTATCTTCGTCGGATCTATTCGATCGATTTTTTCTTGACCAAAAATCTTTGAATCATTCCTTAGAATCCTTCATAAGTTCCAAGCTTCATTTAACTCCAATTCTCCATCAAATGCATCCAAAGTTACTCCTAAAGTACTTCCATCGAATTATCTGAAAATGACATAAAAACGCTAGCAGTACGAAAATTCTAACGAACGACATGATATGAACATTATTTAAACTAATGACATGAGAATGTACAAAATATGATGGTAAATGCTAATAAAAACTACCCTAAAAGATGCATAAAATGGCATCTATCACTGCACCTCCAACAGCCACCTTAAGGATTACCGATGGCTGCCAGGGCAAGGCGGAGGTACCTGTGGTGAAGAGCAGGGCATTCCAGTTGACTACCAATGAGGATTGAGTAGCACCATAAGTGGTTACTAGTATGTATCCTTATAATATCTTTTATTGCTTTTCTTATTTGACGGTGAATAATCAAATGTTCTAGATATTTTGACCATGGAATTGATGCATAAAACCTTTTGGTTTGTACCATTTAAAGTATGAAATCTCATTTTTTTAGTGATCTTAACGAAATGTTCTAGACCTAAGACATTTCTTCCCAAGAGATCCAGATTTTTAATTTTCTTGAGATTTTAATCATATCCAACCACTTAAATAATATCCAAAGCATACTTGTTATTGTAGCTACACTGGTCAGACAAGTACTTCTCTCATATCTTTAGATTTATGTTGAGTTTCGGAATTTGATTGAAGATGAAACCACCTTATTGCCTACTTAAAAGACTCCTTTCACTATTTCTCAACAAATAGGTGATCGTAATTCAACGGGATATCACACAAGAACTTCTGAGTCTCTCTTGACTCAGTAGGAAGAGATCATTGTCCGGGATCCATCTGATTTTCATGTCAGTTTTATTTGACATCAGAAAATCCCTAAAAATTTTATTTGCTTTATTTCTTTATCTTTGGCACACTCTTGCACAAAAATATTTGTGATTTTTCCAAGTTTTGTTTTTTATTCCGAATGGTTGCTTTCAGATTGAGAACAGGTTTTTGTTATAACGCCGGTGGATTGGCTGATTGTTCCGAATGTGTCAATACCGAAACAACGGTTTATTGGAGATAAGATTTCAAAACAGGCACATCTTTTAAATTTCTTGACATCACACATGTCTGTTATAACATCTACACATACAACTATCACGATTTTCAAGGTTGATTTATCGGGATATGGGAATGTGAAACGACGGATTTCTCTCACCACTTATCACTGATGTATAAAAGTGTTTTCAACGGTTTGATTTCTCTTGCCACTCACAAAGTATTCAAAACTCTCAAGGAAAACCCCCCCTTTTCTCTCTCTCTACTGTTCATTGTCTTCCTCAAGGCAACATGCTAGGATCATCTGAAACTGCTTCATTCGCTGACCAATTTGCATTAGTTATCATGCTCAACGTGAAGCCAAACCAGAATCTCATTCTCGATCTTGACTCGTCTCGCTATAATGAAGCCCTAAGGCCCGCACATGGTTGAATGCTTACGGTTCTCACCACTGGGTCAAGCTTTAACCATGGCGGAATCAGTTCCTTTGGTCCATCTCTCTAAGGCTTATTCGTCTGCCAACTATAGTCAATTTGAGGGGGTTATTCACTTTGAGGTAGCTTATCACAAGACCTCGATCTCCAAATCTCGTTTCTACAAAATTTTAGGGTTTGCTTCTACTGAAGGACTCGTGGATCCAAAATCAATTTCTACTTCTACACTCATCAATATGTTGTAGCAGATGGGATACATTGGAGACATCTCATTATTGTCAAAGTTTAAGAAGCCCTTTCTTCCTCCAATATGGAATGGGTTGTTCACTCTTCTCTTCAAGAGCTTCTCAAAAAGAGTTGCAGGCTCTGACAACACAACCAGGCTATTCTGTACTATTCTCTATGGCCTCTACCATGGAACAAATCTCGATTTTGGTTCTATCTTGTGGACTCAGTTAATCCAAAGAACCGTCTCCACCACTCGTCACACTGAGATCTCATGTGCTCGCTTTTGGTATATTGTCAAATGAGCTCTAAGTCACTTACAGGTTCCACAGACAAATGATTCAATAATTTCTGCTATTTCAATTCTGCAAACATCAACTTTCATGATCTCCGATCCGAGCAAGTTCAACTTTGTTGGTTCTATTCCAGAAGCCATGTTAGTGAAAGTTCCCACAGACAATACGAACCCATCGTTGCCCATCTGAAAAATATCCTCATCTTCTATGTCTTAGAGATTTTGGAGATGGATGTGGAAATAACGTTGGTGTTGCAAAAAAGGCCTATTTGGAACCCGTAGAGCAGACTCAAGATGTTAAGAAGATGAAGTTGGGACTTATTCAGAATGAGCACTGGAGTGTTGCGTATTCTCTAAAATCTGGTGAAAAGGTTAAAAAAAGTGTGTTCTTTTTGAAAGACAAACATCTCTACTCTACCGCTGCTCTGAATACTATTCTCGTAATGGTTGAAACTTGCAAGGCAAACTCTGCTACGGATCTGAAATGCTTTCGGATATTATTTCTTGGTGTTTTTGTGTTTAAAATGTGCTTCGGAATTTGATTCCCAAACTTTTCAACATGCAGAAAAGGCAATAGTGAAGACTCTCCTTCAAAATTTGACACAAAGGGGGAGATTGTTAGGTTTAATAATGTTGTGTCAAATATGTACTAGTATAGTCTTATTTATTCCGAGATGGGCCTGTCCATTCTCGTTTTGGTCTTTCTAGTCTTAGCATATATATAGTGCATGCATGTAACATTAAGGTTAATGCTTTTTATGATTTAGCAACCCTAATATCCATTTGTATGCTCTTACATAGAAGTTCTTGTGAACTCTTCTAGAGTTGTTAAATCTAAGCATTCAACAATCGTTTGATCTTCATTGTTCTTGTCTTTAATTCACGCTCTTTAATATAGAATCTTTTGGCATTTTTATTGCTTCTACAATAATGTTCTAAAAATAGTAAGTAAATTTTTTTATTTTAAGTTAACCAAAATAGTCATTCATTCATTCCAAATACCAAAATCATGTGTAAGGAAATTTTATCAAAGTTATCAGAGTACAAAAGAAAATCATAGAATGCAGAACACTGGTGGATGTTGTGCGATCATACCGGGCCCTTCCCTTTCAAACTAGAGGTACCTGAAACTATAAACATAAACTGTAAGCACAAAGCTTAGTGAGTTTCCCCAAAATACCCCATACTAAACATACATAACAACACGAAGCTAAACCGGGTCTATTTCACTCCTGAGTCTATTTCAACTCCTTCGGTATCTTTCAAACCATACATGTCTATTTCAACCCAAAGTCTATTTTAACTCCTTTGACATCTTTCAACCGGTACGGATCAACGTCACCCCCGAGTCTATTTCAACTCATTCGGTATCTTTCAACCGATATGTGTCTATTTCACCTTACATCTGCGAACACAATCATATCATCACGAGTCAGAAAGACAACAAGAACATACTGGCATATCAAAAAGTGTCACAAATACAACTATCATCCTACAAACATAATCCAATGGGCTGATATTGGTGCATTCAACCCCCGAGTATAGTGAAGAGACTCATCTTAATCCATAGAGAACTGAATCTTACACTCACTGCTGCTACAAAAGCTCCTCATATTGAACATATCTAAAACAACACTAATTATTGATTAAGGTGATAATCCATGATCAAAAGTCCACATCATACTCTCTATCACTAGGGTAAAAGACCATTTTACCCTTCTAAGGCTAGAACCCACCTCAAAATGACCTATTCTAAAAAACAACCAAAATCACCTTCCGAACGTATGCCATACGTACTCTAGCTTTACGCCATGTGTAGAGCCTTCCCACAGAAAACGGAGCAGGGCCATACTACACGGTAAGTACTTAGAGGTTACACCCTGTATAACCAAACAGTTTGCCAACTTCCTCATTAAGACCTTAATAGCTTAAGACCAAACATACAACACCCAAACCTGACTTTGCATTGCTTAATGGAGTTCAAAACCAAACCTGAGTTGCTTAACATACTCTAATGACTCTAAACCCTTTCATGGGTGAAAAGAAACCATCAAGATCCCATTTTTGTGACTTACAATCCCTAGAAATGACAATATAAGACAATCATAAGCTCTAGAGTAGCTTTACTCATAAGAACCAAAACCATGGGACCAAAAGCATACAAAACTCTAAGCTAAACTAGATCTAAACCAAGGAATCATAAAGGTTCAAGCTTTATACATTCCGAGGCTTACAAATGGGATGAAATTTTTGGAACATCAAGCTTCAAACTCCTCCATGCTTCTCGAATGGATTCCTTCTTTACAAAACACACGAAAACTCACTCAAAATGCACAAGATTCTCACAAAGTGGCTAGCGTTTCAAAGTGAGTGCTTTGGGAGTGGTGGCTGAAGATAAGGGAGGCCTTAAGGAATTGAGGTCCTTAAAATATGGTCTTAACCCTAAAAAATAGGATTTTGGAATCGGCGTAAGTATGTCCTACGTAGGGCATGAAGATCCCATGTTCCACTTTAATGACTTACACCCTTCGTATACCTTGTGTACGTCCAACGTAAGGGCCAATTTTGCAAGAATTGAATATTTTGAGCCACAAATGAAAAATAACTAGGAACCAGGTGTTACATGGTTGTTGAGGCTGCATGGCTTGGTAACCTTCTACTTGAGTTATCATGTCCATTGCCTAAAGCAACAGTTGTGTTTTGCGATAATGTGAGTGATATATATTTATCTTCTAACCTTGTACAACTTTAACATAGAAAGCATGTGGAAATAGATTTACATTTTGTTAGGTAACGTGTTCCAATTATACATGTGCATGTTTCGCATGTGCCATCAACTTTACCAGTTTGCAGACATATTTACTAAGAGCCTTCCTACACAATTATTTCAAGACTTTCAGGGTAGTTTAAACATTCGCAAACCCCATGCTCAAAGTGAGGGGGTGTGTTAGTTATACATTTTGTATGGTGTAAGGTCCCTTATGTAACATTATTGTATATATTGTCATGTAATACTAAACCCTAGTTAAGGGGGTCTTTTTCACAATTAACAAGTAGGTTGCAAAGCGCGTCTTTTCTTAGACTGATTGTTTGTATCTTGAAAGCCCTAGTTTCCTGTTTTTACATCGGTAGGTCCTTACATCTAATGAGTATCACCACAAGAAATAAAGGTATTACCGATTATGCCTTAAGTGGTGACAAGGACCTTTAGCGACGACTTATCAATTTATCGTTGCTAAATGCGTCCCCGATAATGCTTAGTGGACCAAATCCACGTTCTCACCTTCCGGTAAACCCCAACCGTTTGATCGTGTATCTAATCTAATGACTGAGGTACTCATTTTCGCATAAAACCAATACCGGCTACATAAAGTCGCTGCTAAAGACCTAAAATTTTCGCTGCTAAAGGCCGAATAAAGATGTGCCCTTCTTTTCACTCGTTGTATGTCACCGCTATTGGTTCGTGTCGCCGATATTAGTTTACTTGTCGCCACTATTGGTCATTACACCCTAATCACTTCCTCTTTCTGCCTTATGCTCTCATTTTTTTTTCCATTTTCTCATTTTCTCTGACGATTCTCCCTCTCTCCTATGATTCTCCCTCAATTAACAGCCCCATAGTAGAACAAACAACCAGTGGCCACCGAAAACTTGCCCTCTCCGGCCACCGACGATGTTGCTGTTAGGGGCAAGATCCCAGAATCGTATTGAGGATCCTTAATATTCCTAAAACCTCTGGATCCTTAAACATATCTCAGGATCCTAACTATTATCACTAATATTTCCTAATACTTATAACGACTATATTCTTCTTTCTTTTTCTCATATGTGCTGACTTAGTCAACACAAGACTCATTCTCAACGGAGAATCATTTTAACGAATCTTAAGACCTAGGAATACCAAGTCAAACAACATGCAAATGCTTGTTCAAGGAGGATCCCGTAAATATCAGACTTCTTATTATTCAACTTAGAATATAAATAACACCTATAAATTACACACTACACACACGATTAGGTCTATTATCACACTTGTACTCGTGTTATCTTCATCATCTCTGTAATCTCATATTAAAATCAATAAAAAGCAACAAGGCAGGTGATCATTATCACCTCGCAATGTGTTATGTTGGAGATCCTACAAAGGATCAAGGGATTTCCATGTAACTCATTTGTTTCACTTTGATTATTATTCTATACTTGCGTTATCCAAACACCACAACCTCTCATATAATTTGGCTGGATTATATTTGATCAATTTTCGACCAAAACAGTTGCTGCTGTCGATTTCCTCCTCCAAGGTTCGTGTTTCCTTCCTTATTTCTTCCTTTCTTTCTATTTTAATGTCGATTTCCAGAAGCATTTGTGATTAGTTGCAATTTTTTTTTCAAAAAGCATTTTCCTCCATTTCACCGCTACTACCGCCGGCTGTTGCTGTCACTAGCGACAACTACCACCACCACTACACCAACTACTGATTTCTGGCCACCATAGGTTTTATTTACTGATTTTGAACTTTAATTGCAAAAATATGTGTATTTGGTGTATATGTGGTATATGTGTGTATTTGTTATATGTATATGTGAATTTGGTGTATGTGTGTGAAAATTTGAGTCTTTGGTATAAGTAAGATGTTTAAGATGTTATTATGTATGTATGTGAAAATATGTGTTTTTGGTATAAGTAGGATGCTATTGTGTATTTGATAAATGTATTTAGAATGTATGTGTATTTGGTGTATATGTGGTATGTGTATGTGAAAGTATGTGTATTTGATGTTATTGTGTAGGTATGTGAAAGCATGTATTTTTGGTATATGTAGGATGTTATTGTTTATTTGATATATGTATTGAGAATGTATGTGTATTTGGTGTATATGTGGTATGTGTACATGAAAGTGATACGGACACCTCCTGATGGAATAAGCAACATGTTTTTTGGATTGAAGCATCACATGTTTGTTACATGCATGTTTAAGCAGAAAGACTTAGTCTTTTATGCTTGAGTCAATAAAGGAGCTAGTGCCCATGTTAGTAGTCCCACGATTTAATATTACTGCATGTAGGGTCCTTATTTTTAGCATAGAGTAACTTCTAGTCATCCTATAAATTGTAATTTTTTTAGTAAGATATGCAAAAAATTGTTTCACTTCGTTTTTAACAATTTACTTCTTTTTCTGGAGATTTTCCATCTCTAATAAAGTTGTATCATTTGGTGCTTTCATCTCCCTTACCATGCCTCCCAAACAAGAGAACAAACCTGATGAACCCCTCTCCATTCAAGACCAACTTCAAGCTCTCATCCACCTTAACACCACCACCAACACCTGACTCGACAAACTCACCACAAACGTGTCTACTCTTGTCAATCTCCTCACCAACCAACAAATCACCCCCCTGCCACCACCACCACATAACAACCAGAACCTATGGCCACCCAAAATTCTACTTCCCAACTTTGGCGGTACCAACCTTCTTGATTGGTTGTTCCAAGCAAACTACTTTGAATATTATTTTGTTGCCATCACTCAACGGGTAGCCTTGGCTGTTTTCTATTGCATCGGTGGCGCGCTCAGTTAGTATAAACATCTTGCTAATAATCGATTGTTGGGAACATGGGTGGAGTTTTCCCAGGCCTTAGAGCTCCGATTCGGTCCTTCCTCTTATGAAAATCATTAAGCTACCCTTTTTAAACTTAAACAGCTTACCACTGTCTCCGCCTATCAAATGAAATTTGAAAGGATAAGCAATTGTGTCAATGGGTTGACACCAGAAGCATTATTAGATTGTTTTCTTTCCGTTCTAAAGGATGAAATACAGAATGAGTTATCCCTCTATCACCCAACTTTGCTTCACCAGGCTTATAGTCTAGCTAAACTCATCGAAGACAAGCTCTATGCTCAATTTATGTCCTCTGATGACTTCCTCGAGCCTCCACCAATGAAATCACCCTTGTTGCCCAACCCTTCACAACTTCCTCCAACACTTCCTATCAAACGGTTAAGCCCCATTGAGATGCAAAAAAGACGAGCTGAAGGTCTTTATTACAATTTCCCTGCCAAATATCAATTGGGTCACCAATGCAACCCACCAAAGTTTCTCCTTCTTCAATCGGAGTCCGACCCACCGTGGACTTCCATCCCCCAACATGCTCGCGATCTTGAGGACAATGCAAATTTTCAGGAGTGGAGTATTGATACGAACATCTCCTGATGGAATAAGCAACACGTTTTTAGGGTTGAAGCATCACATGTTTGTTACATGCATGTTTAAGTAGAAAGACTTGGTCTTTTATGCTTGAGTCAATAAAGGACTTAGTGCCCCTGTTATTAGTCCTACGATTTAATATTACTGCATGTAGGGTCCTTATTTTTAGCATAGAGTAACTTCTAGTCATCCTATAAATTGCAATCTTTTTTTTAATAAGATATGCAAAAAATTGTTTCACTTCGTCTTTAACAATTTACTTCTTTTTCTGGAGATTTGTTGTCTCTAATAAGGCTGTATAAGAAAGATTTGTCGTCTCTAATAAGGTTGTATAAGAAAGTATATGTATTTGATGTTATTATATATGTATGTATGTGAAAACATGTGTTTTTGGTATAAGTGGGATGCTATTGTGTATTTAATATATGTATTGAGAATGCTATTATTGTAGGATGCTCTTAATGAAAGAAAAAAACATATAAAGTAAGATGCTATTATTGAGAATTCTATTTTTTTTTGTAAAAAAAACAAAACAAAAAAACAATGTCGATTGTAAAGAAAAAAACAAATAAAGTAGAATGCTATTATTATGTAACGACCCAAAATCAAGGGTAACAATTTCATTTTTAATATAGCTAAAACATTGATACCATTTATTTCAAACATTTCAGATTATCGATAACTAAATCATTTATCAGAGTTCATGCCAAAATCATTCATTGCGGAAATCATAGGTGTATGCAATACGATCAATCCGAGCTCTTCTTTTCCAAATTGATGATACCTGAAACCATAATTGTAAATAGTAAGCACAACACTTAGTGAGTCCCCCTTAGCATACTCCACACACAATCCACATAACACATATCATATTAGCTATAAAGATATCTCTACCATATAACATTAGCTATAAAAGCTATCTCTACCATATATCACATAACATATTAGCCATAAAGCTATCTCTACCACATAACATTAGCTATAAAAGCTATCTCTACCACATATCATATAAAATATTAGCCATAAAGCTATCTTTACCACATATCCCTGCATAAGGATGCCATGGGCTCTCCCACATGGTCTTACACCTAAGTGTCATGGGCTCCCCCATGGTCTTTCCTTGCCGGACAGCCATGGGCTCCCCCACATGGTCTTACATCCAAGTGTCATGGGCTCCCCCATGGTTTTTCCCTGCCAATATCATATATAATCAAATAACATATCCTGTATCACAGAAGTGTAGCACCTGGTTCCTGGTACGTAAATCTTATTTGAGTATTTCTCTTCTTTTAGCCTTAAACTTGGCGAGTCACAGGTCCGACTCGCCGAGTAGATGCGGGACCCGGGACACGTTTAAGTTGTCGACTCGGCGAGTCCATATCCGGGACTCGGCGAGTCACAGCTGTTGGATGAAACCCTAAGTTTCAGGGGTTTGCACCCTATTTAAGCAACATATCCGCCCCAACCTCGCCCCCATTCACCCTCAGAGCCCTGTATATCTCTCTAGTCGTGCTTCCTTGTGAGCTTGAAGTGTTTTTGTGGTATTCTTGAAGTTTTTGAGGGAAAAAGAAGAGGGAATCAAGAAGAGGAGAAGGAGGCCAAGCATCTTTGTGTCATTCCAACGTTTCCCCTAAGGTATAGCTCGTTTCCCCTCTGTTTTTAAGCTTATTGTCCCTTATAGCTCCATTAAAGTCATTTTTGAGCCATTTCCAAGATTGTGTATGCTTGAGGGTTCATAATAAGTTGATTGGCTTCTAGATATAAGTAAGATTGAGCTTTAGGAGCTCAGATCTGTTAGCTTTATGGACCCATGTTGCTTGTTCACCCTATATCTACCCTTTTGAGGCATTTTGAACCGTAAAATCCATATTGGTGAATATCTACACGTAAAGTTGGAAACTTTACGTGTGATTCGTGTCCTAGAAGTCCAGATCTGTGAATGCCATGGACTGGAATCGAGCAAATCTGTGTATTTAGTGGGTGCATGGCAACGACTCGGCGAGTCTGTTCGTGAGTCTCCGAGTTTGTTTCCCTTTTCGTAGTGTCGAGTGAGCAGTGAGTCACGGGGTGTGACTCAGTGAGTCGGAAGCTGAACTCATCTATGGAGGTACTCGGCGAGTCAATGCCCTGACTCGGTGAGTTCAAGGCAATCTCCTTAGATCAAGAACAGACTCGGCGAGTTGTTCATAAAACTCGGCGAGTCTTAGCATAAGTGTTCATCGGATGAAGATGAACTCGACGAGTTGTTCATACAACTCGGCGAGTAGGATGAAGGACTTGAGTATCTGTTAAGAAGGAGAACTCGTCGAGTCGTCGCCTAACTCGACGAGTAGGAACGGGATTCAGGGCAAACGTTTGGGTAGGGACTCGGTGAGTTGGAAAGCCAACTCGGTGAGTCGGGTCAACTGAAAGTTGACTCTGATTTTGACTTAGGTCATGATCAGGGGTAAAATGGTCATTTTACCCAAAGGACAGTTAGCAGTGTTTGATTGAGTATGTTGTGGGAATTGCAGCCGGAGGATTTTCGGAGCAGCAGCAGCAGCAGTAGACAGTCAGTTCCCGCTCAGATCAGCAGCTACTTCGAGGTGAGTTACCTTCCAGTAGCGGTGGGTCTGCGGCCACAATGCCGGCCCACCAGTAGGAGTCGTATGTTAGATGATTGTCTTTGTGATATCATCTAGGTTGCTATTATCTGATATGTTATATGCTAGCATGATATGTTATATGTGATAATAGTAGAGTCCGGTTGTTAGGACCGGAGGGTAGTCAGACACCCCAGAAATGTCTGACAGTACGTGATGATATGTTTGCATGCTGGCCTGTTATGTTATATGCGATAGTGGTAGTGGGAGGGGACTAGTCCCCGAGGATCGGTTGTTAGGACCGATGGGTAGTCAACACCCCAGAATGGCTTGACATGGGTAGTCAGCACCCCAGAATGGCTTGACATGGGTAGTCAGCACCCCAGAATGGCTTGACACAGGTAGTCGGCACCCCAGAATGGTCGTACCGGGTAGTCAGGCACCCCAGAATAGCCTGACAGTATGCGTGTTATTTGTTTGTATGGTATGTGGTACGATGGGGGAACTCATTAAGCTTTGTGCTTACAGTTTACAGTTTTGGTTTCAGGTACCTCTTCGTCTAAGGGGAAGGAGCCGGCGCGGTAGCGGCACATCATACACACACATTGGTTTCTGCACTTACGAGATTCTCTGGGATTTATACTCTGATATTTTGATGATTGTATGATTTGGCTTTTAGACATGGTTTACGTTTTGTTATGGTTTGATCAAACAATGTTTTTAACTATTAATGTTTTCTAAAGTAATGTTTTTAAAACAAAATTTTTGGTCGTAAATTTTGGGACGTTACAAGAAGTATCTACAAATAACACGTACATAAACCTGTAAGGATGTTGTGGGCTCCCATAGGGTCTTATACCATTATGCCATGGGCTACCCCACATGGTCTTCCATGCAAGTATCACAAAGACAACTAGCATACCACATATCATATAATCACTAGCATACCACTTAGGATAAAGCTAACTATCATACCACATATCTCTATTACAGCTAGTGTACCACATAACATAAAATGGGCCGGCCTTGGTGCCTTAGACCTATTGGTATGGTGAGAAGACTCACCTCGCACTGCAGAAGCTTCCCACATGAACAACTTAGCTGCTACCCCGCCAGCTTCCTGATCTGTCACTACCAATTAATATACCCAATTAGCAACTAGGTCCCATACCATAATCCTTAATCCACGCATGGGGTAAAATAACCATTCTACCCCTGGCCCAGTATGACCCAAAACTAAGGCCCAAACCCAAAACAAAAGCCCAACACTATAATGTCCATAAAACCATCAATGGCCCAATTTTCTAAATTGGGTACGGACCTTTCTAATGGACCTTATACTAAAGCCCAATAATTTCCCTGGTCCATAATCCTGTTTCCAATTGGCCCACAAAGGCCAACAGCCACCTAGTCCAAGAATTGGCCCAAACCAAGGCCCATAATGTGAAGTCCATTTCTATATTGGGCCACAAGGCCTAATAGGCCCAACTATACCATTCTTGGCCCAAAGATACATTCAGGACCAACTATCAGCAAACCCAGGCCCAAAGGTCCAAAGTCCACAAAGGCCCAAGTCTTCCTGAGAGCGTACGCCCAACGTACCTCTTCTGTATGCTTAGCGTACTGGGAAAAAGGGTTGTACGCGCAACGTACTACATTGTACACCCAACGTACACACGGCTGATGCACAAAATCCATTAAGTGCTTAATGCTTCAAACAAAGGGACCAAACTATAGATCTGAGCTCTACCTAACGTCTTAATCCATAAATTCATTGATTTGGTGACTTTGCATGCCCCAAACAAACCCAAACTCCAAAAATGACATTCTTCTTTCATAAAAGGGACCCTAACTCATGCATGAACCCATTAAGACCTTCAAGATGGCAACTTTCTGCCTTAGGGACTCATTTAACACCAAGAGTGGCAACTCTAAGCCTAAGAATCAGATTTGAACCATAAAGCTCCATCCTTGGGACCAAAAAGGTCCAAAAAACCCATCATAATAGATCTAAGCATTCAAGGGGCAATTTTAAGACTTTATACCTCAAGATAATCTGAAATGAAGCAACAATCTGGGATCTACGACTTCTCCTTTGAACCACCACCTTGCTTTGCTCTTCACTTGCTTGGAAAATGGATTCACAACACCATAATGCTCTCTAATGGTCTCTAAAGCTCCAAGAACACTCATGGGAGGATTAAGGTTTCGTGGTGGTTGTCTAAAGATGAAATGTAGGCTGACCAATGAGGTATATTATTCATTTTATAGTGGCATAGCCCTAAAATTAGGGTTTAGAAACTCTGAGCGTACGCTGGGCGTACGCCTCCAACACCCGCGCCCACTTTACACCCCTACGCTGGCGTACTTCTTGTACGCTGGGCGTACTTCCGCGCTTACCACCTAGCAAGCATGGTACCTTCTTGCCACTTTTCTCCATTAAGGACCAATATTGACAATAACTTCAAAGTGCTATAACGTCTTCGTCCCAAGTCTGTTTCCGACGAACTTTATATCCACGAAAAGGTGGCGAGAAGCCGTACGCTCCTAGATACACCCTCAAGCCTAAGAACCTTTTGAATAGAACCCGATACCTATAAAAGACCGAATCATCATATTACGCTTATGCTATTGTCCTCCAAAGACACTATCAAACACTTTCAAAACCAGGTGTTACATATTAGCAATGAAAACATAAAGTAAACCACTATAATAGAAAACAACATAATATAATTGTTTAAAATACAATGTTATATTTGAAAAAAAAACAAAAATAAAATGTTATAAATAACAAAAATATATAAAAAAATACAATGCTCAAATAGAAAAAAACAATGTAATACATATGAAGTAAGATGCTATTATTGAGAATGATTTTTTTAAAAAAAAAAAACCAATGTGGATTATAAAAAAAAAACAAATAAAGTAGGATGCTATTATTAGCAATGAAAACATAAAGTAAACCACTACAATAGAAAATAATATAATATAATTTTTTTAAATACAATGTTACAATTGAAAAAAAAAACAAAAAATGTTATAAATAACAAAAATATATAAAAAGTATCACGCTCAGATAGAAAACAACAATGTAATACATATAAAGTAAGATGCTATTACTGAGAATGCTTTTTTTTATGGAAAAAACAACGTGGATTGTAAACAAATAAAAATCAAGTAGGATGCTATTATTAGCAATGAAAATATAAAGTAAACCACTACAATAGAAAACAACATAATATAATAGTTTAAAGTACAATGCTATAACTAAAAAAAACAAAAATAAATTGTTATAAATAACAAATATATAAAAAAGTACAATGCTCAAATAGAAAAAACAATGTAATACATATAAAGTAAGATACTATTATTGTGAATACATTTTTTTTATAAAAAAACAATGTGGATTGTAATAATAATAATAATAATAATAATAATAATAATAATAATAATAAAGTACGATGCTATTATTATCAATGAAAATATAAAGTAAACTACTACAATAGAAAACAACATAATATAATTATTTTAAATACAGTGTGTGACATCCCCGAAAAGACCGATTTATTTTATGCTTTTAAAATAAAATCAGGGTAATTTTCCAAAAGATGTTGCGGGATTTGTTCCCAAAACAAAATAAAATAAAAATTTATCAAAACATTTCTTAAAGAAGTATATTTTTATTATATAACAAAACCTCGGGATGTCATGTTCCGATACAGACCAAAAGCATAGACAATATATTATAAGCCTTACAACAGTTATTTACAACTACTGGCCTATAATCCAAAAATCCCTCGTCAGCATCCAACTATGCTCAGGGTCCACTACCTGTAATACAGAGAGCTGAGTGGGTCGGGCTTGGGAGCCTAGTGAGCATATAGGGTTTTCAACCCACAAATAATAAATTTATTAATTTTCAACAACCAAAAATAAATTTATTAATTTCACCAAACAACAATAATCCTGAATACCCGTTCCCGTTATCCTTACTTTACGTGCCTAAACACCTTTCATAAGGGACCTAGCCTAAGGATTTTCATCGGGGTGACAACACTGCTTTAGGGGATTCCTCAACAATATATGTCAAATAAGGCAACCATGTGGGGGATGGAGTATACCATGGAACACTAAGTTTACAAACACCTACAGGTTGCGAGCCTGCTAGCGTTCCACTGGACTGTCTAGAAAGGTCTGTGGTCGTCATCTTTACTCCACTAGATGACTGAAACAATAACAAATTCGAGGCCTCTCATCATTTTAACACACGTAAACTATTTCATCTACACATGTTTTATCCAACATATTTGTAGATAAAAATACATATACAATTTAAAACTTGTATAAAATATCTATTCAACACCCATCTCAAATAACCAAATAATATAATTACACATAACACGTATTTTATAGAAAATACTTCATATCTATGTGTAAGATGAAAGTGACTATACACTTACTTGATAAGACGACGATTGGACAACACTTCGTCTCTAAAAACAATATTCTTCGATGAAACCGAGATGTTTTCTCAAAAGCCGCGCTTCACGTGGGCAGAGTTTCGGCTCGAAAACTCTTTTTCTCAGGATCTTCGGGGCTTCGGGACTTGCTTCGGGTGTTAGGGATGTTACCGGGACTTCAAGGGGTGTTAGGAGAGTTTGAGAGTGAGAAAATGGTGAGAGAGAGTGAAATTGTAAACAAAATTCGGAAGTCTTGCTTTCTATTTATAGGGGACTGGCTCCCGAACGCAACGCGTTCTGGTGGATGCGTGGCTTCAGACGTGTCAAGATGCGAGATACGTGTCACTGCATGCGAACGCGGGGCGTTCCCTCGATCGCAGCACGTTCCCATCGGATAAGCTTCGAAGTTTGTGCCACAAACTTCAAAAATTCATATGTTTTGCACACGAGCTCCGTTTTTGACGTTTTTTATATCCACGCATAGGTGAGATTTTACTCTACAATTTTCGTTTAGACTCCATCGGCTAATTTTGACTTCATTCTTAATATTATTATTTTTAACAGACCAGGACGGGAAAATCTGTTAAAAATTCATAATTTCTTCATCCGACATCCATTTTTGTCTGTCTTTTTACCGTTGTACTAATATTGACGAGACCTCCGATTCTCGTTTAGGTTGTTTCGGCTAAAAATAATTCGATTCAAATTTCGAGTTTTGGGCTGCATACTGCTATGCCAAATCTTAAAAAATTCATAACTTCCACATAC
The DNA here is from genome assembly GCF_051521515.1 of Lactuca serriola. NCBI lineage: Eukaryota > Viridiplantae > Streptophyta > Magnoliopsida > Asterales > Asteraceae > Lactuca > Lactuca serriola. The sequence continues at coordinate 201,169,392 of NC_136409.1, forward strand.
GAAGTCAGATCTGGACATTCTTTTTATGCACGCTCTCGGTTTAACGTATGCTACGACTTTCATTTAGATCACTTATGCTAAAAAACAATTTATCGTAAATTCACTTTTTACGTCATACAGCGTCATGCCGGTTTTGTCGCAAAACATTGACAGGTCATAACTTCTTAATAACTCGAATTTCGGTATTCTTTATATCTCCGGAATCCTTATTTCGACCACTACAACTTTCTTCATATATATCGGGGTTATCTATCATTTATTTTCGACGCTTATTTTTATCCTTAATTCAATAAATTATAATAATTAAGTATAAAACGCATAATATTCAAATAATAGATCTTATTATTTCAAAACAATTTACAAATGTTGACCTAGACTATTACATCATCATTAATGTCTAGCCTAAAAACACAAGCGTAACACAATGCTATAATTGAAAAAAAATGTTACAAATAAAAAAATAAAAAAAAGTACAATGCTCAGATAAAAAAAACAATGTAATACATATAAGATAAGATATTATTATTGAGAATGTTGTCTTTTTATTAAAAAAAAAAACAATGTGGATTATTAATCACTTTTGGAAAGCACATATTCGGTTAGTGGAAGAGCTCTTAGAACAAACACAATGACAAGAAGGTGAAAGATAGTTAACACCTGCTCAAGAAAGAACTACTTTCGAGAAAGTATTAGGTGAACGACATGGCCATATTAGAGTCATCATCCAAAAACATTTTGTTATCTTGCCGATTGCACAACCATCACAACCACCACCACAATCATCACAACCATCATAGGTAAAACAAGATTATTTAATTTCAATAAATGCATTTTGATTTGGTAGTTTTGGTTTGTGGTGATTATTTTCTAAAAGCGTTAGTAATTGGTTTTTTGTCCCAAGTGCAAGAAATAACAATGTACTTTAGTTTTTTTGTCTTAGTTTAAAAATAACAATGTACTTTGGCATGAATCAAGGCATTTTGATTGGATAATTGTGTTTTTGTCCCAAGTGCAAGAAATAGCAATGTACTTTTGGTATTTCTTGTATTTAAGGTTCTTTAGCATGAAAAAAGTAGATTATTTAATTCCAAAGTCTCATGTATATATATATATATATATATATATATATATATATATATATATATAATGATCAATAAATGCATGTTGATTTAGTAATTGTGTTTATCTTTTAAGTGCAAGAAATAACAATGTATTTTTGTTTTTTTGTCCCTAGTTTAAAAATAGCAATGTACTTTGGCATCAATAAATGGATGTTGATTTGGTAATTGTGTTTTTGTCCCAAGTGCAAGAAATACCAATGTACTTTTGGTATTTCTTGTATTTAAGTGCAATAAATAACAATATACTTTGGTATTTATTGTATTTAAGGTTCTTTAGCACAAAAAGTAGATTATTTAATTTCAAAGTCTTATGTATCTATATAATGATCAATAAATGCATGTTGATTTGGTAATTGTGTTTATGTTTTAAATGCAAGAAATAGCAATGTACTTTATTTTTTTGTCTCTAGTTTAAAAATAGCAATGTATTTTGCAATAATAAATGCATGTTGATTTGGTAGTTTTTGTTTATGTTTGATAATTTAACTTATAAGTTTATATATGTTGTGCTTTATTATCTAGTTGGAAAATCTTCGAGCAATACTCAATGACTCATTGTGTAGGGATGACCTTTATACGTTTTTTCAATCGGGGAAAGATCAAGGAGGAAACGACGGGAACGGAGGTGATGGTTCGTCGGATAATTAGTTTCTGTTTTGTATTTAGACTTGTTGTGACACTTTGGTATTTGTCGGAATTATAAAACTTTGGTTGTTTATTTTGGTATGAAATTAATTATAACACTATTTGGTACCTAATCAAATGTTATTATGTATTTTTTTCTGCATTTAATGTCATTATGTATTGGTTTTTTTGCCCCCAGAATCGTTGATTTAATAAAAATTATGAAAAAATGTTATTACCGGCGACACTATTACCGACGACACTATTACCAGCAACAAAGGGAATTACTGACGCCTGTATCATTAGCGGCGACACAAACTATTATTGGCGACAAGAATGACATATGGTATTACTGACGACATTTTGAGCAATAACAACAACAGACTAGTATTGACAATTTTTTACCGGCGACATGTCACCGTTATTACTTTTACCATTACTCAGTAAAGGCGCCTTTACTGATGACTAATGTCAGCCAACCACAGTTACACAGTTACAACTCTCGAAAGAAAAACAATATTTTTTTTGGACTTCTAACAACAAAATACTAACAATATAATAACAAGATTACTTTTACAGTTTTGTCGTGAATTGGTTCCGACGAAAATTAGATAGGTGAATAGGAATGTAGATATAAACGTGAATTAGGAAAAGAAAAAAAGAAAAAAAAAAGCCATCTAAAACCATACATTTTCCAAGGAAAACTGTAATTTATTTGCAATAACCGTCATACCATTACGTCGTTTCTTACAACTGCATACATACACTCTCTCCTCCCCTGAATCCGGTGGCCGTTGGGCAATGGGGGCGCACGGCGACTATTGGTTTTCAAAAGCAACGGCAGTAATTCCAATAGCTTTAATAATTATACTACTCTTTACTGCATCCGCCGGTGGCGTGAAACACATTGTGGGAGGCTCCATCTGGTCGATCCCTCCGAGCGTTCACTTCTACAACAACTGGTCGACTTCTCAAACCTTCGTTCCCGGCGACGTTCTCTGTACGTTCTACCTAATAATCTCCCTTCAAAAGCTTCTTCATTTTCGTTACTTTGAACTAAAAAAACATGCAGATTTCGATTTTGAATCAGAAATGTACAACGTGCACCAAGTGCTTTCGGATGATTACAGTCATTGTGAATCCACCCTTTCGCCAGTAAACGCTTACGAAGAAGGGCCGGCTTTGGTAACATTACCATATACCGGTGAATATATGTTCTTATGCCCCATGTTGAACTACTGTTCCCAGGGAATGAAAATGATGATATTTGTCAGAATGCCCGCCGCTTCTACTCCACCGGTTAGGGTACTGCCTTGATGTTCTCCCGCGACCATTATATATACTCGATGCAAGTGTCATCCGGCAAGTATAAGGACCGGGTGTCCTAAGTCTTTACCCACGGGGTATATGATTATCTTATTTGATGTCTTAAACTTCAAAAGATCTTAATTTGCATGTAGTTTTTGTATTCGTGTTTAATTTTTTATGATGATTATGTTGTTAATTAGTTCAAATTTTTTTTACATTTTATTAGTATATGTGAAGCCTCATCTCCCTTCTCCAAAGAGTGTGCTGCATGAACGGATATATAACACGTTGATCTTAGACTTGAATTGTCTGGAAAGCCGAAACTAGACTCTCTAGATTGTTTTGTGTAAATGTTTAATCACGAATAAACTCAATTAACAATGTAGCGATTTGAGTTTTTGATCATACTAATCGTCTAATGCTTACTACAGTTAATCAGTGGTAGTTTTGTTTGCAAAATGTTTCTAAATGAATTGAATCGGTCGAATATGGGATCTTCAAGAAACTATACTCTCTATTCTTTCATCGGTTATAACTTGTTAGATTCTGTTATACTTGTTATTTTTTCAAGGGTACTTCAGTAATTTAACTTTGAGTTAGTTATTTTGTTCATTAGAATAGCTGCTTGTTAATCGGTGTATATAATCATCTTTGTAATAGTTTTTGAAAATTAATGAGAAAAATCAATTCTTCTCTCTTCATTCATCGATCCTCATTCATCAAAATTAACATGATATCAGATTGATTCGATCTTCATCTTCCGCACATCTTACTGTTCATCTTTGTTTCTTCATCTCTTCATTTTCTTCTCTGTAAACAATCATGTCTACATCAGCCTCGATTGATCCAACTGCAATTCCTGTCTCAAGTTCATATTATCTTGGATCTTCTGACACTCCGAGTTCAATTGTTGTCACCAATCTCTTTAATGGAGTTGGATTCAATGCTTGGAAACATGCTGTGACAATTGTTTTATCTGCAAAACACACATTAGGTTTTGTCGATGGCTCAAGTGTTCAACCAGATACATCTTCTCCTAATTACTCAAATTGGTATCGTGCCAATTCCATGGGCATCAGTTGGTTATTGAACTCACTTCACAAGAATATTGTTGATAGTGTTTTTTTCTTCCAATTGCAACTCAAATTTGGAATGAACTGAATCAGCGCTATGGACAATTCAATTTCACAAGGATCATATGAGTTTTCTACTTATTACACTAAACTCATGAAAATTTGGGATGAATTGCGTGTGGTACAAGATTTTCCTGCGTGTTCTTGCAATGTTGCTGCTGCTCTTAACAAATTTCTTGAAGCTCAGAAGTTAATTCAACTTCTTATGGGGCTTAACGATTCCTACAAGATAATCAGAGGCCAGATCCTTATGATGAAACCTCTTCCCACTCTATCTACCGCATATGCTTTGATTCTTCAAGAAGAACAACAAAGAGAGTTTAATTATGTTCATGTGTTTAACACTAAAGCCATTGCCATGAATGTTTCACAAAATCATAATCTGCAAACATCAAAAAAGTTTCTCAAATGTAAACACTACAAGAAATATGGTCACACTAAGTCTCAATGTTACAGACTCATTGGATTCCCATCAAATTTCAAATTCACAAAGGGAAGAAAAGAAGAATCCTCATCTGTTGTTCATAACGTAACCAATACCTCTAATATGAGTTTTTCTCCAGAACAATATCAACAGTTACTTCAATTGCTGAACAATACCAATCTCAATTGTAACATCCGAATTTCCAGGTACATTATTTATTCATTTATTTTGGAGATTTTGGAGGGACTCGACGAGTTGACGCTTAGACTCGTTGAGTAGGATCGCGAATTCTATCTGGGTTAATGACCGGACTCGGCGAGTCGACTAGTGGACTCGGCGAGTCCGTGCTGTTTAATAAAACCCTAATCCCCAGGGTTTGGGACCTATTTAAAGGGGCTTATGGACACCATTTGCGGCTACCAGACCCCTGAGCGAAACCCTAAGAGATCTAGAGCGTTTGTGAGGAAGAAGAGGCCATTTTTGATCCTTGTGTGGGTGTTTTTGCAAGAAGAAGGTGACCAAGGCAAGTGGGAGCTGAAGAGGGTGCTATTCTATGGATTTCAGAGCCTAAGGACTTCATATTGAGGTATATATTCGATCCTTCTTCAGTTTTGGGTGTTAATCCATGAGAGTTAGGGTTTCTAGCCCATTTAGAGTGTGGATGATGGCGCAATTGGTCCCTTCTTGTGTTGAGGCTTCGGATCTGGATCCAAAGAGGTCCAGAGATCTTAACTCCTTGATCTTTATGGGTGACATTGGGTGATATGAGCTTAGGGTGACATATTAAGGCCATTTCTTCAAATAGAGCCATTGGGCCTTTACATGGGCATCAAGATCCAGACTTTATGTGTTTATATTGCTTAAGGAGGCCAGATCTATGGGTTAGAGGAACGGATCTGACCTCAGGAGGTCATTTGAGTTTGAGCATGGCATGAACTCGCCGAGTCCCAAGAATAGACTCGACGAGTAGGGTTAGGGTTTCCCGTAGTTCATTCAGTGAGTAACTTGCCGAGTTGGGGAAAAGACTCGGCGAGTCAGAGGGAAATAGAGGACTGGAGTTCAAGGCGGAACTCGCCGAGTTCATAATGGGACTCGGCGAGTTGAGTCAGGGTGGCCCCGCGATTCATGCCAGGTGTAACCCGTCGAGTAGGGGAAAGACTTGACGTGTCATGCGAGACTAGAGGGATAGTGGACACGTGTAGACTCGCCGAGTCGCCCAAGTGCATTCGGCGAGTCGGGTCAAATTTTGACCGTTGACTTTGTTGACTTTGAGGGGTTGGTCAACAATGGGGTCTTTGTGATAAGAGAGGGGTAAAATGGTCTTTTACCCTTCTGAGGGTGCCAAGAGAGGGTTGAGTCTAGTCTTGAGAGTTATATTTATGAGAGTATTTACTTTATGTGATTACGCGGAGGCTAGACCAAATTTCTACCGAGTCAGAGATTTACCGAGACATCTGAGGTGAGTCTTCTCACTATACTTTACCTAGAGTGGTAACAGAATTATGTGCTAGTGTACTGTTGAGTTATGTGTCAGTGTATTTGTATGCTATTTATGTGTTATTGTGATATGTGATATGCATGATTCAGAGTTTCCAGAGATAGGACCAGTGGGTCCATAGAGTTAGGGCTAGAGGGCCCACAGAGAGTTGGGACTGGAGGGTCCCAGTGAGACACGCTGACCAGAGGGTCAGCAGAGTTATAGCCTTGAGTGACTAATATGTGTTAGAGTGGTATTTTGGGGAACTCACTAAACTTTTATTCTTACGGCGTTATGTGTTATGTGTTTCAGGTACTAGTGATGATCGCGGGAAGGCGCCGACATGATCTGTACACACACCCGCGGAGTTTATTATGATTTGATCTTGGGATTTGTAATGAGATAATGTTGATACATTGTAATGGGATAATGCTGATACATTGTTTTACGGTGTTACATCAATATCATCTCTTCTTCTTCTCAAGTGAATTCCACCATTTAAGAAGGCGCTCTTGATTCTAATGGTAATTCTTTTTCATTTAAACATTTTTGTGCAAATGTTTATAATTCATCTCACCTTCTTCAGCAACATACATCTTGGATTATCGATTCTGGTGCCACTGATCATATTTGTTCTAATCCAAAACTTTTTGTCTCACTTACTAAACTTCTTCAGCCTCATTCTCTTGGTCTTCCTAATCGCATTGACACTTTTGTCAATTAAATTGGTGATGTGGAAATTCATGACTCTATTATACTTCATGGGGTATTATATGTTCCTCAGTTTAAGTATAATCTTCTTTCTATACCAAAACGCACATCACATTTGAAAACATTTGTAATTTTCACTGATGAAAATTGTCTCATGCAGGACCCTTCATTGAAGAGTAATTTTGCTTTTGGAATAAAACGACCCAAAATATGACCCAAAAGATCTGAATAAAACTCGCAGGATAAAACTGAAGTTTTGGTGTGTGCGATGCCATCAACCCGAGCTCTTCCCTTTGCTAGCAGAAGTACCTAAAACCAAAACAGAAACTGTAAGCACAAAGCTTAGTGAGCTCCCCCAAACTACCACATACCATGCAATAACATATAAACAACTATTGGGCCTTGCCCACTGCATCGGACCGAAGTCCGGAAACTACATCGGACCGAAGTCCGGAACTGACTGGGACCTCGTCCCCTGCATCGGACCGAAGTTCGGAACTGACTGAACATAGCATAGCATAAACATACCAACTAACATGAATACATATACTGCATACTGCATCGGACCAGGGTTCGGAACACATAACACAAAACATGCTTGAATCACAAAGACATCAGGCACTCTAACTACTGCATCGGACCGAGGTCCGGAACTACCGCTAACTTAACGGGCCGACATTATGGCCATAGACCCGTTCCTACTGGAAGTAAAACTCACCTCGTAACGCTGGCTGCTGAGATACTGACTCTAAAACTGGCTGACTGCTGCTCCGGAACTCACCGACTATAAATCCCAAAAACACTAGATCAGGTACTGATAACTGTCCTTAGGGTAAAATAATTGTTTTACCCCTGGTCAATGTTAACTTCCTGGTCAAAGTCAACTTTCAGTTGACCGTACTTGTCGAGTAAGGGCGTAGGATCGCCGAGTCCCTCCATCACTAGATCTGAACTCTAACTCACCGAGTCCATTCCTAGTCACTGATTCACCCTAAACTCCCAAATCAGGGAAAAACCGGGGACTCACGATTCGACTCGCCGATTCTGAAGAACAACTCGCCGAGTCCCAAGCATGCCATTACTATACAGTTGATTTTTCTCGATTCCAAAGCATCCAATTCATAGATCTGGGTTCCTAGGACTGATTTCATACGTAAACTTTCTAACTTTACGTTCATGCATGCTCATAATAAGCTAAAATGCCCAATAAGGAGCTAAAAGAGGAGATCTAGGTTTGGAATGGGTGTTTAGCTCAATAAAGGTGGCAACCTTGAGCTTAGGGAGTCCTGAAATGCTTAGATCTGAAACCCATTCATCTTAACTACCCATAAATCAACCTGAAAGTCTAGAAAAGGCTCAAAAACAACACTAGCAAGCTTTTAAGGAGATCTACATGATGACAAGCAAAGATTCGAGCTTTATACCTTAATGGAAGTTGGAATGACACAATAAACTCATATCTTCTTTGCTTCTCTTGAGAACCCCTCTTCTCTTTTCTTCTTCTAACTTCAAAATGCACCAAAATCCTCCACAAAATGAGAAATACTCCAAGAATGCTTAAAGGGTGGCTAGGGTTTAGTAAGGGACGTTCTGAGGGTGATGGAGGCTGGTTTGAGGTGCATAATGATGTTTAAATAGGGTGCAAACCCTTGAAATTAGAGTTTCATCCAGACTGGCAGACTCGCCGAGTCCAAGAATATGGACTCGTCGAGTAGCCAACTTAAAACACGTGCAGAACTCGTCTCTACTCAATGAGTTGGGCTACAGACTTGTCAAGTACACCTCTAGAATTGAAACTTACTTTATTTAAATCACATACCAGAACTGGGGCGTTACATGGAATCCTTGGAAAAAGAGTTAATGGCCTATATGTTTTTGATCATCATCAAATCAAGTACTCATTAGCTTACTCTATTTTTGTTCTTCCAAGTTCTTTATCTTGTCAAACTTCTGTATTCAGTCTTTCTTCTTCTGATCAAATAATGTTGTGACATAACAGATTAGGACATGTTCCTATTGTCAAACTCAATGAACTTTCTCTTGTTTCTTCTAAATGTAATGATTTGAATGTTGAATCCTGTATTGTTTGTTCAAAAGCTAAACAACAAAAGTTACCATTTCCACATAGTGAATCCATGTCAAAACATTCTTTTGATTTAATTCATGTGGATGTATGGTGTCCCTATAAACATGTTACACATGATGGTTATAAATACTTTATAACCATTGTAAATGATCATAGTCGACATGCGTGGATCCATTTTTTATCCCATAAAAATTATGTTTTCACTCTTCTTAAAGCTTTTGTTAAAATGGTGAAAACTCAGTTCAACAAAGTGGTCAAAGTTATTCGAACTGATAATGCAATGGAATTGGGATCAAGCACAGAAGGAGTCCCAATTTTTCAAGATAATGGAATATTACATCAAAAGTCAACACCCTATAATCCTCAATAGAATGGGGTTGTTGAAAGAAAACATCAGCATATTTTACCCACTACTAGAGCTCTTTACTTTAAATCTGGAATTGGCATTGCTTATTGGGGAGAATGTGTAAAGACTGCCACTCATTTGATTAATCACATGCCCTCTAAAGTCTTAAGGGGTATCAGTCCTTTTCAAGCATTATACAAAGAAGAAGCCAATTTAACTACCTTAAAGAGTTTTGGATGTTTATGTTATGTTTCATCCATCACAAGATCTAGAGACAAGTTTATGCCTCGAGCACATCCTTTTGTTTTCATTGGTTATCCACATGGACAGAAGGCTTATCGAGTATTGGATTTAGTAACCAAACCCATTTTAGTCTCAAGAGATGTTAAATTTTATGAGACCATTTTTCCATTACACTTTTCCAATTCTTCTTCAGTTTTACCATCCATAGACTCTTATCTTCCAGCATCTTTTGATGACATTCCAATTCATAATTCCAATTCTACCCTTGATAAAATTATTCTGAATAGTCCAACTGATTCACAGTCATCTGCTCCTTTTGCTCCATTATTAAGAATAACAACTAGAATTACTCGACCTCCTGTTCACCTAATGGATTACATTTGCAACAATACTATCTCAGATAGTATTTGCTCTCACACAATAACCAATTTGTGTATTGTATTGCCTTCTTCCCTTGCTTCAAGCTATTCTATGAATGTTAATTCATCTTTTCACCTTTCTCATGAATTCGAAATTGTCTTTTATCATGAAGCTAAAGGCAAAGCACAATGGGAAGAAGCTATGCAGAAAGAATTAAAAGCTTTGCATGATAACCAAACTTGGGATGTGGTCAAATTGCCTAAAGGAAAACGACCCATTGCTTGTAGGTGCGTATTCAAAATCAAATATCAGGCAGATGGTAGTGTTGAAAGACATAAAGCACGGTTAGTAGCCAAAGGCTTTACTCACCGGTTATCAAATTCACCACTGTACGATGTATGGTCGCTTTAGCCTTAAAAAGAGGATGGCATGTTTATCAGTTTGATGTTAACAATGATTTTTTTCACGGTGATTTACATGAGGAAGTACATATGCGTGCTCCACCTGGTTATTCTATTTCATCTCCTTCTTTGGTTTGCAAACTCAAAATGTAACATCCCAAAAATCCATGACCAAAAATTTCGTTTTAAAACCATTAATAAACCATGATCAAGTCATACATAAATCCTTATATGAAATCAAGTATCATTTCAAACATATTTATTTTATCAAAGTAAACATCCCATGCTAAAACTTCTTGGTGTGTGCCATGCGATCATACCGAGCTCTTCTCTCTGCTATCGGAAGTACCTGAAACCAAAACTGAAAACCATAAGCACGAAGCTTAGTGAGTTCCCCAACCGACCACATACCATATGCATAACCACATACTGGGCCCCCTCCCACTGCATCGGGACTTGCCCGACATCAGGCCCCGCCTGGCATCGAGCCCTGCTCGGTATACATATATGTCTCTCTTAGGTCCCGCCTGCCTCCGGGCCTCACCCACTACCCACATGCATACAATCAAATAGCATACTAATAAATAAAGACTCTCTAACTGTTACCTGATCTAAGGGCTTGCCCATGTCCTGCTACTGAAGCGATGGAACCCCGTCCATACTCCTATTAGTAGTGAGATATGGGTCCCCGCCCATAGTCACTCCCTTCCTATCATGGGCCTTGCCTCTACTCTGCTAATGTTGAGATATAGAACCTCATCCATACTCAGCTAGTGATGAGATACGAGACCTCGCCCACACTCACCTCCCTACCAGGCACATACAAATATCACAGAGACAACATGTATAATCTAACATACAACATAAGAATCTTCCTCAGGATTGCCCCGTCATTGGACCCCCGACCCAGAGACATACTATCATCTAACATACTTTGGGCTTACCCCGACAATGGACCCCGGTCCTAAAGCTATCATACCTACTCATGCAAGATTCACAAAGTCCACTAGCATTCTAACCTTCCTCGGGCCTCGCCCGACATCAGGTCGAAACCCGGAACATAAACAATAAGTGCCTAGGGCTAACCCTCGGGTCTTCCTACTATACATAAACATAAACATAATGGGCCAGAATTGGTGCCTTAGACCCATAAAACAGTGAGGAGACTCACCTTGCACTGTTGAAGACTAGCTGAACACTTCTGACTGCTATCGGGCGACTCTTGAACTGCTGATCCTTCGGCTCCCTAAACTATTAATACCCAAAATAACAATTAGGCCATAGTACCCTCAAAAGTCAAATCAGGTCAAATTCAACATCCAGTTGACTTGACTCGCTGAGCTGGTCCACCAACTCGTCGAGTCCCTATTCTTTTAAAATGATACAACCCCCGACTCTACTCGTTGAGTCTAGCAAGAACTCGACGAGTTCACCTTCAACCATAACATCAGGACCATCTTCAACCGAATCGCCGAGTTCATCCTTGAACTCGTCGAGTTCATCTTCATCATATGAAGGCGTCCAGTCTATGACTCATCGAGTTCTATGAACAACTCGTCGAGTCCGTCTTCATGGATTAGGAGATTGCCTCGGACTCACCGAGTTCATCCTTGAACTCGTCGAGTGCGATGATCTTCAGGTCCACTATGAACCCAGATTGGATGAGTTCCTAACCAATTCAACTCATACCTGCTAGCAGAAGGGTTTTGGGCAAGGAAATGGCCTGACTCGCCGAGTCCTATAAGTGAATCACCGAGTCACTCTATGTCCACATCTATTCATACGATTTCAGTCGAGCACAAAGCATCCAGGACCCAGATCTAACCTTCTAGGGTCGGAATAACACGCAAAGCTACTGTCTTTACATCCATACATGGCCCTTTTTGCTCAAAAGGCAATAACAACCTCTTAAACTTTGCATGGGGAGTTGTAATGGCATAAAGCTTCCACCTTTATGCCTTAACTATCCACAATACTCTTAGATCTGAAAGGATCTTGCTTGGGGACATCCAAATCCCACAAGCACCCATTCATGGACCAAAATCTTCATAAAAGGGACAATAAAGAGATTTATTAAATCAAAAGCCAAGATAAAGACTTGATTACCAAGAAATGCAACCACTGGAGTGTATCTTCTGGATCTACGTCTTCCTTCTTGAACCTCCAACTTCCTTCTTCTCCTTCTTCCTCTTCAAGAGTACACAAATCACACAAAGGTGGCTCAAACACTCACAAGGTGCACTAGGTTTTCGTGGGTGAGTGTTTGGGGTCTAGAGGCTAAAGATGAGGCTAAGGGAATGAGAATATGATGCTTAAATGGGGCACCAACTCCCGAAATTAGGGTTTCCCAACCCAGGCCAGACTCGCTGAGTCAGTCCCCCGACTCGCCGAGTCGGCCACTTAATCCGCGACACAGAATTCGCTCCTACTCGTCGAGTTCCTCCTTGGACTCGACGAGTAGACCTCTTTGACTTAGAGTTTTTCCTTTCCTTTCTTGACCTTCTAAATTCGGGGTGTTACACAAAAAAATCCCTATACAGATTAAAACAAGCATCAAGACAGTGGTATGATAAGCTTTCATCTGCTCTTATTCTCAAGCGATATTATAGATCTTCAAATGATTACTCTTTGTTCATTAAGTAGACTTCATAATATTGTCATTTTTTCTATTTATGTTGATGAAATCTTAGTCACAGAAATAATGAAACATAAATTACATCTTTAAAGCAATCTCTTCATGAACAGTTTCAAATTAAAGATTTGGGATATATTAATTATTTTCTGGGACTAGAATTTAACAACATTGATCAAGGGATGGTCGTTCATCAACAAAAATATATCAAGGAATTGTTGTCTGCTTATTCCATGGAAGATTAACCTATTGCTACTACTCCTTTACCATCTAAAACTCATTTATTACCTTTAATGGATGATGTTTGACTAGATCCTACAAGTTACCGACAACTCATTGGAAAATTGAATTTTTTGCTTCATACTCGACCTGACTTAGCATACACAGTTCAAAATTTAAGTCAGTTTAATCAAACTCTTTGTCATGCTCATTATAAAGTTGCACTTCATGTGTTGAGATATCTTAAAGGCACAATATTTTAAGGGTTATTCTTCAATAACAATCCTACTTTCAATATTGAATCTTTTTGTGATTCAGATTGGGCTTCATGTCCTATAACCAGACGAAGTGTGAGTGGCTTCTTTGTTATGTTTGGAAATACACCAATATCTTGGAAATCAAAAAGCAAGTGACAGTGTCTTTATCATCTGCAGAAGCAAAATACCGATCAATGAGAAGAGTGTGTGCTGAATTTGCTTGGCTTAGTACTCCTATCTGAATTTCAAGTTGACAATATTACCCTTATACCGCTTAAATGTGATAATCAAGCTGCGATTTACATTGCTAACAATCCTGTTTATCATGAACGCACCAAACATATTGAATTGGATTTTCACTTTGTCCGGGAAAAACTTCAAGCTGGATTGATTTCACTATTTCATGTCAACACTAAACAACAATTAGGAGATGTGTTCACCAAATCATTATATGGACCACAACATCAAGATGCTACTTGCAAGCTTGAACTCCTTTCACATCCTCCAGCTTGAGGGGGGTGTTAGATTCTGTTATAGTTGTTATTTGTTCAAGGGTACTTCAGTAATTTAACATTAAGTTAGTTATTTTGTTCATTAGAATAGCTTCTTGTTAATCAGCTGTATATAATCATATTTGTAATAGTTTCTGAAAATTAATAAGAAAAATCAATTCTTCTCTCTTCATTCGTGGATCCTCATTCATCAAAGTTAACATAACTAGGAGAGTAGGAGATGGAATGAGGTTCAATTGTATTTGTTACTTAGTTTCTACATAAACAAATTATAAGTACCCGATTTTTCACATCAAAATTCTTATGTAAATAATTTTTAAATTATAATCAAGTATTTTCACATATAGATGAACAAATCAAAACATGTTACAACCAGGGAAAAAAAGTTATTAATCAACAGAGTTCAAATAAAGCATCTCAATATAATGCAATAAATAATGTTATATCAAGTTTTATCTATTTTGGTAGTTGGTACGTTACTAATTATTATTCTAATTTCGTTTCATTTTTTGTGTATACACTATACATGTCGAAGTTTACTTTTGACATTAATTAATTTATTTACTTTTTCAATCAATTAAAAATATTATCTCAAGTTTTATTAGAAGAACCTTATGAAAATTATATTTTTGTTTATTAAAGGAATATAACATTTTGATGAAAACTGAAAACCGTTCCTAGCTGTTGATGCCAAACTATATCTCAGCTAGGCGTTATAAGGGATTATGCCGAGAAACAACACGTTACTGTACGCACAAAATATACAATCAATTTAAACCTAATAAAAACAGAAACAAACGAAATAGAAATACTTGTTACAATGAATCAATTTACAAGAAACGTACTCGAAATCGAAATACTAACAAAATTGATATTGATAGAATTATGCGATTTAAGTTTCCTTCCATGTATGTGGAAAACTTTTTTTTTTTTTTTTCTTTTTAAGATAATATGAGTGTGTGTTCTCAAGGCCTTGAAATTTATAGATATATTGTATCTTATATAAAGCCTTCTTGTGGAGGCTATCAACCACCGACCCAAATTTACTGATAAAAAACTGCAATCAGTTAACTTCGTAAATAACATAATTTAACAATTCTAAATTAATTAGAAAGATAGTCTTTATAACAAAATTATAAATTAATTAAAAAAACTGTCAAGCTCCCATCGTCACCGTCTTCCTTGCAGCCACGTCACCGTCTTTCTACCCCGTAACCATTATTAATGATAATGAGGAGCTGTTACAGATGGCATCTAAATAAAACTCTAGTCTGGGTCGTTTTTGTATATTATTTATTTCAGAAAGATCATATATTAAAAAAAAAAAAAAAAAAAAAAAAAAAAAAAAAAAAAACACTAGCTCATTTTTATAGTTAAATCAGTAATCGGTAACAATAATATGCTTCATCCAATATATACTTGGATTTGCATCTTGTCTTGTAAAAACCTTTACCTATCTTTTGGGGAATTCTTATTGTAAATTACAAAACTGGCCCCAAAGAAGGTTAAAATGGTTCCTATTTTCTGAATAATAGTTCAGACATTTGAAGAGATTCAATTGTTATACTGTTTAATGGCCGAGAAACGATGAGAGCATACAATTGAATTTTGCTTTTCGTTTCTCTCATTCTCTAATCTCACATGCTGTTTGGAAAACTTAAGTTAAGAAACATATTAATATATATATATATATATATATATATATATATATATATATATATATATATATATATATATATATATATATATATCTCTTAACAATAAGCTAAATGTTGCGGAATTTCAATTGCTTTCTGGGCAAAAATAATAAATAAATAAATAAAATCCCACCAAATTAATAGTAAAAAAAGAATCAGAAATTGAGTTTGGTCAAGTTGCTCATAGATTATAATCTTTTTGCTACATAAAAAATTGCTTGCTACTTGCGTATGTAAACAAGTAAGTTTAAAGTCTTAGTGAAGTCAAATCCGCTGGGTCGGGAATGGCGAGTTCCGGCACACCGGACAAGTAGGATGAACCCTTAACCACGTATCTACACAACTTACATGAAACAAGTGACTGCATTCCGGCAACAACCGGATGACATCCGCCGGTTTATAATCCGCCAAGCAAATAGAGCAGCCAGCAGAACCACAATTATCAGCATGAGTCGCCGAGTTAGTCTCGCCGTTGAGAAGCATCGCGACTTCAGAGTATAGAATTGTCGGGAAAGTCCCCAAGACATCATCATCAAGACCTGTACTTTCGTCGTCGTCGGAGTGGACGGTGTCATCGGGAGAGATGATGGGTAGTGATGATTGAGAGCGTATGCTGCGCCTATAAACGTAAGAACCATAAGAGAGAACGATTATGAGGAAGAAGACAGCGAAGAAGACTCCTAAGTTGGAGGTGAAAGCTCTTTCCGTATGTAGGGTGTCGCCGGTGGTGTACGATGGTTCTCCGGCGTCCATATTCTGTGCGTGAGTCGTGAGGAGGAGTTTAGGCGGAAGTGAAATGCGAAGACAGTGCCTTCTACTATACCTTCGGATCTAAATCGTGAGGCATTGGCCGAAACGTCATCTTAAGGGCCAGTGGATCTTCCTTTTTAACATTTTCTATCCTGTCAACTTGATGAACAAGTAGCATCCAATTAATTATTTGGAAAAAACAAATTTCAGTTAATAATTATTTGAGTGGTGGGTTTGACTTGTCATCTATGAACTCATGTCATTGATAGGATATAGATCATTTGTCGTCTCTCATATTTAAGAAATCTTTGAGTTCTCATTTATTTTGTCGACTTGCTTGTATACGTTTGAATCTTAATTTTCACTTTCACGCAATTAATGGCTATTATATTGCATTGAATTCGTCGTTATTTACTAAAGTCAAACAACTTCTGACACACCGGACAAGTAGGATGAACCTTGAACCACGCATCTATTCAACTCAAATGAAATACGTGAGCATATTCCGGCATTAAACGGAGGACGTCCAACTGGTTATAATCCGCCAAGCAAATAGATCAACCGGAACTATACTTATTATTGGCACTGGTTCCAGAGTCGCTCTTGTGAGTCACCACGGCCTCCGAGTAGAGAATCGTCGGAAAAGTCGAAATGACGTCATCGCAAAGACCTTGAGAGGATCTTATAATATGGTAGTCGTCGGCGCCGTCACTGGTGGCGGTCGGTGGTGATAATCGAGAGTGTATCCTGCGGTTGCAGATGTAAGAAGTATAGCAGAGGGTGAATACGAAGAGGAGAGAAGACCAAATAGAACCCAATGCTGTAGGCAATGTTTCCTTCGATATCATCGGAGCAGTCTTCACCGCCGCTGTAGGATGGTTCTCCGGCCTCCATATTCCGCGTTCAGGATGAAAGGGAAATGTCAACTTAGGTTGTTTATATGGGATCACTGAAATATATATATAAACAATGGGCACGATTTTTTCCAGAAAATAATAATATTTGCTTTAATATAAAGCTTAAATGACGTAATCAATAATAAAATATACGTAGAACAAAATCAAACTCTGTGAATACCCTCCAATACATATAATTACAAGATTTGAATACATATAATTACAAGATTTGTATATATATGTAGGTTGGTTTTAATTTTAGTTAGGAAAATCTCTCTTTAGCATAATAAATCGCGATTGTCCTATTTTGGCATAGCCATGTGGCGTTGACTTTGACCAAGTTTGACCGTTATCTATTTGACATGTTTGATTTCGGGTCAAACTTGAAGGATTTTGGCTGTTGATTAAGACTCTTCCATGTTTTGGTGATAGATGGCTCATGGGAGCAAGCAATGCAAAAGGGAAGCGTGTCGTAGTGTTTCTTGGTCCTTCATTTCAAGTGAATTTTCTTCACTGTACTTGTAGATTGAAAGCACCAATATCGGCCCACTAGATTGTGTATCTATTGCATATGTCGATATAGCACCGTAGGGTTGAGGCAATATTGCTCTATGTGGAAACCAACAAACCTGGGAGCAAGCCAGACTCAGGTTGTAGGCTCAGGGGTAATCCAGTCTGATAATTGTGGACCTGGTATGCATGTTGTTATCTGTATGGTTGTGTATGGTACTTTGTGAGAACTCACTAAGCTTTGACTTACAGCTTAATTGTTATGGTTTCAGGTACTTCAAAGGATAGGACAAAGGCTCAATCATACACATCCTTCGTATTTTCTGATGTTTGATTTGGGATACTCGGTTCATTATTATAACTTTTGGAAACTATGTTTTGTAAACATTTATGGTTTGTGGATTGGTTTTGAAAAAAATGAAAATTTTACCTTGATTTTTAGGATGTTAAAAGTTGGTATCAGATCCCTGGTTGAGAGAATTGGATGAACATTCGTACGAATCCAGAGTCTGTAAAAGTTTTCAAAATTGTTTTCAAATATGTTTTTCAAGGGTAACCAAAGAATGATGAAATGTGTACGCTCATCCGAAGCAAGAAAGTATACCCCTAAGATAACCACACTGTTATTTGCTTATGCTAGAACTGCATGCTAGTTGTAGGGTAGGGATCTTCAGGAATTGCATACTAGAATTTCCTGAATTATAATGCCTTATGCCTATAGAGTTTTATTGATCGAATGTTACTTGCTTGTTTCTTGTAGGACTTTTTCCAGTGTGAATTAACTATTAATTGAATATGTTAAGTCACATGTTACATGGGTTAATAATCATAGAGTGAAGGATTTGTTCTTATTGTGCACCTCTTGTCTGAGTCCAACCGTTGTAGGGTTGAATCTTTTAATCTAAGATTATTTAAGTTATGTTGCATGTGATTGTATTCATGAAGTAGTTAATTGGCACCAATGGGGGTCTTTTGTCAGCTGATGGCAGGGCGAGGTCAGATCCTAGGAAAGCCTAGGAAGTGCTTTACTTCATATTAAGAATATGAAGTAATAGTAAATAATATCCTTGTTGATCTAATCATAGCTACTTCTGAAAAGGTTTCATCATAGTCAATGTCATGAGTATGATAGGACCATAGTCAATGATACGAGTATGATAAAATTATTTTATGACATGCCTTGCTTAATGTGTATGATATCCATGTATTAATTCTTTCTAAAAGAATCTCTTACTCCTTCTAGCCTTGCTATAAAGAGGAAGATACATCAAGACCATACTTGATTATTATATGTAACATCTCAAAACCACAATAAATATAAACT
Organism: Lactuca serriola; assembly: GCF_051521515.1. Lineage (NCBI taxonomy): Eukaryota > Viridiplantae > Streptophyta > Magnoliopsida > Asterales > Asteraceae > Lactuca > Lactuca serriola. The sequence goes on from NC_136409.1 coordinate 201,188,423, forward strand.
TTTTAAAACAACCCATTTACTGAAAATAAGTGTTTACATAATCATTGTTTTCAAAAAATTATTCAAAAACAGAGTCTCCCAAGATCTAATCAATCATAAAATCAAAGATGTGTGTGATCACGCCTTCACCTTGCCACGGTCCTCTAAAGTATCTGAAACAAAACTAAAATTGTAAGCCAACGTTTATTGAGTTTCCCCCAAAGTACCACCATACAAACATATAATCAAACAGATAATAGGTCTACAACCTCCTGGTTGGATTACCCCTGGCCCATAACCTTACGGTTGGAATGCTCTGGCCCACAACCTTACAGTTAGAATGCTCAATACATAACGGGTCTACAACCTCCTGGTTAGATTACCTCCGGCCCACAACGTTCCAGTTGGAATGCCCCGGTCTATTGACTTATAGCACAAAGCACTACAGTCTTAACCCCACCATACCATGTCGACATGCATATAACAAATAACATATATCCAACAACATATAATCATATAACCAATTAACAGACTAGCACACAGATCTATAGATTACTACTATATAGCAACATCCTAAATACCAGGATACATAACCAAAGGGGTTGACATTGGTACCTTCAACCTCAAGAACAGTGAGGAAACTCACCCCACAGTTTGACGAATATCTGATCAATACTCTGCTCCCAAATACCGGCCCAACCCAAATCCTAAATGTCAATGCATTTCCTTTCTAAATTAATAACATTTTCCCACAATACCCTTGGTCAAAACTAGTCAAAGTCAACAATTCAACAAAGTCAAATCAGCCGACTTGACTCAGGCTTTGTACACGGGGCAAACAAGCGTGTCCGAGGCATCAAGGCCAGATCTGTGTACACGCAGTGTACCCTGCGGTATGCCCAACGTACGCAGAAGTCCTCTTCTTAGCCTATTAAGCACTTATTTCTTCGACTTACGACGTCCAATTACAGATCCAAGGGTAAAATACCATCATGAGTCATAAAGTTTCCAACTTTATGACTTTACATGTCCATTAAGTGCTTAGAACACCAAACTTAACATCTTAATGCATTAAAACCTTCTATAACATGCATGGATTAAAACTAACCATCAAGGCCACATTTTTATGACTTAAGACCACCCCATAAGGTCTTAAAGGATGACTTATTTTATCAAGAACATGTCATGCTCAAGAATCACCATGTTTTGGACCAAAAGTGCCCTAAAGGAAGAAATGGATAGATCTACAAGATAAAGTAATCAAGTTGTGAACTTTTTACCTACAAGATGTTGCTAGCAAGTGTGGAATCCTAGATCTAAGTTGCTTCCAAGCTCCAATCTCTTCTCATCATCATCTTCTTCTTCAAGAACACTACCAAAGTACACCAATGGGCACAAAATGCACTATTATCACTTAGGGTTTGTTTAGGGTCTATTTTCACAAAGGGAGGCTAGTAAGGGAATGAGAAATGAGAGATAATGATGTTTATATATGGATCAAACCCTAAAAATTAGGGTTTTCATTTTCTCTACGTACGCCCCGCGTATGAGGTGTATGTCCAGCGTACTAGGGGTGTCCAAATAAAAATTAGGCTTTTCATTTTCTCTACTTTACACATTATTGAAGCATTAGTTCATTAAATTAAATGTCTTTATTTTAGTATTAAATATATAACTGGTTTTTTTCTCAAATTTTGTATATTTGTTTATATTATGATGCATGATATATTTTCTGTCAAATGTATATGTATCAATGTATGGTATCTTATTTATGTCTATGTATCACATTTATCATTTTTTTGGTAATGTATGGTGTTAGAACTCCCACAAAATTTGATCTTTTATAGTGGGTAACAGTGAACCGAGTCATGGTTACCCGCTTTTATATGATTCGGTTCAATTCGGTTTATGATACAATTCGTTTCGCTTCGGATAGTGCATGTAAGATACCTGCCCCGTGGTCACGGTTCATAATTTTATTGCTATCCGAGTTGAACCGCCCCGTGAACACCCTACATCATACTAATCACTACCTAAATTACCAAAATGCCACTATGGTCCATTTTATACTCTTTCTTATACTTAGGGACCAAAATGCAACATTTAATCATACATAGGGTTACAATTGAAAATACCTCAACGTCCGGATGTTACATAATACATGAATTACATCTCAATGTTCATGACTCTAATTCATTTATCAAATTCAAGATTTGATATAGCATCTTGGAGTTGATGGATTTTCCAGAAACTATCAAGAAGAACTCATCAATGAGAGATTCCACATTTCTCAATTCAATGATGATTTCTACCATTAATACGAACAATTTGTGTTTGTGAATAACTATTTTTCAATTTAACAATTCCTTGTTAAAACTAGTGTCAACAATTGCTACATAAAGCTATGGTTCTTGAGCTTATTCAAGTTCCATGTGCCTTCCACTTGATTTGTCACTAGAAGCTTGCTTTCTGCTAACTCAACATTCATAAGAATAAGAGAACTTATTCTTTGTGGGTTTGTATTAATAATCTAAATGTCCATTTAGAATATTCTACATATATGTAATTTGTTAGTGTTTGTAATTAAGATACAATTAATAGTGATTAATGTATAATCCCAATAGAATAAAGTAATATAATTTCTACCAATTAGAAAGTAAACATTATCCAATAAGGACTAATTTATCCTGCATTATCATGTAAAGCTTTAGATGGTGTTACTGGATTGTATCCCAACTTTATGTTTGGAACTTCAACAAAGGTTTCGCAATCATGTTTACCATGTAAAATATAATTATAACTACTATAGTTTTTAATAAAATTGATTTGGTATCTTGCATTAAATCTTCGAAATTCAATAGAAAGAAATTCATACATCACAATGTATAGTTCCTTCAAAATTATTCCCTCTACATATTAGGAAAATTTTGATTAGAAATATTTTATATACAACTAAAATTCACATATGTCAAATAAACAACATTATTTCCCTTTAAATATCCATTTCTTGAAGTTGGAATATGTGTATTTCATTTATATAATAAATATAACAATGTCTTAGATAACTTTGATTCAAAACAAGTTTAAGTCAAAAGTGTTTGCAATTAGAACTTAATTTTATTTATTAAAATATTGATATTTACTCTATAGTTCTATTAAGAGATATAGTCTCATAAACAGAAGTTAATCGTTTCAGAATATGAGTATTATCGTTATAAAAATGATCAAGTAAATAATCAAACATTTAAATAAAACAACTAAGACATAAATATTTAAACATGCTAAATTTAAAACATATAATGTTCCAAAACAAACATTGTTGTTTATTACAAGTAATTTATGTTCTAAGCATAAATAATGAACTAAACTCTTAGAGTGTGGTTACAACTTGTTTGTGCTCAGTTGGTTACTCTTTTGTAATTATATGCAAACAAGTCACAAATATTAGCTTAAGATTTAAGTACCAAGTACTTGAGTGTTATATGAAAAGTATAAGTTCTATCTAATAGATACCTAAAGTACTTGTCTTTCCGGACTTTTTTTATCCAAGTAAGAGAAGTAATTTATCATCCAGTATCCATTTTCTCCACAAAAGAAACAAGATCCATCTATGTGGGCCTTCTTAGATTTCTTGGGCTTAAAGGTGCTCAGTCCTTTAAACATAGGCTTCTTAGATCACATAAGGTGACTCTTTTCATCATTGCGTTATTCCACTATTTGAACAAGTTTAAAACAAATATCACTATATTTTCTGGAATATTATTTAACCTGTTATATCATATATATATATATATATATATATATATATATATATATATATATATATTATCCAAGACTTCTTAGAAGTCAGGAATAACTATTCCTAGTATGATGTTAGAAGCATCTTAAGCATCACAGTGATGCCTTTAATAGGTATCATGCTCAGGTCTATTACACAAAGCAAATTGTTTAGGACTATGACCTTTAAATGTATATAATTTCACATCTCTCTTGAGATTCTCTCTCAAGACATGAACTCATTCATTGAAGTTACGTCTATTGAATGTTATTGTTTTATCAAGTCATTTAACGAAAATAACTATTCATAGTAATGAGTGTGGATTATTTATCTACAAAATTCATTTAGTATTTTCAATATTTAGTCTTTAATAATTAATACCCTTTTAGTTTCCAAAAACATTAATTATCAAAGTCTAGGATCCAAGTTGCAAAACAAATAAATGATTATGTGACATTTATCTCATTCATTTGAATTTAGTCTGGTAGATATTGATTATCATTTATATCTTACTATATAATTCATAGATTTATGGGATTACTATTAAAAAATTTAATTAGACATGTTAGATCTCATATATGCATCTGATCTCTCTTGCTTAGGTGACATTGATCACAAAAGATTTCCGATCAAATTATCCAATTTGAAAAACTTGTGTAATCGGCCTATAACTTGGTTTTATAATTCTAGTTTTCAAAAACATGTTATATCATGGTTATTGCATGCATCCAATAAACCATAGTATACTTTAAAATATTATTTTATGAAAAAAGAATCACATTTTAACAATGTTCTTTTATAAAATCCGGTTTTATAAAATTGACGCGATCAAAGTTTAATAACTATTATTAAGTCAATATTTTAGCATTTTAGAACATTTTCAAACCTTTTAATAAAATTTCTTTTATAAATTAAGGTTTGGAGTTTGAGAAGTTTACATATCTCTATTTTAAACTTATATAATTTTATTCCCGAAATTTTACCGGCTACTAGTTTTAACGAAAAAACTTGTTTTATTTTAAAACTATTTTTACCATCTTATGCTAAAAGGTAAATTTCATTAAAATCAAACTCTTTTGTGATGTTTATTCATGTTCAAATATTATTTTGCATTTTAAAAACTAATTTATCAACCATAACATAATAATAACGACATAAATATAAAACAACACAAATATGCTATAAACATATGTGCATAAACAAAGCCATAACTAGTAATATTTTTGTGAGTAATCACAAAAATATTAAGTCCATTCCTAAAGGGACTTAAGGGACCTTCATTTTGTAAAGTCTTCATGTGGTCTCACTTGCTTCAACACCTTGTAGCAAGTTTATAAAAATAATTTTATAAAGTTTGACAAACTTTAATAAAATCAAGTTTATAAACTTTGGATCTTCAAAATGGCCACCATCTTAATTCTTGTTACATTTTTATAAAATAAACTATTTCTAAAAACTAATCTATTACTTACAAAAATTAACAAATAAAAACTATCTATTTAATTATTACATATCATATGAATAAACAAATAATTACGACCATTTTAAATAAATCAACGCATGCAACAACACAAATGTTCATGGCTAGTTTATGCACATCATACACATTTATATACTCAAAATTATATAAACAACTCTTTGTTTTTCTAAGACAACTTTTATGACTAAAAATATACATGTAAACTTTTAGTAAAAAATAAAAATTATAAAATTTTGAAAGTTTTCATAGAAAATATGTATGGATTTTTCTTGCAAAGTGAAAACTATCCATGTTTTCCAAAAACAAAGATTTAATCAACTTAACAAATAATCTAACTAAGCTTACAAAAATGACTTTGGTACAAATTGTTGGATTTTTATTCAAAAATTGTTTCAAAAACATGTGGCAACGAAACACTGCGATTTTGAAAAAATAAAACTAGTTTTATATCAACCAAAAGATCATTTTGCAAAACTTAGAAAGTTAAAAACAGCCATAAAAAAAGTGTTACAACCTTTGAAGACTTTGATTCCCATGGGAGATTGGAAGTTGATGAAGTGTGGCATGAAACTTCAAGGTAAAAGTTCTCTAGAGATATCCACCAACAATAAATCAACTTGATAAGATTCTAGTCTTATTTTTGTAATAAAAGAATCTCTTAAGCTCTTAAGACAAAGAAACTAGTTTTCCTTAAAAGAGAGCATTCAAGTATCATCTTCATCTTTATGTTCTTAACACTTTAAGAGACAAAAACTAAAGAGAATATAGAGGTGGGAAGCCATAAATTTTTTGGTTCACTTAGTGCAAGAAGTGAGAAAACTAGTTCTTTTCAGTCCTTCTTCAAGTCTTTATCTTATGGATCTTAGCATTTTAAAATCCATGCTTCATCAAATCAACTAGCTATGCTTTCTAAAAGCATAGTGTGTTGAATAAATTAATCAAAAGCAAGTCTATTTTTATAGTCTCCTTGAATATTTTATAAAAAGAAGCTAGTTTTTCTATAAAAACTCCTCTAATTTTTATAACTTATAAAACATATAAATTCATATAAGACAAAAAAAAACCATTTTGGTCCACAAATATTTACATGACATAATAAATCATACTTTATGATATATTTTGCTACTTAACATTGAAATTAATATTTCCATGAAATAAATAATTTACAACTAATTACATATAGGCTTAGGTTATTGTGTTCTAACTAATTATTGTGTGGATGTTGGAATGATTGTAGCCTTGTAGGCCAATCATTTTAGTTATTTTAAGAAAATGATTAATAAATATTATTGAATTAAAAATAATTAAAAAATACCATCTAATTTCATTGTAAGGGTATTTTAGTCAATTAACATAAATTTAAAAATTGAAAATTACGGATTTTAGGAAATAATTAATTCTCTTAATTTTAAAAATCTGATTTTTTTTATAATAATTTTATTAATTCAGACATTTTAAAAGAATGTGTGTATGATTATCTTGAAAAAAAAACATTATATTCTGAGAGAATACTATAAACATATATTATCAAGATGAATAATTTTTAATGAATACATATTTTATACCAAACGAATTTTAATATTTTAGATTGAGTAAGTACATTTATTCTTAAAGAATACAACTACGAACATAAATTACATTCATTCTGAAAGAATACAACTAATATGGTCCAAATAATAAAATTATAAATATTCTAACATATAACATTCTTAAATATACAATTCTTGAAGAAATGCACTTAATATTCTTCAATGATCCAAATAATCAACTTGATTCCAACTATTCTAACGAGAATGTAATGTATTATTGTAAAAATGTACTTCTTAGCAAATATATTTTTCTTGAATTCGATATCTGATTGTATGTTCTGTAACCATTCTGCCAGAGATATATGTAAATATTCTGAAAAAACAAATGATATTGTAAATATTATGCAAGAATGATACACTAACATTAAAGACCATGTTAACAAAAAAAAAAAAAAAAAAAAAAAAAAAAAAAAAAAAAAAAAGCCCAACGCCAAAAGGAATGAGTGATATTTTAAATATTTTGCAATAATGATAAAATAAATTACGACTCCCATGAAATAGGAATCCAAAAACGAATTCAACTTTATACAAAGATAGTTTTGCCTCCGTATCATATCAACCCAAATATTAGAATTTAGAACCATGTGAAATTTTAATAAGATGAAGAAAAAACTCAAAAAAAAAAATAAAATTAACAAACACTTATCAATCAATCATAAAATTACAACAATAAAATAAAACATATGTTTGACTCCTTCCCTGCAAATGATTTAAACAAATGTTAAAATTTATGATGTGACATAATTGAAAATATAAATTTTCTAAAAAGTTAAAGTAAATTTTCAATGCTCACCTAGACTTAACAAAATGAGTTTTACAGTGAAGCGTTCACTAAAATCTCTATAAATGAAGAGGTAATTTGGGTTTTTAAAATCATTTGGCCATTTTCATTTAAAATTAGCCGAACCCCATTAAAATTACAAACAAAAACTAAAATAGTTGTATGTACAATTTACATGGTCTATATCCAAAGTTCCACACATAAGTTGTATATTCAATTTTCATGTCTTATTTCGTTACTTTTATCGTCCCCTTTAAATTCAAAAACTAATTAAACAATTTATATAAAAGCAACTTTTAGATCACCACCAATAATCATGGGAGAGGTTTCCCAATCCGTTTATGAACTAATTATGAAACATATATGAGGTGAAATTTGTCCTCTTTTCTTTATTCAATTGTTGCATGCTCTTTCTGGAGTGAAAGAGTTATAAACTTCTATAAGAAATATGCCAATAGTCTAGTGCAACGCTTGTTGCACGAGACCATGTTATGGGTGTTCAGTGTATGTGCCTCGATCAGTTTTTGCGAATGAAAGTAGTTATTCTAACATTCCAAAATTCAAGACCAAAAATTTCATTTTTGATATAACGATTCATAAAACAATTTATAAGAAAACATCATCAAGTTAATTCATTTCATTAAAACCATAGATCACATGTCTCGAAACCATATCATAAGATAGTAATAATGTCAGAGTACAAATCCCAAGAATCTCATGTGCGGAAAGTCATGTGTGTGATGTGCTGCTACCGTACCGGCTCCTTTCCCTTCGAAGAAGAAGGACCTGAAACAAAAACTGAAAATCGTAAGCACAAAGCTTAGTGAGTTCCTCCATCATACCACATACCATATAACATACATACTGTCTAGCATACCCGGGTACTAGACTACCCATTCAGTCTCTTTCAACTGGTAACTGCCTAGCATATCAGGGTGTTGGCCTACCCCTTCGGTCCTATCGACCGGTACCTAGCCTAGCATATCAAGGTGTTGGCATACCCCTTCGGTCCTTTCGACCGGTACCTTGTGTAGCATATCAGGGTGCTAACCTACCCCTTCGGTCCTTTCGACCGGTACCGAGGACTATTTCACCACATACTTTATCGCATAGTATCTAAGTGCATAAACATATAATCATATACTGCCTAGCTTATCTGGGTGCTGGCATACCCCTTCGGCCCTATCAACCGGTACTGGGGTCTATCCTACCCTTCCTAGCACATATCACATAACATCATAGCATACTAGCACATAAACATAACAGATAGCGACATACCAGATAATTATCACAAAGACAATCATCCTTACTATAACTCTTACTAGTGGGTCGGCCTTGGTGCCTTAGACCCACTTCTACTAGAAGGTAACTCACCACAATGTCGTGAAGTAGCTGAACTGTCCTCGGTGTTGGGATCAACTCACCTCAAACTCTTACACATAACATCTCTTTTAATTAGTCTTGCAAACTTATAAACCCTTTAAAGGTCAACTCTAGTCAATGGTCAAGTCAAAGGTCAACAATCTAGTCAAAGTCAACCTTCTGGTCCAAGTCAACATTCTGGTTGACTCAACTCACCGAGTTGGTCCGTCAACTCGTCGAGTTCCATGATTCATAGAATCTCGAACTCGCGATCCAACTCGCCAAACTACCCTCTAGCTCGTCGAGTTTCTCCTTATGACAGAATCAGTACTTTCTGTTTGAACTCGTCGAGTCCTTCCTTGGACTCGTCGAGTTCTCCTTCATACAGAGTTAGGGTATTTCACTCACAGCTCGGCGATTTCATCCTTGAACTCGTTGAGTTCCTCTTCATATCAGTTAGGACATTTTGCTCTCAACTCGCCGAGTTCATCCTTGGACTCATCAAGTTCATTGATCTTCAAGTCCATAAACACATCCAACTCGATGAGTCATCTTCAAGACTCAACAAGTTTGCTCAGTAGTAGAAAAGGTTGGGGAACCACGACCCAACTCGTTGAGTCGTATGAACGACTCGTCGAGTCCCCCAAAGTCCAAACTTATCCAGTCGATTTTAGTCGGGCTTAATGTATCCAAAACATATATATGGCCTCCTAGTGTCTATATAACATGTAAAGTTACAAACTTGACATTCATGCATGGGTTATTTAGCTCAAAAAGGCTCTAAAAGTGGTTCTTATGATGGATGGGACTCCCATGGCCATAAAGTTAGCACCTTTATGCCATGGAGTCCCTCAAAGACTCTGGATCTGAAGTCTTGACCCTAAACATATGCTTGCATCCATGAATGGTTCCAAAAATGGTTCCTTAAAACCCTAAACTACTCCATGAAGGGATCTAATAGATGAATAGACAAGGTATTGACTTTATAGCTCAAATGACCTGGAAATCGAGTTCTTCTTCTGGATCCTAAGCTCCTTCCTACCACCAAGCACTTATAGCTTTCCCTCCTACAAGAAAACACCAAGAAATCACTTCTTCACTCACACATACTCACAAAGCTCAAGATCACGAATTAGGGTTTTCTGGACTATAGGAGGCGATGAGGGATGCCATAATGGGGTTGTTAAGGTCTTTAAATAGTGTGCAAACCCTAAAAATTAGGGTTTCACTCTGCCAACCCTACTCGCTGTGTCACACCCCAAAACCAATAACGGCGGAACACGTTCTGGGGTGGAGAACGTCATGTACAGTATCATAACAATTGCATAATAGTAAAAACAAGCGACAACAACCACTGCATATATATTGTAAATTTCGTTACAAACGTGTTCTGTAAAGTTTATAGACACCAAAAAAAAATATAACAAAATAAAAGATGGGTCTTGTATGTGCTCTATCTTCTCCAAAAGCTGCACCTGTACCTATCTATCTTTGAACTGAGGATACAAGTTATTTTGAAAACGAGTATCATCATAAAGCTGGAGAGTTCATAAGAATTTAGTGTCGTTGTTGTATAAAAGTGTTCACAAACTTATAGTATAAAAACTGAAATTTATGTTTATAAGTAGTAGAAATCCCTAGAAAATCCTATATTTTCCAGAAAAGTACAATGTAAGTTAAATCCTTTGAGTTGTGTGTAAGTCTTATCATTGAAAACCTACAGTTGTAAAAGTACGGTAATAAATCTCATGTGAGTAACATAGATGAAGAAAAGTTATGCCTGTTGACAGTAGTAAGGGTGCAAACTTCCATTAGTAATAGATACTTACTTACTTCGGGATGTTAGCTTAGACTTTAGTCTTAGTGTATTAATTTAAATAAAGGTGTAACCCTCATGTAACCAGACTGGATGATAATAGAGAATCCGACGACCTTCCTGGTCATGCGTAGTGTAGTGATGTAGTGCCACCCCTGGGCCTAGTCGGCTCGGATTGTAGTTAACAGTTGGGATGTAATAGTGTCTTCCCAATTTAGATCTATACATGTAGTGTTACCTTCCGTCTGGAAAGCCCTGGTCACATGGTGTAAGCGCAGTAAAGTGTCTTATAGAGGGTTAGTGTGTATACTCTGGATTAGTGTATTCTCTTGTATTATAGTATGGTAGTCTTTTTGTATAGTTCATAGAGTGTTCTCTTATACGTGTATTACCTTGTAATAATAGCAGTTATAGTGAGTATAGTAGTAGTAGAGGTAACAAGCAGTAATCTTAATTATACCTATTATAGTTAACTAGAGTGTATGATCTCATGCCTTTGAATACCAAAAGTAGCGGGTAAGATGAAGACTTTCATATCTATCACGAATATATATGATATATAACTGAGAAATCAACGACAGTCGGACGGACAACAGATACCCTAAGACCACATCAAACAAGAACAGGAAATAAGGCGAGCTATCGGTCCTAAGTCCTTCAAGTCTTACTTATATAAATATATTAATTTAGATATATTTTAAAAGAAAAGAAAAATAGTTTAAACATAGTTTTGAAAATAGTTTAACAACAATTTGAATCTTAAAAATGTATTTAATAGTCAACTAAAACAGTTTTATTGGTAAGCATCTAAAAGTGTAGAAAATCCATTTTTGATGATAATTGATAAATCACATGTGATTTGATAATAAAAACTTGTAGAATTTTACTTGTACCCCCCCCCCCCCTTAAAACTTGTAAAAACATTTAAAAAGGTTCATTAGGGGTATGAACTCACCTGCAATAAGTAGATCGGGTGGATGTGTCGGATGAGCGTTTGGTGCCAAGTAAAGACTTGTACACCCTTTATGACCCTAGTAACATATGAAGACATATGTTTACAAGTAATTAGTGATTCAGACTCTAATTATACACTTATATACATCCTAATGTGATTAAAGGTCTTATGGTTGAGTGCTAGAAGGCTAATGGGTTGCAAGGGAAGAGTATAAGACCTCACCATGGAGTTTACTCTTCTAAAACTCACCTTAAGTGAGTTTACGGTTGGGAGACCACATCCCCCATGAGTTTACAGCTTAAGGTTCCAAAAGAGTACTCCCTTGGAGTCTACGGTCCAAAGACCACTCCTTGGGAGTTTACGGCCATAAACCCCATGGTTTACGGTAGTAAACTCTTGTACACCTCCATTCTTTGACTACAAGGCCCTTGGCTCATTCCTAACAAGTTCTAGTGAGGGTATAAGGCTCTTTAGGGGGCTTAAACTTTCATTTGGCATGTTTAAGGGGATTGTACAGTCTAAGCATATGCTTGGGCTGTAAACTCTAGTTTACCCCTCAAATATTGATGTTTAGGTGTTCCAAGTCCGAAATAGCAAGTGCCTAAGCCATATCTTAAGCCTAAATGTGGTTTAGAAGTGTTTTAGGCTTGGTTTGCAAGCTTAGAGGGTGTTTACGGTCTAAGCATGTGCTTGGACCGTAAACCCTCTTTCAAGCCCTAAAAATTGTTGATTCAAGGTTCAAACACTTCTAGGTTAAGTCCAAAACTAGTTTCTAATCTTAAAGATAAAAATTTGGCACTTTTGACAACATTTTACGGGTTTACGGCCTAAGGAGGTTCTTAGGCCGTAAACTCCTCTTTTTCAGCCTTCTTGCATGATTTTTGGGTTAAAACATTAATCAATGATGTCTAGAACAAGTTAGGCTAAGAGAACTTACGTTTTGGAGGTGGAAACTTGTGGTTTTTGGATGAAATCGGTCTTGAGGAGAGAGAGTAGAGAGAGAAGGTGGGTCTAGTGTGGTAACAGCTTTCTAAGGAGTTTTCACCCTCCTTTATATAAGGCTTGGGTGTTGTACCCGGTATACGACTACCCGATACTTATGTTTAACTAGGTTTAAACTTTTTACCTGGTTAAATGGTCGTAATTAAAAATAAACTTTTTCCAATAAAATGGAAATGTAATTTACGTGTTTTTATTTATTTTATTACGACGATAATAACATAAAATACAAATAAATAAAACATTTATTTATTTGCCGACCCCAAATTAACGGAACTTTTATAAAATAGAATATTCATTAACGGAAACGAGTTATAATGACGGAATATGTTTTTGGGGTTGTCACATCATCCCCCCGTTAAGGGAATTTTGTCTCTCGAAATTTAGAATTCAAGCAGTTAAGTTATTACAGTACTACTAAGTAAAGAGATGGGGATATTTGAGTTTCATTTGATCCTCGCGCTCCCAAGTGAACTCCGGTCCTCGTTTGGCGTTCCATCGAACCTTCACAATTGGGATGCGGCTTTGCTTCGTTCGCTTTCTTTCCCGGTCCATAATCTACGCAGGCTCTTCCACGAAGTTGAGGCTCTCGTTGACTTCGATCTCGTCGAGTGGGATTATGAGAGTCTCGTTAGACAGGCATTTCTTCAAGTTTGAGACATGGAAGGTAGGATGTATGTTACTTAGCTCGTGGGGTAGGTTGAGTTTGTAAGCTACGGGGCCGATTCTAGCGAGAATCTCAAAAGGCCCTATGTACCTTGGGTTCAGCTTTCCATGCTTTCCAAAGCGTATTGTGCCCTTCCAGGGTGAGACTTTCAAAAGGACTCGGTCTCCTACCTGGAATTCCAAAGGTTTTCTTCATTTGTCTGCGTAGCTTTTCTGTCGATCCCTAGCGGCTTTTAATCGTTCGCGAATTTGTACAATCTTCTCGGTCATTTCTCTGATGATCTCCGGACCTGTGAGAGCGCTATCAGGAACTCGTCCTTTAGCTCACTGAGTGTCACCCACCTCAGCCCAACACAGAGGGGATCTGCACTTCCGGCCGTAGAGGGCTTCAAATGGAGCTGACTTGATGCTCGTATGATAACTATTGTTGTAGGAAAACTCCACAAGGGGTAAGTGTGTATCCCATGCCTTACCAAAGTAAAGTCAATCACACAGGCTCACAGCATATCCTCTAAGGTTTGGATCGTCCTCTCACTTTGTCCGTCTGTCTGCGGATGGTAGGCTGTACTCATGTCCAGCCTCGTCCCTAATTCTTTTTGCAGTGATTGCCAAAATCTCGAAGTAAACCTACTATCTCTATCAGAGATAATAGATACAGGGACACCATGCAGTCGTACTATCTCCTTAATGTATGTTCTTGTGAGTCTCTCCATCTTGTCTATTTCCTTGATGGGTAGGAAGTGCGTGGACTTGGTCAATCTGTCGATGATGACCCATATGGTATCCAACCCACCCGTTGTCTTGGGTATTTTAGTTATGAAATCCATGGTGATCCGCTCCCACTTCCACTCCGGTATCTCCGGTTGTTGGAGAAGACCTGATGGCTTCTGGTATTCGACCTTGACCTTTGCGCAAGTAAGGCACTTACTCATGAAGGTAGCAATCTCTGATTTCATGTTAGGCCACCAGTATAGCTTTTTGAGATCTAGATACATCTTATCCGAACCTGGGTGAACAGAGTATCGAGTGTTGTGTGCTTCCTTCATGACCAAGTCTCTGAAACCACCGTGGCGCGGAGTCCAGATTTGGTCCATGAGATAATAGGCTCCGTCACCCTTGACCTCCAAGTTCTTATCCATTCCACGTAGGGATTATCCCGCTACATTCTCAGGCCTTAAGGCTTCGAGCTGAGCCTCCTTAATCTGTGCGGATAGATGCGAATGGATAGTCATTGTTAATGACTTGACTATTCGACCAGAATATTCTTTTCTACTTAGGGCGTCTGCTACCACATTGGCTTTCCCCGGTGATAACGAATCTCATAGTCGTAATCATTGAGTAGTTCGACCCACCGTCGTTGCCTCATATTGAGCTCCTTCTGGTTCAGTATGTGTTGGAGGCTTTTATGATCAGTGTATATTATGCTCTTCGTCCCATACAAGTAATGTCTCCAGATCTTTAGAGCGAATACAACCGCCCCTAACTCGAGGTCGTGGGTGGTGTAGTTAACCTCATGTGTCTTCAGCTATCTTGAGGCATAGGCGATGACCTTACCTCGTTGCATCAAGACACAACCGAACCCTTGGTTCGATGCATCGCAGTATACCACAAAATCTTCTGTCCCTTCGGGAAGGGATAATACTGGTGCGGTGCATAGAGCTCGCTTCAGGGTCTAGAATGCCTTCTCCTGCCTCTCTTCCCAGTCAAATGTTACGTCTTTCTATGTCAATGTGGTAAGAGGTTTCGCAATCCGAGAGAAGTTCTGAATGAATCTACGGCAGTAGCCAGCTAGGCCTAGAAATTGACGAATTTATGTAGGCGTCTTCGGTGCTGACTAGTTCTCGATAGCTTTAATCTTGGATGGGTCCACGTGGATTCCTTCCTCACTAACCACGTGTCCTAAGAATTCAACTCTTCGGATCCAAAATTCTCACTTAGAGAACTTTGCGTATGACTTCTCTGATCGTAGGGTTTCTAAGACTCGTCGTAGATGATTCCTGTGATCATCCTCGCTCCGAGAGTAGACGAGTATATCATCAATAAAGACGATGACGAACTGATCTAAGTATGGACGACACACCCTATTCATCAAGTCCATGAACACTGCAGGTGCGTTAGTCAGTCTAAAGGGCATCACTATGAACTCGTAATGTCCGTAACGAGTTCGGAAGGCTGTCTTCGGAACATCCTCCTCAAGCACTCGTAACTGGTGATACCCGGACCTAAGATCAATCTTGGAGAAGTAACTCGCCCTTTGTAGTTGGTCGAATAGGTCGTCTATACGAGGAAGAGGGTAGCGATTTTTGACCGAGAGTTTATTGAGCTCCCTATAATCGATGCACATACAGAACGATCCGTCTTTCTTCTTCACGAACAAGATCGGAGCTCCCCAGAGTGAGAAGCTCGGTCTTATAAAGCCCTTGCTGAGCAGCTCGTTAAGTTGACCGGATAGTTCTTGCATCTCGGCAGGCACTAAACGATAGGGCGACTTAGCTACGGAGGTAGCTCCTAGGACTAGGTCGATTCTGAACTCAACCTCACGTTTGGGAGGTAAACCTGGAAGGTCCTCTGGGAAGACGTCAGGGAAATCGCATACAACAGGGATGTCTTTTGGATCTCTCGTTTTCTGGATTGTGTCGACGACGTGTGCAAGAAAGGCGCGGTATTCCTTAGGCAAGTATTTCTTGGCTTGAATACTTGAGATGATACGAAGAATCGTACCGGGTTTGTCTCTGTAGATTAACAGAGTTTCATGATTCGGTGGATTTAGGCGAATGGCTTTGTCGAAGCATAGAATATCAGCGCGATATAGACTCAACCAGTCCATGCCGACAATGACATCGAAACTCTTGATCGATACTGGTATGAGATCGATTGGAAATGAATGATCGTCTAACGTGAGGGTATAACCTATGTAAATTTCATTAGAGATTTCGGTCTTTCCGTTAGCCACTTCTACTACGAATGTTTCTTTTAGTGGTTGTGGGGATTGTTTAAGTAAGTGTTTAAATTTTTGGTTTATGAAGCTTCTTTCTGCACCACTACCGAATAAGACACAGGCATAAAAGTTGTTGAGAAGGAACGTACCCATGACTACTGTGGGATCCACTACTGCTTCGTTGTGGCCAATAGCGAGTAGTCTTTCTGTTCCTCCCGCATTCCCAACCTTTGGACAGATTTTCTTGAAATGGCCAGCTTCACCGCAGCCATAACAGGTCTGGGTCACTCCTGAACTGGGGACTTGCGAGATAGGTTTGGGTTGGGATCTGCAAAACCAGACGGTATGGCCCTTCCGGCCGCAGTTGGTGCATTGCAATTCACGGCAGGGACCGTTGTGATGGAATGGGCACTTGGGGCACTTGGGCAGGTTCCCAACATAAGCTTTTGCTGGTGCAGGGGTAGCAGGAGTGGTGGCAGCATGGACAGCCACAATTTGTTGACCTTTGGAGGAGGGTTGAGTTTTCTTGCCCTTCTTCTGATCCCAATGCTTCCTCTTTTTGTCGTTTGATTTGGGTGGTGTAGTGGTAGTTGTGGTTGCTGTAGCTGGAGTGGAAGGAGTTTCATGATCAATCAACCTGTGGGCTAACTCCTTGGCGTTGTCAAAGGTTGCAGGATGGGAGGATAGAACATTTCCTTGATATGGGGGCACTAAACCCCAGATGTATCGCTTGATTTTCTTGCTCTCAAAAGGTATCATGTTGGGGCACATAGCCACCAGGTCGCAGAACCTGGCCGTATAAGCCACTATGTCTGTCCCTTTCATTTTGAGGTTCCAGAGTTCCTCTTCTAGCTTATGTACCTCTCCTCTAGGGCAGTACTCCTTCCTCATCAGGTCCTTTAGTGTGTCCCAACCCATGGCATTGGCTGTTACCAAAGAAAGTGAGTTAACATGGCCATTCCACCATGTCACGACCCTTTCGGTAAAGGTGGCAGCAACGAACTTGATTTTGCTTTCTTCGGGGCATGAGCACATTTCGAAAACAGCTTCAGCTCTTTCGATCCATTAGGACAGAGCAAGGATTCCTCCGGTCCCATTAAAGAATGTGGGTTTACAGTTCATGAAATCCTTATAAGTACACCCCTGTGTACGAGAGGGGATTTCACCATGTCTGGAGTTGGTGCCCATTCTGGCTCCACTAGCATCGCCAGAATTCATTTGGGCCATGGCTGCCATCACAGCTGCGATCACAGCTGTTTGAAACATCACTGGATTGAACTGCGGAGGAGGAGGTGGTGGAGGAGGGGTTTGAGTTGCTGGTCTGCCTCTGTTTGGGCGCTTGCGAGGAGGCATCTTTTACTGAAAGTTCATAGAAATGATAGCAATAGTAAAAGTCTATTGCTAATATGATAAGAGTGTTTCATGGACTAAATCATCATAGCCCGAAAATCAGAGAGAGAGTCATAGCAATAGAGTAGTTAACTGCCAATTTACTGGTATTAATGATGTAATACAAGTTCGGGAAAAGTGACCTAATAGTAGGTCTTACATCAATCCAAAAGGAAAATGTTGGCAGTCTAGAGGCCTAATTAGAGTACTTTCAAAGTTAGGAATGTTTACAGACAAGTGCTCTACTGAGCACAGAAAAGAAAAGGCTAGTCCTTAAACAAAAGAGCGAGGTGTTCCGACATCTTCTACTGGCGACGGGTCCCCATTGGGCGAACCCTCAGGTCTGCTAGTTGACGCATAACTTCCTGAATATGTCATTCATGAGCCCTCTGACATGCTCGGAGTTCCCTAACTTCGGCTTGGGATGCAGCTAGCTGTTGCTGCAGAGCCTTATTGGTCCTCCTTGTCCTATCCATAGCTTCTTCAAGTTGGCGGATGCGAACAGTGTTGAGGTTTGAGTTGGCATCCACTTCTACAACCCAGCCAATGGCTGCTTGACCTTGCTCGACGTTCCTGGAAATTCTTCGGACCATGATGAGCAGAACTTGGTCCGCTGATCCTCCCTCACTTACGTTGTAGAAGCTTCGGTCTCAATTGTAAGGTAAGGGCTGACCCTGCTCCTCGCTCCATCGGTTCAAGGTTATTGCCCACATGGGAGTGGGACCTTGAAATGTCGGACGGGGGTTGGGGTTCGGAGCTACAGGGGGTAGGTTGCTAACTTCTGGCTCGGAACTGGAGCTATCCGAAAAGCCTTCTGCATGATGATCATCCAAAGGGATCGGGTGGTCATCTTCTGGCTCCTCATCGAGCCATCCTCCATTGCCCTGGTTTGGATAATACGGATAGTCGGGGTAGTGGAAGCCAGCCATGCTATCTACGCGAGAAAAGGGTAAAGAAAGGTTAATAGACGTGCTAATCTAGGATACTTATAAGATGGACCGTTATTAGTCAACCCAATACTTGCGTAGTGCATACCAATTACATGTAACCGAAGCAGGATAGTCCTTCGAATAAGCACCCTAACTTCCGATCCCCAATCAAACAAGAACAGGAAATGAAGCAAAGGCCACAGATTCTGAGTCTATAGCACCCTAGTCACATGTAACCGTGGTGTATCCACTTAGCAACTATTGTCCTACCAGTAACGACCCTTTTAGTTATCATATACGTAGTTAGTAGAATGCAGAATACTCTTATACTATTCTAGTTCTAACGTTCTTGTGGTAGTGTTGGTAAGTTTTTGGACTTGTTGCAACACCACAATCATTCTTAGGCACATGCTAGTCACTCCTGGAAAAATGTAGTTGATCAGGCTACATCCACCCAGATGTCACTATATGTTTCTAAGCTTAATTGTGTTGTTCAACAATCTTCATACTTTTGTTCTGTTCTAGTATGATACTGACCCTTTTGTAGTGATGAGTGTGTGTGTGTGTGTGTATATATATATATATACTTAATTAAATATTTTAGTATTTATAAGTATATATTCTTGGTCAGAGTGTTTTAGTCCCGAAGTGTTTATAGTTCGTATATCTTTTATAGGTTGATATACTTGATTCACTATAAACAATGCTCTGATACCAATCTGTCACACCCCAAAACCAATAACGGCGGAACACGTTCTGGGGTGGAGGACGTCATTTACAGTATCATAACAATTGCATAATAGTAAAAACAAGCGACAACAACCACTGCATATATATTGTAAATTTTGTTACAAACGTGTTCTGTAAAGTTTATAGACACCAAAAAAAATATAATAAAATAAAAGATGGGTCTTGTATGTGCTCCATCTTCTCCAAAAGCTGCACCTGTACCTATCTATCTTTGACCTGAGGATACAAGTTATTTTGAAAATGAGTATCAGCATAAAGCTGGTGAGTTCATAAGAATTTAGTGTCGTTGTTGTATAAAAGTGTTCACAAACTTATAGTATAAAAACTGAAATTTATGTTTATAAGTAGTAGAAATCCCTAGAAAATCCTATATTTTCCAGAAAAGTACAATGTAAGTTAAATCCTTTGAGTTGTGTGTAAGTATTATCATTGAAAACCTTCAGTTGTAAAAGTACGGTAATAAATCTCATGTGAGTAACATAGATGAAGAAAAGTTATGCCTGTTGACAATAGTAGGGGTGCAAACTTCCATTAGTAATAGATACTTACTTACTTCAGGATGTTAGCTTAGACTTTAGTCTTAGTGTATTAATTTAAATAAAGGTGTAACCCTCATGTAACCAGACTGGATGATAATAGAGAATCCGACGACCTTCCCGGTCATGCGTAGTGTAGTGATGTAGTGCCACCCCTGGGCCTAGTTGGCTCGGATTGTAGTTACCAGTCGGGATGTAATAGTGTCTGCCCCATTTAGATCTATACATGTAGTGTTGCCTTCCGTCCAGAAAGCCCTGGTCACATGGTGTAAACGCGGTAGAGTGTTTTATAGAAGGATAGTGTGTTATACTCTAGATTAGTGTATTCTCTTGTATTATAGTATGGTAGTCTTTTTGTATAGTTCATAGAGTGTTCTCTTATACGTGTATTAACTTGTAATAATAGCAGTTATAGTGAGTATAGTAGTAGTAGAGGTAACGAGCAGTAGTCTTAACTATACCTATTATAATTAACTAGAGTGTATGATCTCATGCCTTTGAATAGAAAAAGTAGCGGGTAAGATGAAGACTTTCATATCTATCACAAATATATATGATATATAACTGAGAAATCAACGACGGTCGGACGTACAACAGATACCCTAAGACCACAACAAACAAGAACAGGAAATAAGGCGAGCTATCGGTCCTAAGTCCTTCAAGTCTTACTTATATAAATATATTAATTTAGATATATTTTAAAAGAAAAGAAAAATAGTTTAAACATAGTTTTGAAAATAGTTTAACAACAATTTGAATCTTAAAAATGTATTTGATAGTCAACTAAAACAATTTTATTGGTAAGCAGCTAAAAGTGTAGAAAATCCATTTTTGATGATAATTGATAAATCACATGTGATTTGATAATAAAAACTTGTAGAATTTTACTTGTATCCCCCCCCCCCTAAAACATGTAAAAACATTTAAAAAGGTTCATTAGGGGTATGAACTCACATGCAATAAGTAGATCGGGTGGATGTGTCGGATGAGCGTTTGGTGTCAAGTAAAGACTTGTACACCCTTTATGACCCTAGTAACATATGAAGACATATGTTTACAAGTAATTAGTAATTTAGACTCTAATTATACACTTATATACATCCTAATGTGATTAAAGGTCTTCTGGTTGAGTGCTAGAAGGCTAATGGGTTGCAAGGGAAGAGTATAAAACCTCACCATGGAGTTTACTCTTCTAAAACTCACCTTAAGTGAGTTTACGGTTGGGAGACCACATCCTCCATGAGTTTACGGCCATAAACTCATGGGAGGAGTGTAAGTGAGTGATTTCATGCCTTTTGTGGTTGTAGAAGTGGTCCTAAGGTAATATACAAGGCTATAGGGGTGTTTAAGGTTCCAAAAGAGTACTCCCTTGGAGTTTACGGTCCAAAGACCACTCCTTGGGAGTTTACGGCCATAAACCCCATGGTTTACAGTAGTAAACTCTTGTACACCTCCATTCTTTGACTACAAGGCCCTTGGCTCATTCCTAACAAGTTCTAGTGAGGGTATAAGGCTCTTTAGGGGGCTTAAACTTTCATTTGGAATGTTTAAGGGGATTGTACAGTCTAAGCATATGCTTGGGCTGTAAACTCTAGTTTACCCCTCAAATATTGATGTTTAGGTGTTCCAAGTCCGAAATAGCAAGTGCCTAAGCCATATCTTAAGCCTAAATGTGGTTTAGAAGTGTTTTGGGCTTGGTTTGCAAGCTTAGAGGGTGTTTACGGTCTAAGCATGTGCTTGGACCGTAAACCCTCTTTCAAGCCCTAAAAATTGTTGATTCAAGGTTCAAACACTTCTAGGTTAAGTCCAAAACTAGTTTCTAAGCTTAAAGATAAAAATTTGGCACTTTTGACAACATTTTAGGGGTTTACGGCCTAAGGAGGTTCTTAGGCCGTAAACTCCTCTTTTTCAGCCTTCTTGCATGATTTTTGGGTTAAAACACTAATCAATGATGTCTAGAACAAGTTAGGGTAAGAGAACTTACGTTTTGGAGGCGGAAACTTGCGGTTTTTGGATGAAATCGATCTTGAGGAGAGAGAGTAGAGAGAGAAAGTGGGTCTAGTGTGGTAAAAGGTTTCTAAGGAGTGTTCACCCTCCTTTATATAAGGTTTGGGTGTTGTACCCGGTATACGACTACCCGATACTTATGTTTAACTAGGTTTAAACTTTTTACCCGGTTAAATGGTCGTAATTAAAAATAAACTTTTTCCAATAAAATGGAAATGTAATTTACGTGTTTTTATTTATTTTATTACGACGATAATAACATAAAATACAAATAAATAAAACATTTATTTATTTGCCGACCCCAAATTAACGGAACTTTTATAAAATAGAATATTCCATTAACGGAAATGGGTTATAATGACGGAATATGTTTTTGGGGTTGTCACACGTTGAGTCGAGGCCTCTCGACTCGTCTAGTAGACTTCAAGTCCCGCGTCCATTCATTTGTTCCTACTCGAGGAGTTTGGGGCCTCCGACTCGTCGAGTCCCTTTGCAAAAATGAATAATTCTTTAATAAAATATATACCAGGAACTGGGCGTTACAGTTATCATGTATCATCTTTCATGTAATTGCTTAAGTAATATTAAGGGTTATTATTCAATGGTATATTGTAGATTAGGGATAAGATTTAGAATCGGAAAACCGGACCGGAACCGGAATCGGACCGGAACCGTAACCATTTGAACCGGAATATATAGAATCGGTTCCGGTTCCGGGTTTAAAATTTTGCTTTATCCGGGTTCCGGATAATCTAAGTTTGGGTCCATCGGGTCCGGGTAAACTGGATCTAAAAACCGGAACCGGTGTTTGGAACCGAAACCACTTTTAAGGTCGGAACCAGTTTTTGTAAAACGTTTAAAAGATGCATATCTCATTCGTTTCAACTCCGATTGACATGTAGTTTTTTCCAACATGTAGTTTAGAGTTTGTACATAATCTTAGACTATAAATTTTCCATTTTTAATTTTATATTCATTGAGTTACAGACCCCCAAAGTCGAGATATCAAAATTGTAAGTTTTTAATTTTTCAGTTTTTTTGTATTCGGTGAAAGTTATAAAACATGCATATCTAATTCGTTTGAAGTCGGGTTGACATGTGGTTTTTTCCAACTTGTAGCTTACAATTTGTACATGATTTTAGACTACAATTTTGTCATTTTTGGTTTTACATTCAATGATTTACAGTCCTCCGAAGTCGGGATATCAAAACTGAAAATTTTCAACTTTTCAGTTATTTGTTTTTGTACTTTGTATTATGTGAAAATGTTAACACATGCATATCTCATGCATTTAAAGTCGGATTGACATGCGGTTTTTTCCAGAGTGTATTTTAGAGTTCGTACATGATTTTAGACTGTAATTTTGTTAATTTTGGTTTCATATTCAATGAGTTACAGCCCCCCAAAGTCGGGATATCAATATGAAAATTTTCAAAGTTCAACCCACTAAGTAGTAAGTAATTACCAAAAAATTCTGGTTTTTCAGGGTTTTATGGTTCTAAACCGACTTTATACGGTTCCAACCTACCCACTTTGATGTTTCCGGGTTTTCCGGTTCTAGACCCACTTTACCCGGAACCGGTTCCTATATATCGGTCCGGTTTCTGGTTCTATAAAATCCTGTTAACCGGTTCCGGGTCCATCCGTTCCGGGTTTGGACCCACTTTCATCCCTATTGTTGATGCAATCAATGTTAGATCGTGTTTTTGAATTTTAAGTTTAGGTGCTGTCAAAGTCAAACTCCCTTTGCATTAATCTACCAGTCCAATATGAAGTAAAAAACAACTTCAGTCTAATATGTCAGACGTAAAATACTTGGGCGACATTTTCTTATGGACTTGGATATTATATAATGGAATAGTTTTTATGTTCAGCCTAGAGAAACCCTAATGCCAAATGTCGGACATTACAAAGAACGAAAAATTAAGCAATTTTAAAATTGATTGATATCATTATATAGACTAACACTAACAACCCATAATTAAAAATATTAATTTCTTAGTTTCTTAGTTGAATTAAGAGAACAGAAAACTAAATCGAATGAATGAATAAATACCGGATTGAAGGCGTAACGATGATCGGGATTGACGATAATGTCTGGGTTGGTGTACGGAAGCAACTGTAGACTTATTCTAGGGATGAAGGCTTGTGCGCCGACTATGGAGAGGGAGGACGAAGAAGTAGTAATGGCGTGATGACGATTAGGGAAGATACACATGGATTAAAGACGGCGATTGATCGATGATTTATGAGAAAGAAATGGAGAAAGATAATAAGGGTTAGTGAAAAAATTAAGGTAATATCCATAATTATAAGGGATTAATAATCGATTTAATTAATTAATATTATTAATTAAAATGTAAAGTTACAAACCTACCTTTATCCATGTTCTTAAAATGATTGGTCTATATTCATCTCTACCTCCACACAATAGATATTTAGAATACATGAACCTATATATATATATATATATATATATATATATATATATATATATATATATATATATATATATATATATATATATATCAAGAATCAAATTCTTATAAATAATATATTTGCATCAAGTTGTTGTTAGTGTGACCCATTAGGATCATATATTATCTAGCAATATCATAGTATAATGACTCTTGGGCATATAGATCTTTCACCCTAGGGTCTCATAATTTCGTCTACTCCTACACACTCTCAAGAGCCGAAATTTTGTTGTAGCCTCCCTGTAAAACCCCAACTCTCAAGTAATAATTTTACAGCGTTATTTTCATATTGAAAGGTCTACTCAACGAGTTGGATGCCCTGACTCGTCGAGTAGGAACATTTTTAGCCATGTATTTAAGTGACCAACTTGCCGAGTCGGAGGCATGACTCGACGAGTTGGAGTTGGAGGATGAAACCCTAATTTCCGGGGTTTTGCACCCTATTTAAAGGGTCATTAGCCCCCCCTTAGCCTCCCTTACGGCCCCCTTTGAGTCCAGAAACCCTAAAACGCATTTTCTCTCCATATTTGTGTGTTTTAAGCTTGGAGGGTGGATCTTGGTGAAAGGAGCTTGAAGAACAAGAAGCTTGAGGCAAGGAACGGTTGTGGATCTGAGTTCTACTCCAGTTTAGCATCACTTGAAGGTAACAAGTCGTTACCTTGAATTTCCTCCTTCAAGATCTCTTCATGGTTAAGATTAGGTCTTTTCTAGCATGTATGATAGCCATTTTCGGGTATGGGCTAGGGTTTGAAGTTGCAACTTCAAATCTGAACTTATCTTGGCCTCTATAACTATAAAGTTTCCAGTTTTAGCAAGTATGAGTTATTCCCTTTGAGTTAAACCCCATTTTAAGCCTGGATTTGGTATTCTAATCCTTTAGAGCCTTGCATGCACGTAAAGTTTGCAACTTCACGTGATAAGCATGCCTTAGGAAGCTAGATCTACCATTTGGAGCCTCGGAATGGCTCAAAATCATCTGGGCAATAAATGGATTGTATGCACTCGATGAGTCGGATAAGGAACTCGACGAGTTGGGAAGGGTTTTCCCATTGTTTGGTTTCAACATGGACTCGGCAAGTCAGCAGAGGACTCGACGAGTCAGTTAGGGTTTTCCTCGACTTCTGGACACGCATAGACTCGATGATTTGGTTGGAAACTCGGCGATTCGGTGGGGGTTTTATGACCTTCTGAAATCTTAAGGAACTCAATGAGTTGCTAGCTACACACGACAAGTTGAGTCAACATGGATTGTTGACTTTGACCGTTGACTTTGACTTGGACTAAGGGTTTACTAGTTGACTTCTAGGGGTAGTTTAGTAAATTGGAAATTTATGGAAATGGTCCTATGGTAGATATAGGTGGTGAAGTCTGTGGTGGTGATTTGAGAGATTAAGCTTACGACTTCAGTTCGACAGTTGTGAGGTGAGTTTTCCTCACTATACTCAAGGGTCTAAGGCACCAAGGCTGACCCTTTTGGATTGCTATACTAATATGTTGTATGCTCGAGTATTGTATGATCTGTTAGATCAGTATACTGGTAGATAGGATGTTATATGTTGTTATGATCCGTTAGATCAGTATCCTGGTAGATAGGATGTTATATGTTGCTATGATCTGTTAGATCGGTTTGTCTGTCTATAGACTGTTATGTGATTAGCTGATATATGTGCACATGTTTGATTGGTGGTTGAGGCTTATCTGCTTTATGCGAAAGCCAATAGACCTGGGCATTCCAACCCGATGGTTGTGGGTCGTGAGTATTCCATCCCGAAGATGATTGGACTCGTAGTATGTGGGCATTCCAACCTGTTGGTTGTGAGCCTAGGGTATTCCATCCTGAGGATGATTGGACCCATAGTATGTTGGCATTCCAACTGGATGGTTGAGGGCTTGGGGTATTCCAACTTGATGGTTGACTGGACCCATAGTATGTTGTTCGTGATTATATGTATATTATTGTGTGTATGGGTATTTTGGGGGAACTCACTAAGCTTCTAAATGTCAAAGAGTCAGTGGGAGTCTTAATGGTATTGAAAGGTTTCAAGAACAAATCAAATGAACCTTATCGATCATCACTATCACACGAGTTGAGGTTTACAACCTATCGTGTTGACATTATTTCTGTGTTGTTCCAATTGAGTTAATTATGCATGTGAGTTCTATGAGTTTTCATTTTGAACGCATAAAAGGCAAGGCACCTTAATCAATGAAAGGTACATTGATAGGAAAGGGTGAGCTGCTTAACTACTTGGAAGACATGGTGGGCAGCTGTGCTACCATAAGGCAAGAAATCAAGATTAAGAAAGTTCGGTCCATATGAGTTTGAATTTGTCGTAAACTTTGGTTTTAACAAATTCACATGGATAGGAACACATACACCGTTTAAATCTAAGTGTCATAAGATTTCCTCCTTCATGAAAATGATTGTGAGGAAATACTTTCACTAAGAAAGATTTTAAGAAGATAGTGATTGTAAAATTGCATTCTCGAATTCGATTATGGTTACGATATCCCTTTCCATGATTTGAATTGTGAGGTTTGGCAATTAGTCTTAATTGTTTAGACACACATATGAACTATCTAAGGCTAAGGTGTATAAGTTTAAGAGGCCTTGATAAAAGATTATCAAAGCATTAAGTATTAGAAACATGGACTTAAGAAATTCAATAGGTATTGTCTTTCTGGAAGTTAAGATGTTTATGAATACATGTCGAAGCTAGTGGGAGCATAAGTGTTATGTTTTATAATAATCATCATGATAGTGGGAGCATAAATGTTATGATTGTATGATTATTAAGGAAAGTATTTCAAGTTGGCAATATTAATTATAGAAAACAAGAGTCATTCTTTCCAAAGTTGTAAGGATGGAATGGTTGTTTTGCTATAATTAAGGGAGAGAATATTATGCTTCATTTCAAATCTAAAGGCTTAGGTTGTGGAATGTTTATAAATTTAGTCAAAGGTATATAGTGTGTTCTTAAAATTTCGATTATGATTACGGCATTCCTCTTCACAATTCGAATTTTGAGAACATAGCAAATAAAACATTATGGCAGAAGATTGATAAAGTATCAAATCTTTATGTAAGACATTATGCATCATGTCCCATACGCTTCGGGTATAGGATCGATTGCAAATGCTATAATATTTGACCATTCTAAAATTTTCCAAATGTCTAGCGCATTTAGAGGGAAAAGGGACTAGAATTTGTTTTGACTAAAATAATTAAACAACTATCAAAGGACAATCCAAAGTTCGCCGAGGATTGGTCGCTTATGAGTAGTTGGAAGTATAGTATTGGAGAATATGGAAATGTTTCCATATTGGATGGACCATATTGACATTATTATGAATAGACAAGATTCTATTTAGAATGAGTTGTCATATGGAAATTATGGAAACATGTCCATATTGGAAATTGAATATTGAAAATCTATGTGTAGATTAGAAACTTTTATGCAAGGGATGTTCAAAGGAATGTACTTTGAGTGAGAGACATCGTATCTAAGGAATTTTCTTGTAGCAATCTCCGATAGAGGACTTTGTAATATCATTGGCAATAGTCTTTGTGACTTTGGTGCAGTGACATTACGAAAGGATCATTGCGTAAAATGTTAGAATCTAGCATATTCTATAAGTAGCAAGAATTTGATATTCTTTCACTTATGGAAAAGGATTTGGAGTTGTGAAATGAGAATGATTGGAAATTTGCTCAATCTGGTCTATTTCACATAGTAAGAACCATAGGTAAACATTGTGTGCATGCTAAGAGCATGGGACAAGTGTAATAATTCAAGTAAGAAGTTGATTACCCGAAACAACAAATAATGAGTAATCGATATGGTGATAAATAAAAGGTGTTTTATTTATACTCAAAGGTTTGAGGCCATATGGGATTAGTATTATTCTTGTGTTTCACTTTGCATGTTTTGACTTCCAGAATAATTTAATTGGTTAAGAACAGTCAAATTATTCAAACGGGCCACAGTCGTTCATATGTTGGAAGTAGATATGAAAGAAGACTGTCGTGAATTGGTGTGTGGATTGTCTAAAGAGTATTAGACATAAGCAAATGTTTGCTGCAACGTTCATGAGTGCTTATGAATATGATTTGAGCATTGGATTAAACCCACGCTCACTTGGATCACTCCATGAATTGTATCACGAGTGATTGATGAGACGATAACATCTTATATTCTTGAAACCGAGATGTGTGAGTTGTATCTTGCAAATCGGTTGCACATTGATAATATGTAAACGCACTAGTAACTTGGTGTCATAAAACATATTGTTGTGTGTGATTCGGTGAGTGAGTGCAAGCGAGCATTGAATCAAAGTTTATCCGTTCCTTTTATCCAAAGTAGGATAAAAACAATATCTTTGGGCCCCTCGATGATTTAGTGATGACAAACGTAAATGCTCAGTCGGGCTAGGGCTAATTTGATTTGTTCAATTAGTCAGTCGTCATAAATCGGGAATCGAGATATAGTACAAAGAGAATGATTAGAAATCATGTCTCATACGATATCTAGAATGGAGGAATATATGATCCCTTATCTAAGGACACGCGTATCTGATAGGATCAGAGTTGACAGCGGCTTTGGAAAGCTACGATTGCAGATTAGGATCTGAAGTCATACGCATAATAGTTATTAGACTTATCCAAGTGGGAGACTGTTGGATTAGTGTTTAAGTCCATAACTATTTTGGTATGTACTTGACCCAATGGTGCATGGTCCTTTTGGGTTGCCTTCACCAAAGCAACTTGATAGGATGAATTATGGAGAGAAAGGATTAAATATGATTTATTAATATATTATGAGAATAATATATTAAAGGAGAAATCATATTGTTTAATTAATATTAGTCAAGAATTAATTGGTAATTAGTTTTGTGACTAAAAGAGATTAATTAAACTAAAGGGACTGGAATTGTAATTATAAGATAATTGCAATTTGGGCTATGGATTGTCTTAAATTAAGGAGTGGACGAATTATATGGGGAAACCCATAAGGAAATCTTCCAAGGCCTTAATTAAAGGGGTCCATGGGTTGCTTAGGGCTTAAGCATCCAAATTAGGGTTTCCTTGTTAGATAACCCTAATAGCCTCACTATATATAGATCCCTTAAGGACCAAAAACGTGGACATGACTCCTTCTAGGGTTAGAACACGTTTTGGGCAGCCTCCATCCTCTCTCCTCATCATCCTCTTGCTTATGGTGTTTGTGAACCATTAGAGGAGTGACACTTGTGACTCTAAGCTTTCTAAAGTCAATACAAGGAGGAATTGGATTGTTATTGCTACATAACAATCAAGGTAATATCTTAAACCTATTCTCATGTTAATATGATTACTTGAATGCTAGAATTAGGGTTTATAGTCTTGGATAACTTGCATGTACAATAGAGAAACCTAGATCTAAGCATTAGGGTTTGTATGAGCACATAGGATGTTCTTAGGACCAAAACCCATCAATTGCAATCATGATCCAATAAATATCCAATTAAATTGATATTCTTAAGACCCTAAATTCTAACACTCTAGATCTCCAAAAACGCCTCTAAGGTGCTCCAATGGTGGAAAAATCAAAGTGTTGGTTGCAAGACCTAACCCCCAAGGTAAATGATGAGCCAAATGACCAAAACGCCCCCAAAAGTGAATTTGTGTGGGTACCCTCGCAAATTTGTGCGGGTGAGACCCCACCCTCGCAAATGATGATGAAATACTATCAAATATTTTCTTCCACTACTCCACCCTACTAGTCAAGATTCTCTTGGTCCCCTTCACACCTCACATCAAATTTGGCCAATCATCTTCAAGCTTCAAAAAGGATAGTCCAAGCCCAATAATAAGAGTCTATGACCCATCTTCATAATCCTCTTTAATCCAAGTCTTCAACATGCCAAACCCAATTCTCTCAAAATGGATCCACAAATCCCAAAAACTCCTCAAAATCCCACCAAGCCCATCTCCAAGCTAAACCGTAACCGCATCGAGACTCTAAAATCCTGCAAAACACCTTATACAAAATAGAAAGTACCCAATATGATCCAAGATAAAGAAAAGAAGGAATATGCAATGCAATAACAATAAAAATGCTAAAAATGCTAAAATAAACTATAAAAAATAATGAAATAAAACAAACTATCATGTGCTTTCATACATGGCTCGTCCTTCACTTATTAATAACCTAATTCACAAATCGGTCAAATAATATTGGTACCCTATTTTTATCCAGGCAAAAGATATATCCGTCTTCGCTTTCATCTATCTTCATAGCAGACAATAAGATTTTTGTCTTAGAAGTGCAAATTCAAGTTGGGAGGAAGCAATCATAAAGAATCTCATTCTCTGCTATGGAGATAGATGAAACTTTTTGCCAGAGTGTTATTTTGTTTTGTGAGTGCAAATTCTTTTAGTGTCTTCCTTATGTTTTTGTCTTGCAAGTGCAAATTTGAGTTATGATGAAACAATCACAAAAAATCTTGTTGTCTGCTATGGAGATAGATGAAACCAAAACCAAAGACATTATCTGATTGGAGAAAACTAGGGCGCCATCATTATTTAATTGGTTCGTGAATTAGGTTACTGATATAAGTGAAAAACGAGTCACGTATGAGAACACCTCATTAATGATTATCCTACATAGGATGTCGTGAGCAAAATCTGAAGAAACCGGTTGATGCGACCTTGCTCTGGTTTCTTCTGTGAACTTCTCTCGATCGTCTAGCTATCACTGCAAGATCACAAAAACAGAGGTCGTCATCCGCATTTCGGGAGGGGCTCCCGGAAGAACGCTCCAACGGTCAAGTTAGAGGGTATTTTAGGGTTTATGCGTATTCTCTCTAGAAAACTTGGAGAACTTACCTCGCAGGTCTGAGAGCACATTCTTTTATACCTAGCACTCCTGCCTGATACGTACCAGACATAATCGCTTTTGGGGAGACAGGATCAGAGGCGCTGATTGGAGGGTCGTGCGCCTTCAACCGCTAGAGCGCTCTCATTGGCTCAGACGATAATGCTCTGATCCTCCTGCTTGTCTCCTGACCGTATCTTTTGTATTGGATCCAGGAGCGCCTCTTGGCGGGCGCGAGCCTTCCGCCCGTGCGCTTCGCTCCCGGGGACGCCAGCGGGCGCTAAGCCTGCTGGGCTGAGCTAAGTTGGTGTGCCCGACTCTTGGGCTAGACACGGTTCTACTGTGCTGCCCTAGGCACGCCATCAAGTCCCCCAGTCCAGTAGTTGTAGCGTTGCAGCGCTAGTTACGGCGTTCTGGGATTAACTAACTGTCGCGTGTCGGTTTTTCTTTATCCGCCACTCCGTCTTTAACGGCGACGTGACTGCGCGATATGACTGGCAGTTATGTCACTGTGCCAGACATTTAAATGTCCCGCCTCTTCCACTTCCTTATTAAGGGCCTTTGCATGGTTTCTCTTGCCTCATCTGTTCCTCCTTTTCCTCTTTGTGCTTATTTTCCATTTTCATTCATGGCAAACCTTCCCGAAATCATTCCATCCGCCGCCGAGTATCGCCAGTTGGAGATCACTTATGGTTTGTCTTCCTTGGAGGGTGTAGAGTTTCCCTCTCCAGGTTCCAGCATCTCTTCCCCTCCCCCTGGTAAGATTGGGGATTATCTAAAAACCCTAGACGCTGGTATATGCTTTCCGCTAACGGATTTTCAGGAGGAGGTCCTGCAGAAAGATGGTTGCAGCCTTCAGATGTTGACCCCCAACGCAGTTAACAAAGTGGTTGCGTTTGAAATGATCTGCAGGGCCAACGGGTACCTTCCGGATTACTTCGTCTTCAAGTTTTTCTTTCGGTTCTATGTTACCGGAGATAAATGCCCGGTCCGGCGAGGGGGACACGTTTTAGTCCCCGACGGGCGCACCCCCAAAAATTGGCAGGATAAATGGTTGTGGGTGAATCAGGAGCTAGTTGGGAGTGGCCGTTATCGTGCCAATGTTTTCGCCGATACCGTCCCTAAACCCTTCCCCCACAACCAAGGTGTCGCCGACTACTTGAAGGGTGTGTAGGTATCCGTTGAAGATTACTCCGAGGAATTTCTTTCTGGGGTAGGGAAGAGTCCCTCTTGGAGGTGACGTGGCAAAATGGCGGTGTTTTTCTCCGTCATTAATGGTGAGTGTTGTATCCCTTTGTTCCTTTTTGTCTCCTTATTACTCCTGTGTTATTTATTTTTGTTCTGCTTTCCCTAGGTGCTGAGTCTTCTCTGTCTATGGATGAGGTGCTGCGAAAACGCTATCGAGGCAAGTTGGAATTTCGCGAAGTGGATTTGGTCGATCGGCTTCCTCCACCTCGCCGGATGGATCAGCTTGCTCTAACCACTGCCCCTCCCGTTCCTCCGACAAGTTCATCGGTGCCCGAGGAGAATCCGCTGCATGCTTGCCCTATATCTGTTGTCATGCCCCTAGGTGCGTTCCTTCCTCCTCCATGGAGGATAGTGAAGACAGCAAGGAGGGGATCATTGTTGATGTCCGGCAGATGCGGGCGAAACAAAAAGCTGTACAAGCCATGGGTGAGCCGGTTACTGGCGCGCCCACTGTTACCAAGCGTATACATACTAGGCGCAGCTTTTCTCGCCTGCTGAGTTCTATGAGTTCCACACCGACTGGTATGGTGGTGATCCCTGATGACGACGCGCAACAGTCCGAAGGGATCGACAGGGCGACTGAACAGCCCGTTATTTCAGACTTCACTTCTATTCCTTCTCCAAGTGTTCTGTTTGTTCCTTCAAAGCCTTCCAATGCAAAAGGTTCTGGTGTCCCAGGACAAGTTGCAATCTCCAAGGGTGGTGGTCCTGGAGATGGTGTTTCTGAATCTACTGTTTTCATTCCTCCCTGGGATCTTCGCAATGACTCTCGACTCTCTGTGCACGCCAATGCTTTGGAATTTTCGCAACACGCCTTTCCTCCGGCTGCAGTTGGAGATATGGAGGCGATGGGTAACCCCGACCTTGCTCACAATATGGCCTATGCTGCCGCGCAGGCCATGTTTTATCTTGTTGCAGGTTCTCGACGCATCCATTCCCTTGGCGAGATGGAGACCGCGCATACCGCCTGTGGATCGCGTATGGCAAGTCTGGAGCGTCGTCTTATCGAGCTTGGTGATGATCTTCGTGTATCTGAGAAGAAGTGCGAGTTGTTAGCTTCTAAGAAAAACGTCCTTGATGAATCCAGAGTCGCGTTGGAGGCCAAGGTTGACTCCCTCACACAGATGAATGAGGGTTTGATGATTCAGGTGGAGAGTCTTGAGTGTGATGTCGCTGATCGTGACAAGTTTATGTCGTCGCTTCAGTTGGATGTGGATGCTTCTCGTTGAGACATGGATTGGTTAGTACGTGTTGGTGTTGTTTGTATTGTTGATAAGTTGATTGAGCATCCCGATTTTACCAATGCCATAAGCCTTATCCGTCATGTTGCATTTGTGGCTGGGGTTGAGTCTCTTTAGAAGGCTTCTGCTGGTGTTGGTGGTGGGGGTGTGGCTGCTGGTGCTTCTTTGGCTGGTCCTACGGTTAGTGTAAATGATGCTTTTTTGTCTTTAGCCAGTATGGATCATACATCACTGTTGGGTTTGGGGGAGTTAGGTATTAAGGGTCTTCGGGAGTTGTGTTCTTTTGGTGGTTCTGAGAGTGCCCCAGAAAGTGTGGTGGGTCAGGAGATTGTGCCAGTAGTTGAGGTTGGTGCGGGGGAAAATGTTAAGGATGGTGAGGTTGGTGGTGAAGGTGATCGCAGTGTTGGAGCGGGCATTGGTGATGGTAATGTTGGTGAAGTGGTCGTGGGCGATGGAAAGGATGTTGGGTAGGGTGCCCCGGCATCGTGTGCTACCCCTCCTGGGGTGTGAAAATTTCTCTGTTTAGTTGGTATAGGTTTTGATGTTTTGGCTTATGTAATGTTTGGACTTTCTTTTCTAACAAAAATGTTTTATTTTATGGGTGCATATTTTGTATGCTCTAAGCATTATCTCTTTTTTTTTGCTTTGCTTATTGTTTTGCTTGCTTGTTTATTATACATTATCTAAAAGATACAGCACCCTGATGTGCTAGGCATTTCGTTTTGCCCATGCTATCGTTGACACACTAAGTGTCGGTATTGGGTGCTCTTAGCACCCAACGATCGAGCTTTTCACGTGAACATTTAATCGTTATAAATTAATACGCTAAGTATCAAAGATCAGCAATTGCCTTATCATTCTACATTGACCGCAGATTTTTTAAATACACTAAGTATTAAACTCATGTCACTAAGCATGGACATATGTACCCTAAGTACTTAGGATGTGCTACACTAAGTAGCACATCGGTCAGCTGGGATTGCGCCTCTTCCCTCTTTCTTGTTTAAAAGAAAACTTTTTCAAGTTCCAAGCATTCCACGTTCTTGGAATCTGCTTTCCTTCCATTGTTTCTAACACATATATGCCATTCTCATTTGCTTATGTGACTCTATAGGGGCCTTCCCAGGTTGGGCTCGACTTGCCTCGTTTTTCCTTAAAACGTATTTACCAACTCTGAACGCTTTTTCTTTTACTCTTTGGTTGTAGTACCTTTCTGTCGCGTGCTTGTATGCATCTTGGCGCATTCCAGATTTTTCACGCTTCTCCTCTAGGGTATCCAGGTTTATCCTTAGGTCTCGAGCGTTGCTTTCCTCATCCTTGTTGGCCACCCTTAGTGTGTTCACTGCCACCTCCATGGGGAGCATGGCCTCTGTCCCGTATGTCAGACTGAAGGGGGTTTCTTTCGTGCTTGTTCATGGTGTAGTTCTGTATGACCACAGTACCATCGGTATCTCCTCCGCCCAATTCCCTTTTGCTTTGCCCAGCCTCTTCTTGATTCCATTCACAATAGTTCGATTGGATACCTCTGTCTGTCCGTTCGCTTGCGGGAGTGCTACCGATGTGAAATGTTGGCTTATCCCTTTGGCGGTACACCACTCTCTGAACAAGTTCTCAGCAAAATGCAGGCTGTTATCACTGACAAGAACTTTAGGCATGCCAAACCTTGTCATGATGTTCTTCCATACGAATTTTATCATGTGCCTCCCCGATATGTACGCCAGTAGCTCCGCTTCGATCCATTTTGTGAAGTAGTCCACGGCCACCAAAATATACTTTAGCTTTCCTGGCGCTTCTGGTAATGGGCCTACTATATCTATGCCCCATTGGTAGAATGGACACGGGCTGGATATGCTATGCAGCGGTACCGGGGGATTCGCTTGGACTGGGGCGTAAGACTGACACTCCCCACATTTCCTGGTCATTTCTATCGCATCTTGTTGTATCGTCGGCCGGTAAACCCCAATTGGCAACACCTTTGCCGTTAAAGCCCATGCCCCTTCGTGTGCGCCTACCTGGCCTGAGTGTGCTTCTTGTAACATCTCTCTCCCTTTGGCTTGGTCCACACACTTTAGGCATGGGGTCATAAACCCTTTCGTGTATAATTCTTCGTTAACCATTGCATATGAAGGCGCTTTTATACATATCTTCCTAGCCTAACCATAGTCGTCTGGTAATACCCCCATCTGTAGGAATTCCCGGAACGGTGTCATCCACATGGGCCCGGCTGGGGCTAGAGCGTTCACCTGCTGCTCGTCTATACTTCTTTCGCGGAGTACCTCTACTAGGACCTTCTTTGACAGGTGGTTGAAGCACGTGGATGCCAACTTACTTAAAGTGTTTGCCCTCTTGTTTTCACTCCTAGGTATCTGCTTGATTGTAAACCGCCCGAATGATCCTACTAATTGTTTTACCATCTTTACATACTTTCCCATCCTTTGATCTCTCACCTCGAAACTCCCATTAACCTAGTTTGCTGCTAGCCTCGAGTCGGTTAGGGTCGTTACAGCTTTCGCACCCATCTGCTTGGCTAGACGCAATCCTGCGAACGGCGCTTTGTACTCTGCTTCGTTGTTCGACGTGTGGAAATCAAAACGGAGGGCGTAGGTTACCTCTTCTCCTTCTGGGCTGGTCAGGATCAGCCCCGCCCCTGAGCCTTCCCTGCTGGATGCCCCATCCGTATACAAAGTCCATGAACTGTTATCAGTCGGGGCCCCTTCAACTGCCCACACTTTCTCTTAGGTCGGGTCCCCTCCGTCTGGAATTTCTAGTAAGAAATCAGCTAGTGCTTGTCCCTTGATTCTCGTCCTTGGGCGGTAATTTATGTCGTGCTCTCCTAGTTCGATTGCCTACTTCGCCAGTTGGCCCGACGTCTCCGGCTTGAGTAGTATCTGTTTGATGGGGTAACTCGTGAGCACCTCGATCTGGTGTGCTTGAAAGTACCGCCTTAGTTGTCGCGCCGCATAGATGAGTGTCAGGACCAGCCTCTCTAGCGTGGGATAGTTGAGTTCTGGTCCTTGCAGCGCCCTACTAACTAAGTATATAGGTTTTTGTTCCCCTTCCCCTTCTACAGTCAATACTGAAGATATTGCTTCGCCTGATGTCGAGAGATACACCTGTAACGTCTCTCCAGGGACGGGGCTGGCCAGCGTGGGTAATTCATGTAGTGCTTCCTTGATTCTGTGGAGCGCCTTTTCTGCTTCATTTGTCCACTGGAAATTGCTCTTCTCAATGCATCCCTTCAATGTGTGGAACAACGACATGGCCTTGTCAGCGGATTTCGAAATGAACATGCTTAGAGCTGTAAACTTCCCATTCAGACCATGTGCGTCCCTGAGAGAGTTCGGAGTTGGTGTCTCAATGAATTCATCAACCTTGGTCGGGCTGGGTTGGATACCTTGCCTGGTGACGTAGTACCCCAGGAATTGCCCCTCTTCTTCCCCAAACGTACATTTGGCTAGGTTCAGCTTCATTTTTACCGCCTCTAGGGTTCGGAAAGTCTCCTCAATATCTTGCAACATCTTGTCTTCATGCGGGCTCTTAATCACCATGACGTCCACATATACCTCGATGTTTCTCCCGATTTGTTTAGCAAATATTGAGTCGACCAGGCGCTGATATGTGGCCCCTGCATTCTTCAAGCCGAAAGGCATCTTGGTGTAGCAGAAAGTGTCATGATCCGTGTAGAAGGCTGTTTTCTCCTCATCTTCTTTGCTCATCAAAATCTAGTGATACCCTTTGTACGCGTCCAAAAAGCACTTTAGCTTGAACCCTTGTAACAATTCCACTTTCTGATCAATCTCCGGGAGGGGGAAACAATCTTTAGGGCACACCTTATTTAAGTCCAAAAAGTCTATGCACATACGCCACGACCTGTCTTGCTTGCGGACCATAACCGAGTTCGCGATCCATGTTGGGAATATTGCTTCTCGCACTATCCCGGCTTCTGCCAGTTTGGCCACTTCTGCATTGATTGCCCTGTTACGGTCTCCTCCCTGGACTCTCTTTTTCTGCTTAACCTCTTTTGCGCCTGGTTTAATTACGAGTTTATGCTCGATGACCTTCCTTTCTACCCCTACCACGTCTGTAGGAGTCCATGCAAACACATGTTTGTATTGTTTGAGCAAGTCAACCAGCGCTCTTCTTGTGTGGCTTAGGAGATCACATCCAATGCTGACTGTTTGGTCGGGGTATCTTTCATTGATTACTTCCTTCCCTTTCTCGGGGTTGTTTTGGGCCTCTTGGTCTCTTTGGTTATTTCTGTTGGCTTCATAACCGTATAGCA
Source organism: Lactuca serriola (assembly GCF_051521515.1). Lineage (NCBI taxonomy): Eukaryota > Viridiplantae > Streptophyta > Magnoliopsida > Asterales > Asteraceae > Lactuca > Lactuca serriola. The sequence goes on from NC_136409.1 coordinate 201,226,483, forward strand.
TTGCAGTTCTTTGGGCGGGGTGGCCAGCACCGTAGCCGCTCCCATTGGGGTGTCGAACTTCATGATCCCATGCATAGTTGATGGTAGTTCCCCCAGCTTCAGGAGGGTTGTTCTTCCCAGAATGATATTATGTTCCGCTGAATGTCGAATGACCACGAAATCTATCAAGGCGGTTTTCTTCCGTTGCTTGTCGTGGCTAGTAATGGTCAGGGGGAGGTGGATTGTGCCCAACGGCCATAGGCTATGACCGGTGAATCCTACTAGCCTCCCAGATGTGGGTCGCAAGTTATCCTTCCAGCGATCTGGGAGGAGCCGGAAGCAGTGCTCATATATGATGTCCGTCGAACTCTCGGTGTCAACGTAGACCCTATGTATAGTTACATCCCTGATGGAGGCTTGTATCACCAGCGAGTTGTCGCCCCTCCATCCTTCCAGTCGAGGGTCTTGTACGGAGAAAGTGAGTGTGCGTGTTGAAATTTTGGCGGTCTCCTGCTCCCCCCATTGTTCTTCCCTGCTTCTCTTACTTCGTATCATGAATATCTCCTTGGGCTGGATCCCCTCACGAGGTGTGCCCTTGGCGTTTTCAGCATCAAACTTGGCGCATAGGCTTCGCGCTACTTCCACCAGATCTCTTTTGAGTTGCTTCTCTTCCATCTCTTTTTTTAATACCGAGCAGTTGATCGTATCGTGGGTCTTACTCTTGTGATATTCACAATATCGGTTCTTGGGTGACTTGGCCGACTGCTGTTTTTCGGACACCGTGTACACTTCTGGGCGGCGACCTCGTCTGTCGTCCTTGACAAACGGTCGGAAGCGCGCCGGTGGTCTTCCTGCCTGGCCATAGTGCTTATTCCCCCCCCCCCCCGAAAATCCATGTGACCCAGGTTTTGATGTCTGGTCGCCATGGCATTCAAGTAGGCCTGCTTGGCTGCCTCGCCGTCTTCCTGCTGCAGATACCGCTCTACCCTTTCCTTCAATTCGGCCCGTGTTAAGCGTTTCTTTCCCATGAGTTTTTGTGACAAAAGGCATCGTGCCCCTACACGTCCAACGTAGCATTTATAAACCTTGTGAAATATTCTCGTACCGTTTCCCCCTCTTTCTGTTTACAACCTATGATTGAATGAGAATCTCCCTTGTACTTATGTAACTGCATGAAGTTGGTAAGGAAAAGGTACTTAAGCTGAGCAAAGTTCGAAATGTTGCCCGGTTGTAACATCTTGAACCACGTGCCAGCATTGCCTTCAAGGGTTGTCGGGAAGTACGTGCACCAGAACTTCTCGTTAAGTTTCAATGACGTCATCGTCCATTCATACGTATCGATGTGGCTATTCGGGTCGATGGTTCCATTATACGTTTTGAGCATCGGGAGCATTGTTGTGTTTGGTATTTCATAATCCAACAATTCTTTGACAAACGGAGACGTCACACTACGGGAAAAACCTTCTTGGCCTGGAACAGTCGACGCTCCCTGTTGATATTGAGGGTTCATGCCATGTGATGGCGGTGTGAGGTAGCCAGGACTTAGTCCGTAAAAGGGGTATGGCTGGAATGGCAGCTGGAGGGGATAACTGGCGGAGAAAAGGTGTGCGGGGGTTATAAGGTTGATCATCACCGGCTTTTGCAGGCTGCCGTTGGCGGGGATCGTCGGTCCAGTCCATGCGCCGGCCATCGGGTAGATGAGTGGTGAGTGGTTTATCATGGTTTGCACCAGCGGCGGTAACGAGGTTGTTGAACTCTGTCCACCCGTCATCTGGAATGACGATGGCGTTGCAAACGACGGAGAGATTGAAAACATGGCTCGATGGAAGTGTTGTTGAGTGGACCGGTTGTGCCTGCTGCAGCGGCGATGCAAAGAATGGTGGCATCTGAAAGTGTGTAGACGGAAGTGGCCCTACCGGAGTCGTCCCTTGCTGAGGAAGCGGTGGTTGTGGAACGTTTCCGGCGATTGCTGTAGAACTTCCTTCGCCTAAAATGGCCCTGTTGACCATTGTAGACGGTGGTGTTTCGTCCAATGCCGTCATGGGACGTATAGGACTGGTCGGTCGTCCCTCACTACCGTTGGACGCCATTGACGTTTGCTCTTGTGCTTTTCGTTTGTGTTCTTCGTCTCACAAACGGATGGCGCCAAATGATGCGACCTTGCTCTGGTTTCTTCCGTGAACTTCTCTCGATCGTCTAGCTATCACTGCAAGATCACAAAAACAGAGGCCGTCGGCCGCTTTCCGGGAGGGGCTCCCGGAAGAACGCTCCGACGGTCAAGTTAGAGGGTATTTTAGGGTTTATGCGTATTCTCTCTAGAAAGCTTGAAGAACTTACCTCGCAGGTCTGAGAGCACATCCTTTTATACCTAGCGCTCCTGCCTGAGTCGTACCAGACAGAATCGCTTTGGGGGAGACAGGATCAGAGGCGCTGATTGGAGGGCCGTGCGCCTTCAACCGCTAGAGCGTTCTCATTGGCTCAGACGATAATGCTCTGATCCTCCTGCTTGTCTCCTGACCGTATCTTTTGACTTGGATCCAGGAGCGCCTCTTGGCGGGCGCGAGCCTTCCGCCTGTGTGCTTCGCTCCCGGGGACGCCAGCGGGCGCTAAGCCTACTGGGCTGAGCTTAGTTGGTGTGCCCGGCTCTTGGGCTAGACGCGGTTCTGTTGTGCTGCCCTAGGTACGCCATCACCGGTCATAAGAACTAAATGTGTGTAAAAACATTAAGGACTAAATGTGTACAAACTGAAAAAAATATTACTTTATTAAGGTCTCGTTTGATTTGTGTCTTTCCAGCTCCAAAAAGTTCTTTCTAGCTGAATGGCCAGAAAGACCGCTTGATTTGCACAAAAAAAGTTGTCTTTCTCGGTAAGATGGGTCTTTCCTACAAAGCCACAAAACCCAATCTGAATGAAAAATCCACTCGCTATAGACAAATGTGTCATAAAGAAACGCCTTGTTCGTCTCCATCAGCGCCTCTATCAAGCATCATCAGCCATCATCGCTCTTTCCTTCGTTGGCCCAGACGTCACCGTCCTCCTCCGTCTCTGATCGGAAGTCGCCGACCCCCTCCGTCTCCCACCAGGTTCGTCTTCTTCTTCTTTTTTTTTCTTTTTCTGATGCGTTTCTTATTCTGATTATGTTTCCATAGGCATCGATCTTTTTTTTCTGAAATCAAAATCAGATTTTGTTCGAAATCAGATAAACATTTCAATATCATATTTTGTTTCATATGAAATCAAAATCAGTTCTTTTTTTCCTTCTCTTCTTCTGAATCTATGAAATATTTTTGTGGGTAATATCAAAATCAGATGTTGTTTCATCTGATAGGAGAATACATGTTGAATTTTGTTCAAACATGCTGGTTTTTCGATATATATGTTGATTTTTGTTCAAACATACTAATTTGTACATATATATGCCGAATTTTGTTCAAACATGTTGATTTTTGTGTGTGTGTGTGTGTATATATATATATATATATATATATATATATATATATATATATATATATATATATAATTCATTATGTATGTATATATATATATATATATATATATATGTGTGTGTGTGTGTGTGTGTGTTTGTGTATGTTGCTTTTTATTATAAACATGTCACAAAGGTAATATGGTCATTTTTCATCATTTAACACAGTCAGTAAGACATACAATCAAACAGCATGGTGTCTATTTCAGTAGAAAACTTTCCCAGACAGCACTTTATCAAACAACAACTATCAAACGGGACCTAAGTCATTTTTCCGGTTTAACCTGGAGTAGTCGGTTATAAGGGCTGAATGTAGACAAAAAAAAGTCAAATATGGATAAAAAAAACTCAATGGCCAAATAATTACAAATCAAAAAGTATATTGCCCTTTTAAGTTATTATCTTAAACTTAAAACAAATATAATACAATTTTTTTTTTCTGTTTAACATGTTTGAGTGTTGAGCTTCCCTATGATGTATCATAATAACAATATTTGAAAGATTTTATTAAATAATAACTAATTTTCAGTTTTATTCTACATAGGTTACTCAAAATTTGAAATTGTTTAATCACCTGAGTTTAAGTTTTGTTCCTTTGTTGTGAAATTTTCTTAAATTGTAGGACATGAAGGACAACTTCTAAAATTATTTTGTTATTTGGAGTACCGTGCATATTGGGGAAATCTACTCTAATAAATGAAGGTTTTTTTTGTCATATGTCCGCTTCTCATTCATTTGGACACATGACATTGTGTAAAATCGTTAAATTTTCATTTTTCACTTTTTATTTTATTGTATTTTTTATTTTATTAAATTAAAATTTCACATTTAATGTGTAAGGTATTTATTAAAAATGGTGTATATATGTAATGTATTCAATACATTAAAGTCTCATTAATTTTAATAATTCAAAAAAATTCTATTTTTCTTACAAATTTAAAAATTGTTAAAATTCCATATTTATTTTTTTTTAAATAAACTCATGTAATATATGGGTGTCACACCTGATATAGATAAATAGTATAGGCAGGGTCGGCCCAAGGGCAGGGCGAGCTGGGCCACTGCCCAGGGCATCAATGGATATAGGGGCATCAACTTTTGCTTTCTTCTATTGGGTATGCATTACATTTAGGCCCAAGACATCTATTTCCTGACAAGGGCACGCTTTGAGGTTTGAGAAGGCAGAAGTCGAGCGGGGAAAAAAGAAGCACGCCTTTATTTTCTTGGTGAACGCACCCAACACGCCTAATTCCAAGAGTCAAGAGAATCAGAGAAGACGAGGAGACCTGGAGCAGTATTAAATATCAACGGTAGTTCTATTTTCTTATTTCAGTTTTCTAGTTCATCTTCTCCCTTATTCCCTTTTCAGCTTTACACTACCGAGAAAGCCTAGTTCTTCTTTTGATTTATGATTTCAAATCTGATATTACTAGTTTCCTGGTTAACTGAAAGTCCAAAGCTCATGAAGCAATATTAGACAGCAACAATTGACTTCAGTTGTTTTCATTAAGTATTGTTAATATTAGTTATTATTATTATTATTATTATTGTAGTATTGTTAACATAAGTTTTACACTAATTTTGATCAAGTATTGTTAATATTGGTTCTAAATTGATTTTGATTTCTGTTAATCTCCATAATTTCGTTAGTTCTGAATTCTGATTTTTGGGATTTCGTTAACAATGATTATTGATTCTGATTTCAGGATTTTTTTTTGTGAATATTGATTTTGATTTCTAGAACCCTTCCTGCGTTTAGGACACTTGCAGTACGCCATTAGGCATTTTCTTCTTATTCTTCTTCTTGATTTAGTAGTTTTAGGTGAGCCTTATTGTTTTTTTATAAAACTTTTTAACTCTCGTTAATGATTTCTAATTTCAGGTTTTGGGTTATGATGAACAGAATGCAAATTTTACTATTATTATAGGATAATTAATGTTTTTGCTTCAAGAATTGCTTTGTAACATTTAGTTTGTACCATTACGTAATCTAACAAAAAGTTGTTTTAAGTAGCTGCTTTAGAAGATTATGTTATAAAATTTTGGAATTGTATTAACATAGTATAAAAATAGGGCACTATCTTCTCTATTTGCCCGAGGCATGGAATTTCATTGGACCGGCCCTGAGTATAGGTAAATGTATCCGAAGAAATGCCCGACCAAAGCATTCACAAGACCCATAATGGGTTATTCATGATTTAAAGTGATTCGACTATTTAATCTCTGAGAGCATACAAATACAATTGAATTTTGCTTCGCTCATCAACTTCGTTTTCTTTTCTCTCATTCTTTTATCTCATATATTGAAACCTTAGGTTGGGAAAAAATGAAAATTATCAATATTTCTTAACAAGCTAAATGTTGCGTAATTTCAATTGCTTTCTGATTGGGCCAAAAGAATAAATAGAATAAAATAAAAAAACCCAGCAAATTAATATTTAAGAAAAAACAAAAATTGAGTTTGGTCAAGTTGCCAATAGATGATAGATCAGAGAATGGAATCTTTTTGCTACATAAAAATTGCTTGCTACTTGCGTATGTTAACAAATAAGTTCAAAGTTCGAGTCAAGTCAAATCCATCGGGGTCGGCAATGGCGAGTTCCGGCACACCGGGCAAGTAGGATGAACCCTTAACCACGTATCCACACAACTTACATGAAACATGTGACCACATTCCGGCAACAACCGGATGACATCCACCGGTTTATAATCCTCCAAGCAAACAGAGCAGCCTGCAGAGCCACAATCATCAGCATGGTTCGACGTGTTAGTCTCGCCGTTGAGAAGCATCACGACCTCAGAGTATAGAAACGTCGGGAAAGTCGCCAGGACATATTCGTCAAGACCTTGAGAGAGTCTTATAAAGTGATATTCGTCGTAGTCGGAGTCGGTGGTGGTGTCGAAAGAGGTGATCATGGGTGGCAGCTGTGATTGAGAGCGCCTGCTGCGGTTATAGATGTAAGAAGCATAAGAGAGAATGATTAGGAGGAAGAGGACGACGAAGACGAATCCTAAGCCGTAGGTGAAGCCTCCTTCAGTATTTGGGGTGTCGCTGGTTGTGTACGATGGTTCTCCGACGTCCATGAGGAGGAGTTGTGGACTTCGGTTGTTTAAATGCTCAGAAGTGGAATGCGCAGACATTCGGGGTCTTAATCGTGATTCGTGAGGCACATGCCAAGCCGTCATCGGCGTATGGCGTATCCTATGGGCCAGTCTATCTTCCTTTTAACATTTTTTATCATATCAGCTTGAAAAATCAATTGTTATTTGGGAAAATAAATAAATAACAAATTTTCAGTATTTGAGTGGAAATTGTGGGTTTGACTAGTCAACTATAAACTCATGGACAGCTATAGATTATTTGTCATCTCATATCTAAGAAATCTTAGGGTTCAACTTGCACACGTTTCGAATCTTAAGTTCCACTTACACGTATCGTGTCGTTAATTACTGAAGTCAAACGAGTTCCGACACACCGGACAGGTAGGATGGACCTTCAACCAAGTATCTATACATCTTAAATGAAATAAGTGACAACATTCCGGCAACAACCGGAGGACGTCCGACGGTTTATAATCCATCAAGCAAATAGCGCAACCGGAGCAATAGTTAGTGTTGTGGGTGTCCGTTTCAGAGTCAGCGTTGTGAGTCATCATGGCCTCCGAGTAGAGAAGCGTCGGAAAAGTCGAAATGACGTCATCGCAAAGACCTTTAGGGAGTGTTGTGATATGGTAGTCGTCTGAGCCGTCACTGGTGGTGGTCGGTGGTGATAACTGAAAGTGCATCCTGCGGTTGCAGATGTAAGAAGTATAGCAGAGGGTGAATACGAAGAGGAGGAAGACCAAATAGAACCCAAGGCTGTAGGCTATGTTTCCTCTGATATCATCGGAGCAGTCTTCACCGCCGCTGTAGGATGGTTCTCCGGTGTCCATATTCCGTCGTGTAGGATGAAACGGAAATGTCAACTTAGATTTGTTTATACGGGATTACTGAAATATGTATAAACAATGTGCACGATTTTTCCAAAAATAACAATATTTGATTTGATATAAAGCTTAACAGACGTAATAAATAATAAAATATGCCTGAAACAAAATCAAGCTCTATGAGTATCCTCCATATATATAATTTACAAGATTTGTATGTACTATGTATAGAAGGTTTGTTCTGAATTTAGTTTCTAGTTTCCCGGGTCTTAAAGCAAACGGAATCCAAATAAATCAAACACGGTGGGGTGCTGAATGTTGCTTTGAAGCGAAGGAATCTAATGTTAAAGATCATTTACTGATTTAAGGAACTAATTAAATATTACAGTACGAAGCTTATTTTAAAATCATTTACTGTTTTAAGTAACTAATTAAATAATATTGTTGGGATGTCACCCGGTTTTATTTAAAATAAATAATGTTCCATTAAAATAAATCTTGTTCCATGACTTACGTGCATCACTATTTTTAAAAGTTTTGATTCGAGTTCTTTTGTATTATATTTATTTGTTAAATAATTCAACGTGTAAATGGCCAAAATGGTACATATGAATATGATATTGTAAAAACCGTAAGCTCAATGTAAGTTCTACGATGAGTGTTACTTTTGATCTTTCCAGGGAGCACTTTCAACGAGCTGTCATTGTGGTTTAAATTTGTTGCGGCTTTGGTCTTTCCAAGTTCCAACTCCGCCATTAAAAATAGTATGCTAAGTGCAATGACAAATTTTCCCTCCTCATTTGTGTCGTGTTTTTGTTACTTTGATGTCCTTTTAATATGTTTTATACACTCCATTACTTGTTATCATCAGGAGAAAACAAAATCAGAGAAAATGAAAAACAAGTTAAACAAGTATTTCAGATGAGTTTTAACCATACAATCTCAAAAAGTCTCAATACAAACAGACAGACAGACAGTATAAAGAAAGAAAATCACAGCCTGACATTATTGTCTTGCCAAAACCTATCATCATAATCATAATAGATAACCAAACCACCGTACTCCATATGCCTCAAAACTCAAATCATTGCTGTGCACATTGCACCCTCTGTGCACCACCAGGCATCTCATCATCTTCATCATAAGCTTCTTGAGCTTGTTGCTGCTGTTTCCTTCTCATCTCCTCTTCAATGTTGACATCATGCAGAGTTGTCTCCTCACATTCATCCAACTCCATATCTGTCATCTGCATGGAAGGCTTAGGTGGCAGCACCCCCTCCAACGCCTTACACTGCTCAGGTGACAAAGATTCCGGGAACTCAACAGTAAAGTGGATGTACAGCTTCCCCTTCATGAATGGCCTCTGATACATTGGCATTCCCTCATCATTTATCGCCTTGAATTGATCTACACAAACAATGATCATAAAATAACAATCAGAATCAGACTAAAACTAACAACATTAAGCAACTCACAAAGAAAACAAAACACTTACCAGGCTTAACGACCTCCCCAGGTTCCGATTTGATGAGAAGCTGTCTGCTATCCAAATGAGTTAATATGAACTGGAACCCACACAGAGCCTCGGTTAAACTCAATGTGTGCTCAACAAACAAGTCATCACCCTTTCGCTTAAATTTAGGGTGCTCCTTTTGTTGCAACACAAACACAATATCACCTGTAACCGTGTCAGGCTGCAAAAGAACATAAACAAAGTCAGTCTGTAATCTATGTATATCTAATGTAAATGACTTTATACATTCAGATCATAATTGAATGATAAAAGCTTACAGCTTCATCTGCTTCACCGGGGAAGGTAATCTTCTGGGAATTCTGCATGCCCTTCTCGACGTGGACTTCTAGAACCTTCTTTTCTTGAACAACTTTCTCACCCTTGCACTGTGGGCAGCGATCTTTATCATTAATGGTTTCACCAGTGCCCTTGCACTCGTTACAAGGATGCTGCATTTGTTGGATCATAGATGGGCCAAGATGTCTGATTGAGACTTTCATTCCTGAACCTTGACAGCCTGCACACTTCATTGAAGCACCTGATTTTGAACCCTTTCTGCAAGATTTGAACTTTAGTTAGTGGGGATTAGAAAAAGGGTAGGAGATAAAATATCAAAGAAGGTGACCACTGACTACTCACTCACCCCTTACACTTGGAGCAGAGTACATTACGTGAAAGAGAAAGTTTTTTGGATGTTCCATTGTAGAGATCCTCAAGGGAAACTTTAAGAGGGTGAATGACATCTTCACCCCTACGCTGTCTTCGCCCCCTGCTGCTACCACCAGCACCTGGGAACAAATATTTCAAATGAATCAAGCAATAAACACAAAGCCATGAGCTTTAAGCAAGAATGGAGCTTATAGACAAGAACTAGATTGACACTGCTTACCACCAAAGGGATTACCACCACCAAAGAAGGATTGGAAGATGTCAAATGGGTCATGACCACCGCCTCCGCCACCCATTCCTTCTTTCAAGGCATCCTCACCATACTGGTCATATATCTCACGCTTCTCGGGGTCACTCAATACCTCATATGCTTGAGCAAGCTCTTTAAACTAAAAGATAAACATCACATCACAGATATAAATACAAAGATCACAAAGATATTGATGCCCATAAAATGAAAATTGTCTCAAATAAGAATCATTTTTCTAAACTTAACATGGAGACAACATTAACTTTTATTGATTATACTTCAATACTTTAACTAGAAGAAACTGGTTTTGATATTTTGTGTATGAATTCCTTCTTGATTTTTAAAACAACTCATGTATTATGATTTATAAAAGCTGCCAGAATCAACATTAAAAAAACAAAACAAAAAAAAATCTCTTTAAATGATTTCAGCTGCATAACCCTACTAGCAAGTTATCATGATCAAAGCATCATATGAATATATAAGATACCCAAGAATGAGCAAAAGTCTCATATAGAAGGCGATTAATACATAAAGTATGATTGTAAAGTTTAAACCTTGTTAGTTTTACTTCAGTGAGCTGGCATATTATCAATAGAAACTACAAAGGTAGCACTCCTTTTCAGCATTAAGGGCTGCATAAAGATGCACTAAATCCAAATCATCTTGATCCAGGCCATATACAGCATATTAGCTGACTAAAGTTTTCTAAAGGTTAAGGGTAACATAACATTAGACCTAACCAACAGCTTAACAAATAAAACTTGTCTTTATCAAAACATCATCTAAGGAATTACAAGAGCCAATTTTCACCCAGTGACGGAATTAAACCATACGAAACTCATCAAGTAACAACCTTCACAACAAGCTGTATCCTATTGTTCTCTAGTATTATGAGGTTTAAAGGTTCAACACACAGTACAATAATAACTAAAGATTAACTGAAAGATTAGGGTTAGGTTTTAGCACCTTTTCAGGATCTCCACCCTTGTCAGGGTGATTCTTAATGGCGGCTTTCCGATAAGCCTTCTTGAGATCATCCTGGGAAGCACTTTTGGGAACACCCAGGATCTCATAGTACTTCGTATTATCGCTCTTCTTCGGCTGTCTTCCAAACATCCTGTTTCTTCGACCTTCGATATCTAATTACAAATCTAACACAAAAACACAATCAAATTAAAACCAGATCGGGCAACTATATGATCGCGCAATTTTACACAACAACAGCGTAGAAAATTCTGTAAGGTAGATATAGAAGCATACCTGCCAATAAGCAGATCGGAAAAGAGATCGAAATCGTGAAGACTTGAGTCGGGTGTGTTCGGCGAAAGAGAGAAAGAGGGGTTTGGAATTTTGGGGTAGAAGGTGTGATATTATTGAGGAGGTTGATATGGACGGTCCAGATTGTTCGATCTGTGGTTACATCGATACCAAAGAAGCCTCTAGAAGACTTTTTGTGTTTACACTTTACATCTAGAAACAATCCCCACCATTCGGGCATTCCACACATATAATAAAATCTTAATTATATTTTACTTTAATAATTTTAACCATCTATAAGGTTAGCCAAACACGTCTTAAATTAAAATACAAATAACTAGTTTAAAATTGATGTAATTTTTTTAGCTATTATTATACACACCTTATTGATAGTTATACAATTTTTAATATCGAGATTCTATGTCTAGAATTATATAGGCCCTGATCTATAGCAAGAGTTTAATTGTATGCATTGATGGACTGACTTATCGAATTAAATTAATTTTATCAAATACACTTCTTCTCATGATTTTGATTTTATGTTTTCTTTTTCTTGGTTAGCATTTTGATCGCTCATGAGTAAATATTTTAATGAAGGGTTTGTCAGAAAAAAGTTTGTGAGATGTGGTTTTGAAAAGTTGAGGCATCTTCAAACATACACTAAAAAAATCATTTTTATATTATAATGTTTCAACCCTATACTATACTTAACATTATATATAGTGTTGGATTTTAGTGTAATCTTAGATATATTGTTGAATAAAAAATAATATTAAGAGTAAATTACACGAATGGTTCCTATGGTTTGGGTAATTTGCACATTTGGTCCCTAACTTATTTTTTTAACTTGGAAGGCCCCTACTGTTTGCTTTTATTATGCGCTTGGTCCCTACTGTTTGTTTTTGTTACGTGTTTGATCCATGTCTTACCTAAAAATACTATTATTCAAATAGGAAAAATGGTGGGATAGGTAAGGTCAGAGTCGGTCCATTGGTTTTTAATGTCTTGGCGAAAAAACTTAACAATGCCCCAATACTTGTATTAAATCTATATCATAGTTAACTTTATTAAAGTTATTTGTAATGTAATTGATTCTAAAAAAAAAAAAAAAAAAAAAAAAAAAAAAAAAAAAAGTCAAACAAAACTATTAAACGTGAAGCAGGAAAACAAAATCTAGATACATTAAACTATTAAACTGTGAAAAACACCCCTAATGTCATTATCTTAAATGTCAATATTATAATAAAATTAGAAAACAAAAATGTCAATGTCTTCATCAAGTTGTAATATACTCTTTTGAAGAAAAAAAAAAGTTGTAATATAATCTCAAAATTGAAACAAATACTCTTCAAATCCACTATCAAAACCGGAAACAAGGAATTAGGAACAAAACATTGTTAGAATTGCAGTAACAGTACCCAATTAAGGCAATCAACTTCAAGGGCATAATAGTCCAACTAATTTATCCCTGTAATATGCTTCCAAACTAAACTCCACGTCACTTTAAATTGACAATATTAACTAAAACACATCAATGAGGCAGAGGCTAATAACATCAAGGGCAGAATGGTCCAGATTGATTGCTTTAATAGTCGAGCAAAACCAAACCAAACTTGCAAACATTACATCGCACATGGGTAAAATTCCAAATCAAAAAACATAACACCTAATGAGAAAAATTGACATCCAGAAGAGCTAATCAACAAATTAAGAACCGGGGAATTCCATAGCAGTAGGGCCATGATCATCCATAATAAAACCATACAGGGAATACTTCCATTCCAAATCTGATGAGTTCTAGATAGCAGTCCAGATAGTCACTGAAATCGGATCTGGAAAGGATATCTAGAAAATGAAAAAAATAATACTGTTAAGAGAGAAGAATTTAGAGAAATCGAGAGACAATATAGTAGATTTTATAGAAATTATGGTGCTTGTTTTCTTGACAGAAATCGATTGCTTATCCGAATAAAAACCTCTTGACCAATCAACGATTGGAAAACCAATCGATTCCACATCCTCTACATCCTGGCATTTAGATTTTCTAGGTGACCATTGGAAGATGGAAACCAAAACCAGACGCAAGATTTGAAGCGAGTAAGCGACACAGATCGGAGACGTTAAATTCATTTGGGCCAGGTACTCATACAAGTAAACTTATGCCCTCTCTCTTCTGCTGCCCTAGACCTCCGCCCAACTCGCCCAGGTATTGGGCCGGCCCTGGGTAAGGTAAGGTGAGGGTGGGGTTGGGGTGTGTTTATTTAAATAATTTAAAAAATCAAGAGAAAAATAGTCTTTTTAGCTAAGACATGGACCAAACGCGTAACAAAAACAAACAATAAGGACCTTTTGAGTTAAAAAAAGTAAGTTATGGACCAAACGTGCAAATTACCCTAAACCATAGGGACCATTCGTGTAATTTACTCTATATCTAAAATATTACTTTTAGTGTTAAATATAGTGTAATGAGTTGGAGGTCGTTAGTGTTTACATTATCTTTTACATTATTATTATAGGTATATTGTTAAAAAAAATGTGTTAAGGGTTGGAGATGATCTTAGTATTATCACCAGATACAAGCTCTCCCCAAACCTCATAATATCAGGGAACCGCATTGGATGGTAAGTAACTCATTTTGTCTTTTAATTATTATTATTATTATTATTATTATTATTATTATTATTGTTGTTGTTGTTGTTGTTGTTGTTGTTGTTGTTATTATTATTATTATTATTAATTCATAACAATCTTATCTACAGTACCAAGTTTAAGCCAAGCTAACCCACCTCTCATTTGGCTGGCTGGTTTGGAGTCGATGGGTCAATAGCTGGTCAATTTCATCCTTGGCTAAAATTATGTGAGTCATCGACTTCTGACTACAAGTTCATGCGACATTCTATCATCATACACTGATTTCCTTCTCCAAGACGGTGTCCTCTACCGTTTCTATTCCCCAACACCATTGCTCCAGCACACCACTCTCTTCATCCACAGTCTGATCTCTTTTCCTCGGTCGCTCTATAGTCATACACTCACCACCACAAAACCCATCTTCGATCAATTGATTTAGAAAGCCTCACCCATGTTCTCCTCCACTACTTTGCTTACAACTATGTCCTGTTTTTGTATTCAACGGCTTGATGGATTCTTTGGTACTTTCCTACCGACCACCGCCGAACCAGAAGTACCCCTTTTGTATGTTTTTAACCTTTAATCGGTGATTTTCTTATTTGAAAGATAAAATTGGTTGTTTATGCATATATGTTCCTCCACCGACTCATGGTGGCCTATGAAAAGTCTCTATTACGAGATTTTCCTCAGGTACATTGTGTTAGAAAGTGGTCTACCATTTTCATTGTTTTTAGGGTTTATGATTTGGATTTCGTTGTTTTGATGTATACATGTGATTTCTGTTAATTTCTACTATGAAAAAATGCACTTGATATTAAATACTTCAAGCTATTTCTTCCACGTCTTCTTCTTGTATGTGTGTTTTTTCTTTGCCCTTTGTATCTATTTGTGAACCTTTGTTTGTGCCTGTTTTCATTGTCACATTTTTTGTATTTGTTGCCCTTCAAGAAAGAGGTACCGACAGACAAAGAAAATCGAGAAAGGAAGCATATCATATGGATAGGGGAACCGGGATAAAGTTTAATCGGTAACAGGCAACCCCCCCCCCCCCAAATTCCCCTTTAGTCGATCAATGTTTCACCATTTTTGCCCTCCAAATTCTTACTCATTACATTGGCATTCACTCGAATTTTGAATTTTGCTAACAGCAAGATGTATTTCATATTTGAAAACCGATACATATCACACCAATTTCCTTACCGGTACTCTCAGTCTCAAAGAGGAAAATGAGGTTTTGAGTTGTTTATATGAGGGCTTTGATTTTCATCAGTTTCCACTTTATTTTTCTTTGTTTCAGGCTCATCTAATGTAACATCCCGAAATCAAGTATTTTTATTAATTATTGAATCTTTTTTAAAAGTGGCACATTTGGTCCATTAGAGAAAAAAGGCTTACGAAATTGGTCGTACGTATGGCATACGTAAAAGTACGTGCAGCGTACTCATGCAACATGAATGATCGTGGATGGCCAGTAAGTACGTTGGGCGTACGTTTGGTACCTTGGGCATACGTTTGGTACGTCGGGCATAATAGCCCAGACTTAAAACCCTAATTTTAAGCTTGCCCCCTATTTAAAGAACATAATGTCTTCATTTGAGCATCCTTATCGGCCACCTAACCCTTTTTAAAACCCTAATCCCAAGTTGAGTTGCTTGTGTGAGTTCTTGCAAGTTGTTGAGTGTTCTTGGTGCTTGTAGGGGAAGAAGGAGACTGGAGAAGAAGGAGTGGGGGATATCAACCTTGTAGATCTAGAAACCTCTCCCCTTTATGTATCATTTTCAGGTATAAAGTCTATACTTTGCAAGCTTTTCATTATATTTTCATGGTTGAAGTTTCATGAACTTTTGTCCCCAAGATTGGACCTTTATAAGTGTGGAGCACTCCAAGGAACTGGATTTGTCCTTTCATGTATTTTAGGACCTTTAGATTCATAAAAATGGTTGCTTGATCATCCCCTTTAGCTCATGCATGAGTAAAGTAGATTAGAGTGTTTAGCTGATACATGAGTAAAGTAGATTAGAGTGTGTTAAAAGTTAAAGATTGTTGCTTTGGGTCCTTCCTAGCCATGCAAAGGCTTAAAGACATCAACTTTATGGGTTAAGACGTCTTAGATTGGTAAGATCTAAGGTTGGATTGGTTGTCTTAAAGGATTAAGACACTAAGTTGGTGGAAATGGAGGCAGACAGAGTACGTCAGGTGTACTCCTGGCTACGACCCGTGTAGCCGGTTCCGCCTTCGATGGATGTTGATTTTGTAGTACGCCCTGCGTAAGAAGTAGTACGCTCTTTGTACTCACTGATAGTTGACTTTTGTTGACTTTAACATTTTTTTTTGTCAAGATTTAGGGTTTTGGACCATGAGAATGGCAAAATGGTCCTTTTGCCCTTAGAAGTTTTAGTTGTGGAATTTGGACTCGTGGATGAGTTTTGGGCCTTAATTATTAATTAGGGTTTATTATTTTGTTGATTAGACGGAGTATAGATCCGACAGTTCATGTGTGAGATTTACTTATCGTAAGTATCAGGTGTCTCATTACTTATTCTTACCTGTGTGGTAGAATATATGTATATGTGATGACCAACTGGGTCTAGTTATTATTATTGTGTTATGTTGTTTATTATGTAATTGAGACTATTGATAGTCTCTAGGGTTGCATATAACCCATCGGTTATGGTTAGCCCACTGGGATTGTTGATAGTCCCCAAGGTTGCTAATAACCCTTAGTTGTTTACTTATGTTGTGTTGTATGTGGTATCTTGGAGAAATCACTAAGAATCGTGTTTACAATTATTGATTTATATGTGATAGGTACTTCCGAGGACCGGGGAAAGGCGAATGTTACATGCATTGGGAGATTTACTACTTGGACATGTTTATGAACTATGATATTTGTGATACTGGTTGTTTTGGGATAATTATGTATTTGATAACTTGGTTTGTGAAACCCTAATTTTGGTAAATTAAAATGAAAATTATGTATTAGATAACATGGTTCGGGTACCATGATTCATAGCAGATTGAGAGGAGATAACATGGTTCGAGTACTATGTTTCGTAGCAGATCGAGAGGTGATCACATGGTTTGAGTACCATGATTCGTGGTAGTTAGTGCTTCTGTTTTTACCAGTTATCCCGTTGTGTTTGATTAGACTGAGATCATATGTGATAGAGTGTGGGGTCTGAGGGCCCTGTCGAACGAGTTTCAATGGAGCATACCTTGAGAAGAAAATCGAGTTAGTTTCTGAGAGATTTTTTGGTGAACTGCCAGTTGGAGTCGCAAGACTTATGGATGAGTAGAGATGATGCCTATTAGGGGATTGCGGTCTGAGTTGAGTAATCGACCGGTAGATGAGACGTCACCTTCTATGACAAGAGTTGAGTTGTCCCCATTTATGGGAGAAGCGAAAGAGATAACGAGTTTTCGGTTTCAAAGTTTGGAGGTAAACCCCGTGGGGTAATAGGGTTGCAACCTTTTCCCCATAGTATTTGAGCAGTATGTTTGCTGCGAGGTATTTTCATACCATGAGGGAGTCATTAGTAGGACTAAAATGGAAGAGAACAACGAGGTGCCTTATTGAGGGAGGCATACTTTTAGCAACAGTTACAGGTGATCAAGAGGAGTATATCGGGGCGGTGGCCCTCGTTGTCTACGTTGTGTATCGATTGTGAGAGTGAGGTCTCTTGCTTTTTTGATGATTCCCGCGGTAGGAGGATGGTCGAGGAATCAGTGATGAGGTGTGTGATGGTGTATTATTTTGATATTGAGAGTCAGGTCTATTCGAAACAGTTGGCGTATCCAGCGGTGTGTCGGACTGAGGCTGCAAGATGACTAGAGGTAGTCATGTTGGGAAGATTCCGAGATTTTTGTTTGAGTTGTAGGATACTTGGAGTTGGTTGGTTTCCATTGAGAAGATCATTGAGTGATTACATGGTAAGTTCCAAGAGTCAAGTGTGATGTACTTGGTAAAACAGTCTGGAGTAGATTGTTGGTATGCCAATTGGTGATGGTTCGAACCCTAAGTGGGGGAGAACTAGGTATTTTATTAGGAGGATCAGCGATTCGTTCAAGTGCAGGTAGAGAACTAGTTATGGAGATATGTGGTGCGAACACATAAGACCTGGGTTATTGGTGGATGAGGCGAGGTGCAAGGTGGGACGACGTATGAGTATGTGCTTAAGAAAGGATAAGTGAATCCATGGAAGGTGGCCATTGGTCATAGAATTTGTTGGGGCTAGGGAATTCTTCGGGTTTGCAAATATTGAGTTCGAGGTGGTTGGGTCACTGAGTTTAGGGTGTGATAGCTGAGATTTACGGGTATAGGTATAGATTTTGATCTATACTATAGAAGGGGCAGCAGTTGATTTGTCAACCAATTTTAGAGTCGGTATGAGTAGTTTCCTATAGGTGGTGATCAGTAGAGGATGGAGCTTCGGATTTTCTTCAACGTGTATTCAGTCGTTGATGATTCCTCCGTATTTCCATTTGGTAGATGGGAGTATTTTGAGGTTTCGAGTTGCGTAAGTGGGATATCAGTGGTTGAGACAAGACAACGTGAGATGCTGTGATGATGTACCGAGGTACCCGAGTATAATGTCTAAATTTTTGGTCATGTTGAGACTCGAGTGTGAGATGGCGAGTAGAGTACCGAGAGATTTTGTTCCAGTGGGAACCCATCAGTTAAGTTTCACCGGAGTGGGACTGTCCAAGGGTGTATTTGTGCTGAGAAAAGTGCCTTGCCTTCGAGAATTCACATCATGGAGTGGCGGTGCATAAGCTGGGTGGGTGTAAACACCTATCTAGGTTGAGTTGCGGAGCATGAGTTGGTGAACTTAGTGTAGTGATGTCTTGATGATGATATTATGGGGTGTTAAGAGAGCAAGTGGATCCAGGTGGTAGTAATCGCTTTGGATTATCAGTAGAAACCATGGAGTGAGCCCATGGCGAGTTAGTGAACGAGAGAGTGTTGTAAGACTACGGGGTGCCGTAGCATTCATGAGTTAGTGGGAAAGGGTATCGTGGTACTACAGGGAGCCGTAGTATTCGCTAGTCAATGAGAGAGTGTCGTGATACTGCGGGGATCCGTAGTGTTCATTGGTTAGCGGGAGAGTGTTGTGATACTGCGGGGAGCCGTAGTACTCACTGGTAAGTGAGGGGTGTCGTAAGCCTACGAGGGGGGGGGGGGGAACCGTAGCACTCAGTAGTCGATAAGAGTGAATATTGTTCTGCGGGGAGTTGTAGTATTCACTAGTCAAAGTATGACACAAAGGAGTTCTTAGGCTTGGGTAGCCTTACCACTTGAGTCTTCTGGAACTTAGTTACCGGACCAGGGGCGAGACTGGGGTCTCCGTGTCGGATGAGGATTGTTGTTTCCCAGGTTGAGGATGGATTATCATAATCGGAAGGAATTGGAGAGATGTTGTGTGCATAAATTTCGCAAATCGAGGGTACGGGATGAGTATCAGATTGGAAATGAGTGGTTCTAATTCTGCTGTGAAATCAGACTCTCGAGTTGAATTTGGGGCAATTCATGTATTGAGTAGGCAAGATGAGGTTCCGGATTCGCAGATGGGTTCCATTTTGAGGGGTATTGTGTGTCATCTGATGTCTTAGACTTAAGTGGGTCTGTTCATCTGTATGGGAAGGATCGTGAGACATATGGAACTAATGAGTAGTAGACGATAGAGGTCGAGGGTGAGATGATTTAAGTTGGGCTTGTAGTATTCGCTTGGGGTAAAGCGAACTTCGTGACTTGTGTGTCACACTGGGTCGAGATAGTTAGTGTGAGAAGGAAGTCTGTGAGACGTTTTGGGGTATGCAACGGGTAACCTTTGGAGGTTCAACTGTTGGGTCGGGAGTTGACCTGGTGCATAATATTGAAAGGGATATTTGAGAAGGGAGTTGGGGCTTACGATTGTTAGATGTCAGAGGATACTTCTGAGCAAGCATGACCATTTTCATGTGTCTGAGGACAGGGTGTTTAGAGTTTAATTTTCAGATGGGTTTTGATTGCAGTACAGTGGATGGGTCCCCGGTGTGATGTGACTTTTTCGTTCCTTGGAGTATGATATGAATCGTTTAGCATGTCTGGTATGAGTGATTGGTAGCCAACTCTTGGGCATTGAATTGTTTCCATCAGACACAACAAGAGAATCTGAGGCGCCGTAAGTTATCGGGGTCTGTTACTCGAGGGACGAATAACATGGTGATATCTTGAGAGGGCAGTTTGGCAGTGAGACAGGCCACTAGAGTCTCCAGGTTCTGGAGAGTCAGACCGGGTATTGTAGCGGAAGAGGGTTATGTCCTTTTTCGGGTTTAGGAGTTCATGTTTGGATTCAGGTGTCCATGGAGGAAGATAGTTGTGTGGTATGAGATCCTTTCGGTGGTGCTTTTCGGGTTATTGGGTTCGATCTATGTGTTGTTGAGGAGCGATTTTGAGGGCGAAATCTAATTCAAGTGGGGGAGAATTGTAACATTCGGACTCCCATGTATATTATTGTGTGTTTAACTTTTAAGATTTATTGAGTGACTCGAAGAGTTGTCGAGTTGATCGCGTGGGATTAATGAATAGACTCGGCGAGTCAAAAAGTCGACTCGCCGAGTTGGTGTTGTGTTGTGAAACCTTAATTTCCCAGGTTGGGGCCTATATAAGGGAACTTATGCCCTTATTTCTTCCTCACCAGCTGCCTAACCTTCCTGTGTAAAACCCTAAATGTGTGTAATGAGCTAAAAGAGTCTTAGAGGCTAACTTGGAGTAACCTAGTGCATCTTCTGAGGAGAAGAGGAGATTATCCATCAAGGAAGCAAGAGAATCGGTTGGATCTAGAGTATCTTCATGCTAGGGCTTCAGTGGGAGGTAAAAGCTTGCACCTTTCTCATTTATTTCCCTAGATCTCAGTATATTGGAAGATTAGGGTTTCTTCCACCTTTTGTTGGGACTTCGAGCATATAGAGTTATCATGGGGTTTAAACCTCAAATCTGGACCTCGTGAGGTCCCTAGAATCCAAAGGTCCCAACTTCATTCATCCACATAAGGGTTATTATGCTTAACACCTTGTGAGAGCATGTTTTGGTATATTGGAGCAAATTACCATACGTGAACGTAAAGATCGAAGCTTTACGTGACAACCGAGTCTTGAGATGCTAGATTTAGTGTTTGGAGTGGTAGATCTGCTTTGAATCGTCTGATTAAGGAATGAGTTTGAATGGACTCGCCGAGTCGATGAGCCGACTCGACGATTCGGTGAAGGTTTGTCCCAATGAGCTTGATCATGTGATAGCTCGATGAGTTAGGGGTCAACTCGACGAGCTGAGCTGGACCTTCACGAGACTTCTGAGGAAAACGTGTGGACTCGACAAATCATATGGGTGCACTCGGCGAGTCGGGTCAAACATGGGTTGTTGACTCGAGATTGACTTTTGTTGACTTTAGGGTTGGGTCAAACATGAGTAATGGAGACCATGGAGGGGTAAAATGGTATTTTATCCACTTCAAGAGTTAGAGAGAGAAAGAATAGCCTTCGGGTATTAGAGTCATGAAAAGAGTATTAATTAGAGATATTAATCCTTCGTGTTAGGCGGAGGTTAGTTCGAGATTCGAGTACGAGGTTATTTGCTTGCTTGCTTGCGAGGTGAGTCTTCTCGCTATACTTACCATGAATGGTATCTTTGTGTGATTGAGATGTCTTATGTGTTTATATTGAGTACTGAGATATCCTGCATTATGTCTATGTGATTTATGTTGTGTATTATTCTATGCTTACTGAGTTAGGACCAGAGGGTCCACTCGAGTTATGGGATCGGAGGGTCCCACTGAGACACATTGACCGGAGGGTTTTACTGTGTTATAGCCTCGAGTGGCTAATGAGATGTGTGTGGTATTTTGGAGAACTCACTAAGCTTCGTGCTTACCGTGTTATGTGTTATGTGTTTCAGGGTTTTCTCAAGATCGCGGGAAGGCACCGGCTTGATTGTACACACCAGCGAAAGAGTTGTGTTCTGAGGATCCTGGATTTTAATCAAACAATTATGGAGTTGCGAGTTGTAAATTAAATAAATGAGATTTTTGTGAAATGTGTTATGAGAAGTATGTGATTTTAAATGAAAATTTTGTTTGAAATTTTTCGGTGTTACAAAAATAGCCAAGATAATATAATCCCCATACTCTTTATAATTCTTCACCATCTCTTTTGACAGTGAATCCTAAATTTTAAAACTATGTTCAATGAAAACCATTTCACAGTTACTATCCTTACAAAACTTATGCACAGAAAAAATATTAACTTTAAACTAAGGAACAACAAATATATCAAAGACATTTAAATTTGATGATAATTAAAGATTTCCAATCTTATTTATTTTAGCAGACGATCCATTAGGATGTTTATTAAGTTTTGACACATCCACAATGTCATAAAGAAGTGACTCAAAAGTTATCATATGTTGATTAGCTGCTGAGTCAGCGACCTAACTTTGATAACTAACACACGAATTAAAACACTGAAATAATGGAATACTTGCCATATTAGCAATTGCAGTAATATCTTCATTCATTGAACTCTCATTTATGAGACGAAGAAACTTGTTATATTGCTCACTAATGAGGTAATGAGCATCATTTCCTCCAACCAACTCCGGTGAATGACTAGATGTACTGTCATAGGTAAGAGAAGATGAATACATAGAAAAAGTTTATTTTGATTATTCTGATTATTAAAATCACTCTTAGGTTTGAAACCTTTAGGATATCCAATTAGTTTATAACACTTTTCAATCAAATGACCTTTAAGGCCATCATTTTTACATTGCAAATTCGGATTTCTAGACCTATTTTGATTTTGATTCCTTTTAAATTCATTAACCCTACTATTAAACACATATGTTTGAGTTTTAGATGCATTAGTTGAAATCAAAGAGCCATTCTTTTAATGTGATTCTTGTCTAGAGATAATAAAAAACAGTTTTGACATTTGGTAGAGGATCCATAAAAACAAAATGACTTTTAACTGGATTATATGTATCATCTGTTGGGTTAAGGTGTCTAAGCCCATAACGAAATTGATATACTATTGTAATTACAAGCAAAGTCCTTTTTGGGTTGCCCTCATAACTAGAAATATCTATAACTGATATTAAGAGAGAAAAATATAATTTATTAGATTATTATATGATTAATAAACTGTAATGGGAAATTATGGGAAAATGATTTGTTAATATATTATGTGATTAATATATTAATTAACAATAGATGGATAATTGTTTATTTGTTATGTGGTTAATAAATTAATATGAGATCAATTGTTAAATAATTTATTTGTTAATTTACCTGATTAATAAATTAATGTGAAATCAATTAGAATTGATTAATTATTAATCAAAAATAATCTGAAATTAATTCAAGATTGACTGGAATTAATTAAAGGTGCAATGAGTGAATTGTAATTGTTCCATAGTTGAATAAAAGAAGGAATTCTAGAACCCTCCATGGTATGGACGGTTTTGCATGGTTTCCTAGGATTTTTGGAAGCCTCCTGGTTGCATATAAGGAAATGGTTTGAATTATGATTAAATATATTATTTAATTAATTCAAATCTTATTTTGCCTACAAGTTACCTAAACTATAAATAGGACCCCTTGGCTTGCCAATTTCATTGACCACATTACCCATAAACATAGGAATGAAATTTTCCTTATATCTCCTCTCTCCTCCTCATTCTCGGGTTTTTGGTTTTGGGTGTGAGCCATTAGAGACATCACCCTTTTGATACTAGCTTTCCAAGACCAACTACCACACCCCCAAACTAGAACGGTGAAATCGTTCGAGGGCGGATGACTTCATGTAGTATCGTAACAGTTGAATTAATAGTAAAGAAAGTAAAACAACCATCATATATATAATTTAAATGTTGAATGATACTTGTTTCAAAACAAATTACAATATGATGAAAAAATGAGTTTTAAACCGACGCCTTAGCGTCACTTCTCCAAAAGCTAAAGTTTACATGTATTACTGAATCCCTGAGAAATACAAGTAGATTTGAAAGAGTAGATCAACATTTAAGCTGGTGAGTTCATAAGTATTTAATGTCAATGTTTGTATAAATTTGAATGAAGTTGTTTGTAGATGTTTGAAAACTCCTAGAAAATCTCATATTTCCTACTAGAATAAAAGTAGTCTTCTACCAAGACCCGACTGTTTTGAATGTTTGCTTCTAGAAATCCAATATTTTTCCATAAGTATGTGGTAGTTTAAAAGTTCTAAAACTGTAATGCAATAGTGTTTTTCATGCCTAGAATAGTAGATTTATGTGTGTATAAAATCACTAAGGCATTTGATAACCCCGTAAATCAACGTGTTTTAATACTCCATGTGAGTTTTATAACCATGCTATTGACCCACACTGTCTGTAACAACGTTCTTCAGGAGTTGAAATGTTATGACGTTTGTCACCCCAGACCTGCCGGTCTAACTGTAGCTAACAGTTTAGGTGCGGGATTGTCAATCCCATATAGATCTATCCACAAGTATCACGCTCTCCCTACAAGAGATTATGGTATATAATACAGGACTTTAACTGCATACTTGAAAGTACGTGAAGTTGAATGTCTCACAAAACATAGTATCAAATAGGTTTACGTATGAAAAGTCCATTTGTTCTTGTATATGAAAGTATTTCCTTGATATAGTACTTATAGTATGTAAAATCTCATGAATATCTAGTAAACTATACCTATTATAGTTTCTCCAAATGTATGATTTGTTTGTATGATTAACCCTAGTGTAGCGTCGACTTTGTATGTAAAGTATATGTTAGGCGTGTCAAACCCAACAAATAAAGGGGTACAAAATGACTCCATAACATTGTTACTTTGCACTAAAAATGTAATACAAGGTAAGCAGGGTCGATCCACAGAGACACGGGACAAGTGCTTATACCTTTTGCGGAAGGTACAATAATGGTCACATAAATGGGGAGGGGGGGTTGGTATGCAATGATTTAAACAAGAGGATAAAGCGATAACTAAATGATCAATTAAATGAAACAAATTCAGGATTTGTGAGAACTCCAACTCTATGTAAGACAATTTAACAATGTGATTCCAAGGATGAAATAATATCTACTCAATTCCACCTAAGTTGGTACTTGAAAGTGTTAACAAGTTCTAACACTTCTCATTCACCAAGTTGTCAAATTCAAAACAAGCTCTTTGAAAATAACCTAACCTTCTAATTTAGTCTAAACAAGCTCTTAGATAGAAATCAAAAGGTTGCAATAAGATTTATGTGAATGTTCCCAACAACACCCAATACTCCTCACAAGCTCGGGAGTGTAAGAGTATGTGAATAAGTTTTACACTAAATTCATTCAATGGAAATCGATTTAGTGTTTGTTACTTAGTCCAATTCACAAAACAATTACAGATTTTGCAATTAGATAACTTGAATGACCTAACCCTAATTCAAATGGCTAATAAGAATCACAATTAGAATCAAACATTCAATTGAAACAAAATCAAATTCACTAGGTAGGAACTGGAAGCAAATATAAAATCACATGATTGAAATCACAACTATAAAGTCAAGACATAAAGTTGGAGAAACTAGGGTTCTAGCCACTCATGGCTAGAACAAGATCACAAATCTAGAAAATGAAATTAAAGTTCTTACAAAATGAAATCAAATGTTCCCAAGTGTTAATCAACTCCAAAATCCTCAAGAAAATCGCCTTCTCTTCTCCAAAAGTCGACCCCGTAAAGAAAAAATTGGTTCCCCTTTTAAGAATGGTGAAAAACTGCTTTAAAACCCACATTTACGTTTACACGGCCCGCGTAAATTAACATTGTCATTTACACGACCCGTGTAAACGCAAAAATATACTGCGCAGAAATCTACGTTTACACGGCCCGCGTAAACGCAAGGCTTGCATTTACACGGCCGTGTAAATCTCTGTAAAGTCAAAATCTTCATTTCTTTGATATCTTGCTCCTCGGTGCTCCGCAAGTCCTGAAATTTTGTCTGCAACTTTTATTTACCTCATCCAACAATATCCTACCTCCAAAAGTCCCTGAAATATCACAAAAGTATTTGAATGAAATTGTCTCATGAAAAATCCCGAAAAACATGCAAAATGCATGAGTTTAAGCCTATATGCAATGTACTTTTATGAAATAAAGCTACAAAATGGGTACATGAAAAGCACCTAACAGTATAACATTTGTAATAACATTATTGAACATTTATACTCAAAATATAAATAAAATGTTTGATATTTATATAACAACATGTTTCATTCGAAAAGGACAAAGTGTTATTGTGATATGTTGTATGAGAACGTTTTCGTATGATAGTTTATAAATCACATATGATTTATTATATAATAAAAAGTATAGCTAAAGATTGATGTTTTTCACACAAGGATAACTGTGTGTGTACTTGTATTCACCCCCTTAAAAGTGTATAAAATCATTTATAAAACATTTGAAAACGTAGTTATAGGGGTATGAACTCACCTGATAGATTGAAGAAGGTGAGACAAAAACCAAGCAGAACTTTGACTTGAGAAAGTTGATTTCTCGGGAATCTCGGAAATCTCGGGAGTGTAAAACCTTCCTTCGGAACTTGGATGTGAAGATCGGGGCTTCGGGATGGCTTCGAGGGTTTAAACGCAGAGCTTCGGCACGAGAAAGAAGAGAATTGAGCAATGAAACCCGAAACCCTTTGAGCTCTATTTATAGCCCAATTATTGGGTCCCATGTCGTGGCAAAAGGGTTGCCCACGTCGTGGAGTCGATCCTATCCCCTTCCATGGATGAGACGTCTGCTGCCATGCCTGAAAACCCATCAGTCATGGTCCCACGTCGTGACCATTCGTGCCACGTCGTGGCCAACCTAACAGCCTCGGATTTTGTGTCTCGAACTTGTAAAATCCGTAACTTCCGCGTATGAGCTCCGTTTTCGACGTTCTATATATGCACGCGTAGGTGAGAATATGGTCTACAACTCTCGTTTAGACTTCGTTGGCTAATTTTGACTTTATTTTTAATTAATTATTTTTAACAGGCCGGGACACGAAAACTACGTCGTAAATCCATAACTTCTTCATCCTACGTCCGTTTTCGTCAGACTTTTTACCGTTGCACTACTATTGTTGAGATCTTCAATTCTTATTTAGGTTGTTTCAGCCAAAAGTCTCTCAATCTCTATTTCGAGTTTTTAGCTGTCTACTGTTATATCCGGAACTTGGAAAAATCATAACTTCCTCATACGAAGTCAGACTTGGACACTCTTTTCACGTACATTTACGGTTTAATGATATCTACAATTTTCATTTAGATACCTAAGGCTAAAAATTATTGTATTGAAACTTCAAGTTTTACGTTTAACTGTATTGACGGTTTTTCTGTAAATTTTAAGTTGGTCATAACTTCTTCGTTATAACTCGGATTTTAGTGTTCTATATTTCTGAAACCCTTGACACAATATCTATCATTTATGCAATCCAGTAGAGACTTTTGAACATTTTATTTTTGACGATAATTTCATTATATCAAAAGAGATTACAATTCTTGACTTTTTAGGTCATTACATTGATTCGAAATATCGGGTTGTCACACCAACAAACACAAGGGATTAAAGTGATTTGTTTACTACAACAAATCAAATGCATTTAACCCTAATCCTATGTATATTTCGATTATAATAGGTTTCCTTTAGGATTCTTGATGTTCATAATTTATTGCTATCAATTAGAGAAAACATAGATCCTTTATAGGTTGCATGTGAACTTAAGCGTTAAGATTTTCTGCTTTATATCTTTTTGATAACCTATAAACCCTTCATTATCAAGCCCACTTAAAAACCACATTAACTTCACTAGTTTAGAATTATCATTAAACTTAGTAGTAGCTTCACAAATACATTCAGTCTAGTTGGTAAGTCCATCAAACTCTTTCCAAATGGAATCAAGGTTATTAAAATATTCTGAAAGGGGTGAATCATTTTGTTTGAAGAAATTTATTTGTTGATGAATTATAAAAACAATAGATCCATCAGCCTTATTATATGTTTCAAAAAGTTCATTCCATATATCTTCAACATTCTCAGGATAAGCATGTCCAACACATATTGATTCAAAAATAGACCTAAGAATCCAAGAACACACTACATCATTAGCACGTTCACATTTTAAAACCTTTGATTGTTCAACCTTTTCTATTTTAAGAGTATCATCTACAAACCCTAGCTTATTACGAGCCTTAAGTCCTCTCATCATAGAGTTATGCCATAAACGCTAGTTTTCATTTCCCAGTTAACTTCATAGTAATAATAGAGGTTATATCATTATTAGATGGATGAATATATATATATATATATATATATATATATATATATATATATATATCCCAGTTAACTACCACCAAGAATATCAGTGGAACCAATAATATTTGAAAATTAGACAAGAATAACAAGCAAGAATGTACAAGAAAACACATACTATTGTGTTGATTACAAGTCCCAATGATAACGACGGTATGTTGGGGCCCAAGACAATAAACACAAAGTCAGAAAACAATACAAGAAAACAAACAATTGCATAAATAAGTAACTGGTGTACTAAAGACAACCATGATCTCCCACAACTACATCTACGAAAGAGAGTAAAGGGAACGCGAAATAAATCACAAAGGCTCTATAGATATTTTTGGAGAGACCGTATCTCTTGGTTTCATTCCATGCTAGAGTTATTTCGATGATGAAACTCGTTCTTTAGTTGAGTTAATCAAAACTTCGAAAAGAGATCGACCGATCGAAGTTCAAAAACGCCATAGATCCTCTCAGGAATGCAGATGTCGAGTATCTACCAAGATCAAATCCTGAAACAAAAGAGAACTCGTAATAACAAGAACTAAACACAAGGATTAGACAAATGCGAAACTCTACACTGGTGTAGATCTACAAGGAATCAAGCAGAAACCCTAGATTTGACACTGATAATATCAAATCTACAAGGTTAATTGATAAGCAAAAAAAGTGCAGAAGAACAAGAGAAAAAAATACTCTAACCTTTGCGTAACAGACGACTGTGAGACAACGTCGTTCAGTCAGTAAACAAAACTTTGAGCAGTGAGCAACCTCTGCTCTGCTACCATGATGAAAATACACAAACCCATGATTTTCCCAACTTCAATAGTTTCCTTATTGATAAGAAACCAGTTCGTTATACACGACACTTTACAACTTAATCCTCTATACAAGAATCCTAACTCTACTCTCAATACAAATCACTTAAAAGAATATTCATCAAGAACTAAGAACATCAAGTATGTATGAAACCCTAGTTCTACGGAAACCCTAATATCCGAAGAGAAAAAAACAAGAGCGCGTGAAAGAGTGTGTGTGTGTGTGCGCGCACATATGTAAACTGAATGAATGACGATCCACAACTCCGTTTCAACAATATATACTCGAGTTGCTTGTATGACCCATGGGTCAAGGATACGCGTGTCCAACATGTTAACATTCAATAAAATGATCCGCAACCTAGAAGAAATACAACAAAACACAAACAATCCTTTATAACAAAATATGTTTCAAAACAAGTATTACTGGTTGACACATTTAACCCTACAAACAAAATTAATAACAAACTAATACCTAAACAAATAAATAATAAGATTGAATATGAAACGGTTTGTATTTTCAACACGAGAAATTAAATATCATCTTACCATTTGTTCCTATTTTTCCTCCTACCATATTAAATGTTGACAAGTGGAATAATGATTATTAATTTCATTAAATGTCTAATTAAATGTGACACATGTCAACATTTGATATGGTAGGAAGAAAAATATGAACAAATTGTAGGATGATATTTAATTTGTCTTTCAACACATACACATCCTCAAATTCTATGATAATGTTATCCTTTTTTTTTTTTTCATAAATCGATTATTATATTTTTAAATTTATTACAACTAAATTATTATGTATAAGATAAGATGAGTTATTCTGTATATCTTAAGAAATCTTGTTTACTCTTTAAAACCTTAATATAGTAATATTTGTTAAGTCAAATACTCATAATTTATTCGTTTAATATATGGATATGGTTAGCATCTGTTAGTTTAATGTTAGATTACGATAATGACCATAATAAAATACTTACATTTATGTATGTTGTTATGTGTATGTAAAGTGCCGTTCTAAAAAAATAATATATATATATATATATATATATATATATATATATATATATATATATATATATATATATATATATATATATATATATATATATATATAAAGCAATCATTAGATAAAATTAATTAGCAAGCATATAAAGTATAAACAATATGTTGAATATGCATTATTATTAATCTTTTTTGTCTTATTTCTTTATGTATTTATACATAGATTCGAGGTGAAACTTAAATATAATGAAAATATATTTACTCAATCTGAATCATTAGCTTAAACGGATTAAAAACATATGAGAGTTGTTTTTAGAAGTTTTTTATTAAAAAAATTAATATGAAATTTTTTTATGTATCATCCATAATGGGAGGGTTTTTTTTTTTTTTCATTTTAATTTTAATATATATGTTTAGTAATTTCCTTTTTGTTATTATTGGTGTCTATCTTTTATTGGTAGAAAAAACAATAAGACACACCACATCATTAAAAAAGCTAAAAAAAAACTTGTTAAGTAGCATTTTTTTTTTTTGAAAAATCTCTAATATTTAAAAACTCATTCATAAGTTTTTATCTTTTTGTTTTTCTAACAGCTTTTTGGCATTAAAAATCTATTGAAAACTTCTAAAAGGCTTTTATTGTGAATGTTGTAAACTGGAATAAACAAAAATATTTACGATCTTTTTGAAATAATTAGATAAATGAATGATATACTTAAAAATGAATGGTATCTATTTACCAAAATACAAAATTAGCATCTAATGGGTTTTGATTAAACTCAAAGGTCAAGGACCTTAATACTTCCATATAAACCAACCCAAGTTGACAAATACTCCCCTCATACACAATATGAGCGAATCGCCGGACACCGGAGATTTGTACAGCACCGACAGCACCGGAAAACCGGAAGGAAGCCTTACCTATGTCCTCGGGCTCTCCTTTGCCATCATCATCCTCTTATTAACCCTCTCTTACGCTTCTTACAAGTGCAACCGCAGCAGACAATATCAATCACCATCAGTTGATGACGACAACGGCAACCACCTTTTCACAGTCTCTCGAGGTGTTGATGACGCCGTGCTCATGACTTTTCCGGTGTTTGTTTACTCTGAGCACGTGATGCCTCACAAGGTTGACTCTGCCGCCGATGCCAATGGATCCGGTTGTTCTATTTGTTTGGCAGATTATAAACCGACGGATGTTATCAGGTTGTTGCCGAAATGTGGTCATTTTTTTCATCGCAAGTGTATAGACACGTGGCTGAAGGTTCATCCTACTTGCCCGGTTTGCCGGAACTCGCCGTCGCCGGAAAAACTGTCGATTCAAATTCAACGGAGTTGACCGATCAAACAAATCCAATGCAATATATATATGTGTGGCAAGTGAAATTGAATTTTTTGTTGTAATAATATTTCAAAAATGAATACATTCGGTATGGATGATTACGTACATTGAGTGGGTTGTACTAATGAGCTTGAATCTCACTCATAAATACATCAAGTGAATTGTTGAAGTATATCAGTAAGTCGGGCATAAAATTTTCCTCTTTTCTTTTATGCTTTGGAAGTAACTCGTAAATTTTCTTATACAGAGCCTCTGGATTCGAAATCCAAGCATATATATTTCCTTTTATTGTTCCGTTATTTACCCTTCATACGATGATCCTGAAATGAATATAATATTGACCTTCAATGATAAGGTTTACCATTCTTAAAGTACACAGAAATTCCCAAAATAAATTTGAAAATATTTAAGTGTAATTTAGTAATTTACCACCATCATCTGGTGGTTATAAGTTAGAATAAAAAATTCAAAATGAAATCTCAATGTAAAAATTAGGAAAAAGTAATTTAGATTATTTGAAAATTTTAATACATCAACTAGTTTTATAAAAACAACATGTTCCTTGTTGGTGGCCCTGGAATTCCCTTTAAATATTTTCTTAATATTTCCCGAAAATCTTTAAATATTATTAAAAAATAATCTTTAATTCACCACTGAAACAATTAAAGTCATTGTTTTTATTTCAATTTTATGTTTTTCACCATTAGATCAAATTGTTGACATCATCTTTCCCAAATAGAATTCAAACATTGTTTTTTTTACTCGGCTCCGTAACCTATTTGTGAGAACAAGAACGATCTAATGCGCAGGAACAAGGTTTGAAAACTCAAACCTTGAGTTAATATTTTAAGATCAATATCTACTTGCTAATCAAAGTTCCAGTCAAGTCTGGATAGACCAGTCAAGTCTGAGTTAATGTATTCAACAAACGATCAAGTCATTTAATGAAGAGAGAAGATAATGATCAAAGCTAAGTTAATAAATGAAGAACAAAAAGAATGTTTGAAAGAATATTTAGAAAGATGAAGTAACTTGGATATTGCTAAAATGAGTGAAAATTGATCCATCGTTGATTTAACATTGAAATCTAGTATAAATAGGAGTACATGAAACATGGTACTAACCAATTACAATTAAAGGACTGGATAAAAGAGTTACATCTGACACTCTGAATATCCGTGTTTGAAAAATAAAGCTAAGTCCTATGACAAGTTAAATCAAACAAAAGACAAATACAATTAATGTAAAGAGTCAAAGCCTAGATTCCAGATCAGCAAACATTCCGGACATAAAGTCCATTCCGGAATGCCTTCACTTCTAATTGCCACTGTAACAGCCCGGATTCCCAGGTATTATTCATTTATTTATTTTGATGATTTGTGAGGGGACTCGGCGAGTTGGAGCCTAGACTCACAGAGTATGATCGCGGATCTGGACGCGGGTTCGCGCCTGGACTCGGCGAGTCCGCGCTGTTTGATGAAACCCTAATTTCTCGGGTTTTGGGTCTATTTAAAGGGCCTTATGGCCGTCATTTGTGCTCACCAGCCCCCAGAGCGAAACCCTAGCGCATTTGAGCGTGTGGAGTGAGAGAAGGAACCATTATCAACCATTGGAGGTGTTATTTAGCAAGGGAAAGGAAGTTTTAGACAAGAGGAAACAAGGGGATCAACTTCCTGAAGATTTGAGGTCCAGAACATCACGTTTGAGGTACTATTTTCGAGCCATTCTCTGTTATGTTGATGTTCATGTTGATTTAGGGTTTGTTGAGCCTTTTTGTGGCTAGATCTAGTGCCCAATTGGTTCCATAAACGAGTTAGGTTCTGGATCTGGACCCTTGGAGGTCCAGAGTGTCCCTTTGTCCAAGCTTTTTATGAATCCATGGGGGTTTTGGATTAGGGTCCTTGTGCTTGAGGTCAAAACACCATTTATGAGTCATGGGGTGTGTTATGAGCGCCAAGACATGAACTTTACGTAATGAATGTGTTTGGGAGGGCCAGATCTATGAGTTGTTGGAGCGGATCTGACCTCAAAAGTGAGATTGAGTTGGTGCATGGCATGGACTCGCTGAGTCCGAAGAACAGACTCGGCGAGTAGCATGAAGTTTGTCCTTAACCACTCAGCGAGTGGTCTTGCCGAGTTAAGGGTCGGCTCAGTGAGTCAGGGAGAGTTAGAGAGGGTTGACAGGTGGACTGAGTCGAGCTGGAACTCGCCGAGTTGTTCTTGAGACTCAGCGAGTTGAGTCGTGGTGGCCCCGCGATTCATGCCAGGTGGAACTCATCGAGTCAGGGGAGTACTCGACGAGTCAAAAGAGAATCCTAGAGAGTTAGTGAGCACGTATAGACTCGCCGAGTCGCTCTAGTGCACTCGCCGAGTCCGGTCAAAGTTGACCGTTGACCGGAGTTAACCAGTGTTGACTTGATGGGGGTAGTCAACCCTAGTTGAGAAAGTGTTAATTAGAGGTATATTGTGTTATAGGATGATTATAGCTCGGAGGATCGAGCGCGAGTGACTTCCGGGATTTGCAAGTTATCGAGATACGCGAGGTGAGTCTTCTCACCATACTATACCTTGAGTAGGTAACCAGAGTTATGTGACAAAGTATTTGTATGCTATGTATGTTATGTGTTGTACTGCATTATTTCTATGTGATTTATGATGTTCATGTTTACAGAGTTAGAACTGGAAGGTTCCCAGAGTTAGAACCGGAAGGTTCACAGAGTAGGATCCACGGACCCACAGAGTTATAGCCTCGAGTGGCTAATATGTGTTATGTGCGGTATTTTGGGGAACTCACTAAGCTTCGTGCTTACAGTGTTTTGTTCCATGTGTTTCAGGTTTCTCTCAGGATCACGGGACGGCACTGACTTGATTGTACACACCAGAGAAAGAGTCATGTTTTGAGGATCCTGGTTCATTATGCAAGTGAAAACGGAGTTATGTTTTGTAATTCGATTATGAATGAGATTTTACGAAAAGTGTTTTTAAGAATTAAACGATTATTTTTAAATGAAAAATTGCTTTGGAATTTTCGGTGTTACAGGCACACCACTAACATATCTTCAAGTCCGGACATAAACAGATTCCAGAACAATCTTCACTACGGAACACCATCTGACTTCGAAATGAAATTGGGACTTAGGATTGCTAGAGGTTCACTTTCAGGTTCCAACAATCTCCCCCTAAGTGAACTTAGCAATCAAGTTAGCTTAGATAGCTTCTTCCTTGATGAATGTGTAGGCTCTGAACAACCATTCTCGCACTTCGATGTACTAGGTCAGCTGACTTACAAAATTTGCGTTGACCTGTTCCGGAGCTTCAGACATGGATGCACACCTGATGAACTTTTGAAGAGATTTGGTAGGAACCAGGTGTTAGTCAAGGACTCTGAAAAAGTCCTTCTTGTTTGTCTTATTTTTTATGTAGACAAACCCTAGAACCGGTTCATCAATTGGACCATCCGCAAGCAGTTCAACTTCAGGAAGCACAAAGTCGATTTTTGCAACAAAGTCTTCAGTTCCGTATAAATGAGCCAACTAATAGTCGCGTCTGCAAAATTTTGCGACATAGTCTTTGAGGAAACTCAGAGCAGCATGGTAAGCTCCCATACTGATATCATCGTTTTGGATTCCTTGAAAGTGAGCAACTAATGTAAGAATGTCATTCGGATTCATCGATGGGAAGTCAACATCAGTGATTGTGCGGTAGGCTGGTTTGTTTCGGATGATGTGATATCGAAACAATGGGCAGTTAAGCTCGAATTTCACCAGGATCTTTCTTGCAAACCCATGAATCTTGGTAATTCTCTTCCTTGTCCACACTTCCTTTAGAGTTTGTGCGTTCTTGGAGTAGAATGTTTTAAGTCTTTCTCACTCAGTCCGGATGATCATCTCCGGATTGTCGTTAGGGTGGAGAGGAGCGAACTTGATGTAAAACTTGTTATAGGGAGAGAGAGGAAGATCGAGCTGTTCGAAATCATCCATCGGAACATCATAATACATGAAAGGAATGATTTTAAGATCACGAAGGATGTCTTCACGTCATAGAGGGGATATTCCACGCATCGGGTCAGGATTATCCTTAAGAGCTTGGATCCGAATGCTATCCTCTAAAGCTTTGTTGATATCCTCCTGAGACCATCCAAATTTTTGCTTTGGCGGAGGTCCAGAGTGGAAGGCTTGATGCTCAGTTGTAATGGGCTTTTTGCCTTTGTCATTTTTATGGCGGAGATGACATGCGCCATGTTTTCATATATCACAAATTCTGGAGTGGACGTCGGAAGAGGTTTTTCTGGATCATCAGAGATTACCCGTAGTATTCTTGAGTAGAATCATGTGATCTTTGATACGGTCAAGGAGGGTATCATGGATATTCTGGATGAGCACTTGGGCACTTTCCATTCTGAGATGGTGGCGATGATGGGAGCTCGCACTTTGACTTTCCATGAGTTCCGGGCATGTGGGGCTCTGGATTTCTTCGGGAAGAAGGGCCTGATTGCGAGCAAGCGTTGGCTAGATGATGTCAAGAACGCCTTCTGTAGTAGTTGTTGCAATGAGGGGGAAAAGTTTAGACTTGCATCATGTCTTCTGAAAGACAAAGCTCGAGACTGGTGGGAGGAGGTTGGACACGCCTTATGAGGAAAGGAGGTTGAGTCGATGACCTAGGAGGATTTCGTGACGAGGTTTCAGGCTAAGTTTGCACTGGTGATTGAGGTCCAGCAGTGGGCGATGGAGTTTCAGGACCTTCGCCAGACTAATGAGACGGTGACAGAGATCATTGTTATGTTCCGAGAGAGGGTGTTACTTGTTCCACAGTATGTGGCAGACAAGGAGATGAAGAAGGCGAGCTATCATGAGATGTTGACGAGTAATATCATATAATTTGTAAGCAGATCCAGTTGCAAGACACTGCATGATATGGTGGTGCGGTCCAGGGAGAGGGAGATTGACCTGGAGATGGAGAAGAAGAGGAAGTCAGATTAGGTTCAGAGTTCTGAGGGTTAGGGAAAGAGGCGCAAGGTTTTTTACTCGAGGTTAAGGTGCCAGCAGGGCCAAGGCCGCTGCGACAAGTGCAAAAAGACGCACGATGGGGAGTACAGGGTGGGTGGTTCTGGTTGCTTCAAGTGCGGTAGGACGGGTCACTTCAGCAGGGATTACATTGCCACCACCACCACCTAGGTATCTTGATATGATTTGCTTCCATTGCAATCAGAATGGCCATAATAAGGCCAATTGCCCGAGTTTAATAGCGAGAGGACTAGTTGTAGCACCCGCTCCGGCGACGCTATGGATTACTAATTGTCATCAGGGCAAGGTGGAGGCGCCTGCTGTGAGGAGTAAGGCATTTCAGTTGACACCCAATGAGGCTTGTGTGGCACCAGATGTGGTGACAGGTATGTATTTTATCCTTATCTTTTATTTATGCTGATTTTTCCTGTTTATATCTATGTTTTGTTTTACGGTTGTTCCTCGTGAACGATATCTCTGTATTGGTCTTGTTAAATTGGGTGGGGGGGGGGGGTACCCAATCCTTTGTATCTTTTATGCTCAGCAAGAGGTTTGCCGATGCTCCGAGGGAGCTGGATTTTCTATTAGAGGTTGAGATTGCTGATGATTGTCCTGTGCGGGCATCGAAGTTCCATCGGGGATGTATATTGGAGTTTTTTAGTGAACGGTACCTGATTGACTTGGTTCATATCCTCTGCGTGAGAGCAAGGTAATTGTAGGGATGGATTGGTTGAGCCCTAATAGGGAAATGATTGATTGCGAGCATCAGTTGGTACATATTCAGACCCCAAGTGGGGGAGAGTCAGTAATCCAGGGAGAGAGTGTTCAACGTGGGTCAACTTTATGTTCAGCAGGTAGGGCAATACGCTACCTTCAGTAGGATTGTTCCTAATTTGTTGCCTATGTGATGGATACCCGTGAGAAGGGTGAGGCGACTATGGACTATGTAATGATTGTTCGGGAGTACCGGATGTGTTTCCTGAGGATTTTCCTGGTGTGCCTCGGGAGAGGCAGGTGGAGTTTTGGATTGACTTGGTTCCTGTTGCGGCTCTGATAGCCAAAGCACCTTATCGGTACTCCAAAGATGGAGGAGTTATCTATAGAGTTGCAAAAGATATTAGACAAAGGATTTATTCGGTCGAGTAGTTCACCATAGGGAGCGCCGATCTTGTTTGTAGAGAAAAAGGATGGGTTACCTTCGATATGGAGTTGAATGAAGAACCGTTACCCACTCTCGAGGATTGATGATTTATTTGACCAACTCCAGGGTGCATCTTGGTTCTCTGAGATTGATTTGAGTTCAGGTTATCATCAGATGAGGGTCAGAAAGGATGATATGTAGAAGACGACCTTCCGCCTTCCGGAGTCGTTATGCTCATTACGAGTTCATGGTGATTCCCTTTGGACTCACCAATGCTCTAGCCGCATTCATGGATCTCATGAATTGTGTATGTAGGCCTATGTTTGATCGGTCTGTGATTGTGTTTATTGATAACATCCTGGTCTATTCCATGACCATGAGTAGCATGAGGAACATCTGAGAGAGGTATTGGAGACTCTGAGGAGGGAGCGATTGTATGCAAAGTTTTCTAAGTGTGAGTTTTGGTTGTGAGAGGTATAGTTTTTGGAACACCTTGTCAACCAAAACAGTATTCCGGTCGATCCGACCAAGGTTGACGCGGTGATGAGGTGGGAGGTTCGGAGGCCTTCATTTGAGATTCGACGTTTCCTTGGATTGATGGGTTATTATCGAAGATTGATTCAAGATTTCTCCAAGATATCAGTTCCCTTGACTATATAGACAAAGAAGACTGTCCCTTTTTGTTGGGGCCTTGAGCATCAGACAACTTTAGAGATTTTGAGGCAAAGATTGTGTGAGGCGCTAATTTTGACCCTGCTAGAGGGCGTTGAGGATTTTGTGGTGTACTATGATACATCAATCATAGGTTTGGGTGCAGTGCTGATGCAGTGCGATCATGTGATCGCTTAAGCCTCGAGGCAGCTAAAGCCTCATGAGACAAGTTATCCTACGCATGATTTAGAGTTGGGGGTAGTGGTTTTTGCCCTTAAGATTTGGCGGCATTACCTTTATGGGGTTCGTTGTACTATTTACATGGACCACAAGAGTCTGGGGTATCTGATAGATCAACCAAGTCTGAACATGAGGTAGCGTAGGTGGTTGGATGTGGTGAAGGATTATGATTGCGAGATCCTTTACCACCTGGGAAAGGCCAACATGGTAGCCGATGCTCTTAGCCGCAAGGCAGTTGCTACCCTGATCAGGGATGCGTGTTTGAGGATGAAAATGATCACCCCACTCTTAGAGCAGATTTGAGTGGCTTAGGTTGAGGCTATGAAGGAAGAGCACTACAAGAGTGAGTGTATAGTAGGTCAGGTGGCTTCCTTTTATTTTGATAGCCAAGGGTTATTGACCCATCATCGGAGGGTGTGGGTTCCATATTGGGGTCGTGCGCGTCAAGTGTTGATGTAAGAGGCACACAAATCGAGGTTTTCTATTCATCTTGGAGCGATAAAGATGTATAGAGATCTCCGGCTAGACTATTGGTGGCCATGCATGAAGCAAGATGTGGCCTGGTATGTGGAGAGATGCTTGACTTGCCGGAAAGTCAAGGATGAGCATCAACGACCCCATGACAAAATGGAGTCTTTGGGTATTCCCATTTGGAAATGGGAGGAGATTACGATGTATTTTATTACCAAATTGCCTCATACGACACGCAGAGTGGATTCGATATGGATCACCGTGGATCGATTGACCAAGAGCGCACATTTCATTCCGATCCAGGAGAGTATTTCGGCAGAGAAGTTGGCCGATATCTACATTCGAGAGGTGGTGACACGGCATAGGGTGCCGATTTCGGTGGTCTTAGATAGGGATGTTCGATTTACTTCTAGGTTTTGGAAGAGATTCCATAAGGATTTGAGTACTCGAATGCATTTCAGCACGACTTTCTACCGGCAGACTGATGGTCAAAGTGAGCGAACTATCCAGACACTCGAAGATATGTTGTGGCATGTGTTCTGGATTTTGGCGGTAGTTGGGATACGTATCTTCCATTGGCAGAATTTTCATATAAAAATAGTTATCACGCCAACATTAATCGACCTCCTTTTAAAATGCTCTACGGGAGGAAGTGTAGGACCCTGATATGCTGGAGTGAGGTCGGTCAACGAGTTATGGGGAGTACGGAAGTGGTACTCAAGACAACATAATTGATTCAGTAGGTTCCCAATAGACTTCAGACAACACATAATCGATAGAAGAGTTACGCAGATAGGATACAGTCAGACTTGGAGTTCTAAGTTGGGGACATGGTACTCCTGAATGTGTCACCTTGGCAAGGTGTCATCCAATTTAGGAAGCGGGGTAAGCTAGGCCATAGGTATATTGTTCCATTCATGGTGATAGCCCGGGTGTGCATGGTTGCATATCGTTTGGAGTTGCCCGAGGAGCTCAATCAGATTCACAACACTTTTCATGTGTCTCAGCTGCGGAAGTGTTTGGTTGATGATTCCGCAGTGATTCCATTGGAGGACATTCAGATGGATGATCGCCTGAATTATATAGAGAGACCAGTGACGATCCTTGATAGGAGGATGAAGACCTCGTGAAACAAGGTGGTGGATATCGTGAAGGTGCAGTGGCAACACTGAAAGGGTCTAGATTTGATGTGGGATCCTAAGGACGAGATGAAGGAGCATTACCCGAAACCTTTTATGGCAATGGACTTCAAGGACGAAGTCTAATTCAAGTGCGGAAAAGTTGTAACACTCGGTTCTAAGGTAATTATTATTTCAAACCTTGTTTTAATTTATGTGAAAATCTGTTCCCAAGGGGGAGAAAGTGTAATTTTTTTTGGGGGGGGGGGGGGTGAGTACGTTGGGCTTACGTTGTCTAGGGACAAAACCTAATTTTTAGGGTTTGGACCCTATTTAAGCATCATTATAGACTCAAGATTGTCACACCCCCAAACCGGAACATCGGAAATGTTCGGGGGCGGATGACGTCATGATCAGTATTATAACCATAGTGAAGAAAGTAAACACAACCATCATAAATATAATTTAAAAGGTTACATCGTTGCAAAAGTACATGTTTCTAGATAAATTACATATGATGTCAAAATAGTTCAAAAGAAATCTACGCCTTAGCGTCTTGCCTTCAAAAGTCTTGTGGTTACCTGTATTACTGATTACTAGAGAATACAAGTAGTTTTTGAAAGAGTATCAGCATAAAAGTTGGTGAGTTCATAATCAATTTATGAATGAAAAATGAATGTTGTTCCTTAAAGTTTGTTACAAGTTTGTTTCCAGAGAATCCAATATTTTCTAAAAGGTTTAGTGTAGTCTTAACTGAACCAAGACTTAGTATATGTAAGTAAATCATCATACTTATATGTGGTTTTATATTTAAATAAAACTCCTTTTCGTGAAATCCTTAAATTCTCGTGAACGGTGTGTTTGTTAATTTCCCATGCGAGTTGTTATAACCATACTATGACTCGAAGACCTCGTACTCGATGTTCTTCAAGCGTCAGAATGTTATGACACTTGTCACCCCATACCTGCCGGTCTAGCTGTTGCAAGTAGCTTAGGTGCGGGTTGTCAAACCCAATATAGATCTATATACAACTATCACGCTCTCCCTACAAGAAATTCTGGCTATAACTACAGGACTTTTCTGTTGTACTAAAGAGTACTCCGAAGATGAATGTCTCACAAATTTATTCATTAACATGTTCACATAGTTTGTAATAAAATACTCGCTTTGTAAATCGATAGTATTACTACTTCTTTGTTAAATGAGGTGTCCAAACTATACCTATTATAGTTTTATCAAAATGTTTTATGTTGTAAATGAAACCTTGTTATGAGTGACCTTGTATTTCAATAAAATGACATTGAAAATGCTAAGTATAAAATCTTACACACCTTGCTCAGCATGTTACAAGGTGTGAATAACTCTTAAACTTGTTTTGACAATTTAACTCTTAAATGCCACTGTTTTATATTATTTATAGAAAAATCATCGTAAGTCAAAAACTAAATCCGCAAACTCTGAGAGTTTGGAAAAAGAGTCTAATATGTTCACAAAATTTCTTATAATTTTTGGTGGTCTCAAACCAGTGGGAAAATGTTCCTTTTCACAACCTGGTTCGATTTCGTTGCTGCAGAGATAGGCAGTTTCGTAAAAATCACCAAAAATTGTAGAAAAATCGTATGGAGATGTGCAAGTAGTCATTTTAAAGGTATAAACCTAAGATATTTGCATATTGAACAGTTTTGAAAAAAAATATTAAGTTCAAGTTGGGTAAAATAGTTCGTGAACAGGTCACAACTTTTCTGTTGTAAGCTGTCAAGTTAAGTTTCAAATATGTTTTGGTGTTTTAACTTGTATTCCCCCCCTGAAAACTAAAGAAGACTAGAAAATGTAGGGGTATGAACTCACCTTGAGTGATTCTTGGAAGAGTGGAAGGTTGAAGATGAGGAGTATCAAGTCAAGAACACTTGATGAACATGTGAGAGTTTGGATGATCCAAAAAGTGCAGTAGCAACTCAAGAACACTTGCACAAGATGGTGGAAAGTAGAGAGAAAGAAGCTTTCTTAAGGTGATATGAGAAGTGTGTATGTTTGAAATGACCAAGTCAATCAAGAAATCCTCCATGGATTTCTTTATATAGAAGGTTGCTGGAGCAACTTGTGAGTTTGAAGTGATGTGTGAATTGGTTTGTGTGATGTGGATAAGGTGACAAGTGAGAGGGTGACACATGGAAGGCAAGTGAGCACACTTGACCCACTTGTGGGGTAAATATTCTCTTAATATAAAATAATGATTTTTTTATTAATAAATCCTTGAGAAATAAATAAAATATGAGTTTTGGGGGTTAAAAATGGTAAAAATATGAATTTGGTGAAAAAATCCCGTCAAAAACGTCAAAAATGGGTTTAACAGGCGAAAGTAGTCAAAATCAGCTTTAGGGACCGAACTTGCGAGGTTCGGCTCTAAGAAGCTAAGAACCGAGAGAAGGGAAGAAGAAGGACTGAAGGTGCGAGGGGGAAAGGAGGGACCGAAGTTCGATTTCGGCTGCTAACTGCGAGGGTCGGTCCGAGAGGCTTCTGACAGGAGGTTCTGCTCCTAAGAGGTTCGGCTCCTTAGAGGAGTTTCGGTCCTAATTAGCTGTTTTTCGATATAACTCACCGATTCGATCAGTTTTTGGTCAATTTAAGGGTCGGGATGACCCGGGTGACTATAAAAAGTTTGAGAGAGATTTGGGAGAGATTTGAGAGAGATTCACTTTTAGCCATTTTCATCGAATAATCTTGCAATGCAAGGTCCGTGGACCCCGTTATACTTCGTTTATGATTATTTTAAGTCCCCAAAAGGGTTCATAGTCGTGTTTTGATGCGTTTAACTCCCTTCTTAGGGTTTCACATTGATAGATTTACCGAGACACTCGAATTCTTGACATACAAATGTACGTTTTCATAGAATAACTTTTAATCATACAAGTATTATACAAGATTGATCGGTTTGACTTGTTGACTTGACTTTGACTTGTTGACTTTGACTTTGACTTGTTGACTTTGATTTTGACTTGAATTTGACGGTTGTCACAAAGACCTTTCCCCTCATCAGACTCCTTCCCTCTAAAGATACCACACAAAACCCTAGCCATCTTTGGCGCATTCTTGGTGGTGGTGCATTGTTGGAGTTGGAGCCCCAAGATCCAGAGCTATCTTCTTCATTGCAGTCTTCTGGAGCTAAAAAGTTCTTACCTTGATGATTCCTTTGTTGAGATCTCGTTTATGGGTAGATTTACGAGCTATTGGTCCCATGACCTTGGTTCTTGGGAGTATGGGTTACTCCAGAACCTTAGAGTGACATTTCTTAGTAGATCTTAGGTCCTTGAAGCATAAAAGTCGAGTCTTGATGGTTTTGTTTCAACCTAACGAAGTTGGTATCATTTCTTATAGCTACACCAAATCATGTGTAGTCTGGAGCAATATACTACATAGATCCCTACATTCATTGTCATTGCCCTAAACTAGAAACTGACACTTGATAAAATTCCTTATATAAACTTATTTTATAACATAATGGAATGATACTCCTTATCTGAAATCTAACAAACACAATACAAAACCAAAGAACCTTCAAATAACGCAAATTTACCACTCCAGCCTAACCATACCATGACATCCTCTAATTTCCAGAAACAAAAAGAACTTTCTTTACGCTTTAAAAATCATGATACTTCATTTGTGGAAAATCTCAGTATATAAAAATCTTTTGAGAACAAGATTGCCTTAAAAAAATCCTAAGGATATCATAATCAATACAAATACATAATTTATAGCGTAAAGACCTAATGGTCCTAAACAACATTTCATGCTTTCTTTTAATCACTCAACATCCTAATCAAGTTCCATTAGTTTAAATCTTGATACTTGTGATACATACAAACTGAGTGGGTTAGGTTGGGAAACCTGGTGGAATACATAGGGATTTCAATCCATGAATGTTATTTTATATATATATATATATATATATATATATATATATATATATATATATATATCTTAATCCTGCAAAACCAATTGTTACCAAACAATATATAGATATAATTTCCGATTTGGATATCTACAAAACCTCATACCTTTACATACCCACCCCAATCGATGCTCGTAGATCCTAGTTCATGATTATCATGAAGATAAACCATTTAAAAGAAAGTATTTGACTACAACGTTAGGGGCTTCCTTGGCTGGTGAAAGTCATAAAGGCATTCGCTCCATTAGAGTATTTGATGAACCCAAAATCTATTTTCCTTGCCAAATAAACCTTTATGTTGGGCGTACATGGAGTGTACGTCGGGTGTAACCCTCTTAATGGATGGTGTGTTGTGTTGCGTACGCTGAGCGTACGTCGGGCGTAAGCCTCTTAATAAATAGAATGTTGTGTTACGTACACTGATCGTACACAGGGCATACGTCGGGCATACTAGAGCTTGTCTCAAAAGCCTAAAATTCAAGGTTGTGACCCTTATTTAAGGTCATTAACTCCCCTTCGACCTTCTTATAACCATCCTCCACCTCTCTTATCCCCTATCTAAAAACCCTAATTCTTGTGTGTGTGTGTGTGTTTTGAAGCTTTTTAGTGATATTTTGGTGTTCTTGGTGGTGAAGGAAGATCTTTGGAATTGTAATGT
Source organism: Lactuca serriola (assembly GCF_051521515.1). Lineage (NCBI taxonomy): Eukaryota > Viridiplantae > Streptophyta > Magnoliopsida > Asterales > Asteraceae > Lactuca > Lactuca serriola. Next base: position 201,270,969 of record NC_136409.1, read on the forward strand.
TGCACTCAAGCTCTTGGATCCATAATCTACTAATCTTTGTGCATCTTCAGTAGGTATAAAGTTCAAATCTTGAGGCTTGCTTTGCTAGCTCTTGTTAGGTTGCTAGTTGATGACCTTTTTTTCTCAAAAACCTTGGTCTAACGAGTATAGTCTACTCCAGACCATTTGAGCTACCCTTTCAGATGTTTTTGGGTGTTTGATGACATAAAATGCAAGCTTGGAGTTTTGTACTCATCCATGCAAGAGTTATGGGGTTTTAGATGGTAATATAAGTTAGGGTTTTAGTTTTGAGTTCCTTGTAGCCATGTAAAGGCATAAAGGTTGCAACCTTATGATTTTAGTCGTTCATTGGGGTTAGATCTGAAGTTTGGACGTTAAGTCTTTAAGAATTAAGACCTTAGTTGAGAGTTTAGAATTCAGGAGTTTTCACTAGGCGTAATCCTCGGTACACTATTACATTGAGCGTAGACGGTTGCCGCCTTATAACTCTTCCAAGGTTAGGCTGTATGTTAGGCATAATGAGGAGTATGCAGGTTGTACTCCTAGAAAAACAATTTGGGCCATTTTGGGCCTTGGTTTGTTAGGGGTTTGGGGCCTTGAATATTGGGTCATGTATGGGAAAGGCAAAATGGTCTTTTGCACTTAATAAGATAAAAGATGTTTTGGACCATTGATTATGGGTTAAAACCCTGATTAGTAATTAGGGCTGTCTTTGGGTTTTCATTAGTGTGAGGAGGCGTGATAGCAGCAGCTCGAGTGTGTGATTCATTCATCTTCAGTTAGAAGTGAGTCTTTTAACTGTGCTTGTGGGTCGAAGACACCAATGTCGGCCCACCAAATGGTTTATTTAGAATGCTAGTTGCTATTTGACTCTTACATGTTTGTACGATTAGGTTGGGTTAGGCCCATTATTGTATGATTGGATTGAAATAAACCCCACGGCTGTCCCATGCGTATATGATGAGTTGAAAGAAACCCCAGGGTTGGGCCCCATGGCTAGGTCCATGATTGTATATTGGATTGGAATATACCCCAGGGCTAGGCCCGATTGTATCTTTGGTTTGTGGTACTTTGGGGAACTCACTAAGCTTTGTGCTTATAGTTAACGTTTATGGTTTCAAGTACTTCCGGTACGAAAGGGAAGGGCCCGTTGTGATGGCACAACATCATCCCCTCATGATTTCCGCACTATTTGGATATTTGTACTATGATGTTTTTGATATTGTGTTTTGTGATTGACTTGGAGACATTTGATGTATGAAACTAATGTTTTTTTTAAATAACAAAAAATTATCACTGATTTTACAGCAGTGCTTCACCTAACACCTTGGTTTTTCCTTTGATGTGACCTAGGTAAGAATGCCACTAAGTCTTAGTCATATATTCCTGGTGACTAATGATAGTCTGGATTTCTCAACCATCTCAATGTCTACATCAAGATCTATCAAGTAAGGAATAACCAGGTATGATCATATCGGAGGTAGTGTCCGTTTGGTATACATGGTATACTGTTTGGAAATACCACATTAAACATCTCACCAAATCCAGCCTAAACATCATTCCCATAAGTAGATCAATCAGTATAATGCCTTAGAATTACAGATAAATTTTATTTATATATTCATAATAACGACTATGAATATAAATATAAGTTACACTTGAAGCATAATAAGTGTAGCTTAACTTATAGAGGTTTCTGACAAAAGTATGGATAGTTCGTAGGCAGAACTTCAACCCGGACACTTCTATTTCATCGGCGACTTAGGGCTTCGCAAAAAACTTCTAAAATCTAGGGGAAAATCTAGCTAAAATCTCAGATAATCGTTGAGAGAAATTGGATAGGTTTAAGGAATGGAATGGGGCTACAACAACTATTTATAGCTGGATTTTGACCATGCACGTTGTGCCCTTCAAGGTCTGCTGCCACGTGTCACAATTTTGGTGGTCCGCGTCTCACATTCTAGAAGCGTCATGTGCACGCCGTGCGCTACAATATTTAATTATTTTCTAAAAATCATATCTTTCTATACGAACTTCGTTTTCAACGTTCTTTATATCCAAACATAGGTATCGACAAGTACTACAACTTTCATTTAGACTCTGTCGGTTAATTCTCGTTTTATTTTTAAAAGGATTAGACTGTTAAAACTCGTAAAAAAATCATAATTCTCTCATACGATATATGTTCTCGACTGTCTTTATATCGACGTATAAGTATTGACGAGATCTTCAACTCTCCTTTAGATTGTTTTTCCTATCAATCAACCGTTCTTAATTTTGGTTTATGTGTCGCATACTACTGCGCATAAACTTCTAATAATCATAACTTCTTCTCACGAAGTTGGATTTAGACGATTTTTATATGCACTAGTTGGCTTTATTTATTACTATAACTTTCGTATAGGTTATTTATCCTAAATAACATTCTATCAAAAACATTTATTTATTGCCATGACTAATAATTATCTTATTATTCTTTAATCATCTAGCCCTATCTTGTGGGTGTTATAAGTACATTTCTGAATATAGTCCAAAATACGTTTTTCTAGTCCGAAACGTACGTGTGTCAGATTTTAGACTCGGAACCCACCACCAACTCCGAAGTACCACATTTAAAGGAAATCGTTATCTTATAAATTTTATAAAATGTTGGGTTACTTTTTTCAAAATACTTTGATTATATATATATATATATATATATATATATATATATATATATATATATATATATATATATATATATATATATCCTAATAAATGAAAATGTTATTGCCACTTGTCATTCTCTCAATTATTTGGCCACATGTCATTTTATCATAATTTTGAAATATATTTATTTTCCACTTATCAATTACTTTATTATTCATTTTCAATATATCATTAATTTAGTTTCCATAAATTAAACCTATTATAATAACTATTAATTTCAAATTTCAAATTTGAAATTTCAATTTCAATTTCAAATAAATTTACACTTTAAACATTTATATTTAACATTTTATTATAATAAATCGTTTAATACACGGGTTTAACAATTAAACACATAATTTTAATTAATTTATTTTTTGCATGTTTTTTTCTTCATAATTTTCATTTATTTCATATTTCAAATTTAAATAAAATTTTCATTTAATCGCTTCTGTTTAACATTATGTTTTAATTAACCCGTATAATATACGGGTTTCACAACTAATATATATATATATATATATATATATATATATATATATATATATATATATATATATATATATATATATATATATATATATATATATATATATATATATATATATATATGGGATAAGTTGGCATTGTTTAATATAATACCCACCAACTTCACCAAATAAAAGGGATGCGTAAGAGTGGTGATTTATCATCTTCTTCACTAGAACTTCTCTCCCCGCAAACGTGAGCAGCATAGCATCTTTAATTCTATATAAATATGAATACGAATGTAATATGAATATAAAAACTAAATATTATAATAACTCAATTAAATTATATGGTTACTTCCCCTTAAAGTAAATTAAGAATATAAACAAATTCTCAGTTTTCTTCAATGTTTCTCATATAAACAACATTAGTTAACAACTTCTCAACCTTATCGCACGCAACATGAGCACCACAGTGGACGACGTAGCACCACCACACAGCGGCAAACCCCCAGGAGGTGACGCCTACATATTCGTTGTTGCGTTCTTCTGCATCATCCTCCTTCTAATAACTATTACTTACGCTTCTAACATCTGCAAGCGCCCTCGGTCACCACCACCACCCATCATCTCTTTCGGTGCCACCAGTACCACCTTCGACGTGGCTGACAGCCACCATCTCATAAGCTTCTCTCGTGGCCTTGATGACGATGTCCTCGTGACTTTCCCCACGTTTCTTTACTCCGAGGTGACGATTCCTCACAAGGGTGCTACTGACAGCTGTGACACAGCCACCGATGCCAGCACCTCCGGTTGCTCTATTTGTTTGGCGGATTATAAATCTAAAGATGTCGTCAGGTTGTTACCGGAATGCGGCCATTTATTTCATGTCAAGTGTATAGATACGTGGTTGAAGGCTCATCCTACTTGTCCAATGTGTCGGAAGGAGTTGACTGATTGATGTATGAGCAAATTAATTCAGTATATATTAAACTTATAGTTCAAAATTTATTCACTTTTAGATTCTCTAGAGCTTTTTCATTTTTTTTTTATATCAACGAACATCGTTACTTCATCTTTAGCTTGTTGATTGGTAGTCGATGAGGGGTTTTTTTTTAATTGAAGTGAAAAGTGTTTTAGAGAGTTTCTAATATAGGGATAAAAAATTTGCGTCCAAATTTCTGTTGCAATTTCCAACGGATATAACGATGGGAATAGCTTGACTTTGTGACAGGTAATTAACCTCGATAGATACTAATTATTTTTTCCACGAACTTTCTCTGTCACTACAAATTCTATTGTTACAAACCTGATGATATTTTAAACTTTGGTCATTCTTTATTTAAATTGGTATGCTAAGTCGTAACCCCTTACGTATTTGTGATGGTTTTTAATTATGTAATTATATTTAAAAATATACATTTAATTCCGTAAGCCTTATATGACCAAGAATGGGACAGAAGTCGATTTTCCTATATAATTGGATCGTTGATGAGAAGCTACATTTGGAGCAGCTTCAATTAAAATTCAAAATTAGAAAGAAAAAAAAAACTGAAATAACCAACTGTATATTACTTTTTAAATTTTAATTATTATATGATTAACAAATTATATAAATTAAAAACAGAAATCTTGAAAATTTAGTAAAACTGAACTTCGAAGTACTACATCTACGTATAATAAATGAAGGTTTTTTTGTCACATCTCATCTTCTCATTCATTTGAATACATATCATTTTCTAGAAATTTTAAATATTCTATTTTCCACTTGTCATTTTATTGTATTTTTTATTTTATTAAATTAAAATTCCACATTTAATATGTAAAATAATATATATGTAAAGTATTTATTAGAAATGGTTTATATATGTAATGTATTTCAATTAAAAAAAACCTTCATTAATTTTAATAATTCAAAATTTTTTTTATTTTTCTTATAAATTCAAACTATTCAAATTATTAAAATTTCATATTTTTTTTAATTAAACTCATGTAATATATGAGTCTCACACCTAATATATATATATATATATATATATATATATATATATATATATATATATATATATATATATATATGAAGAATTTTTTGTTTATTGAGACTTTTTTATAAGATGCTCGCAAACTCTTTAACTTTAATATGCATCAAATAAAAAATTATCCCATTTGAATAACGTATATTTATTTACTTGAATTGTTTAATGAACGTTTCTGCTAACCATTCGATTTGTTTGCAGCCCAAGCAAAAGACCACTTGTCCACTTCTAACTTATAAATAATATAATTGTATATATATGTTCAAAGAGTATATATATATACACACACATTATATGCATCCTCATTTCTCTATCAGTTCCCCCAAGCTCTCTCACACACAATATGTACGCCGTAGAACCACCGTACACTGCCAACAGCAGCAAAGCCGCTGGAACCGGCGACTACATATTCATGGCCGGATTCGTCTTCTGCTTTCTCCTGCTAGTCACATTTGGATATACTATTTACATGTGCAGGCGCTCTCAATCACCAACACCAATTAGCACCACCAACGATGATACGCACAACCACCACCTCATAAGAATCTCTCCAGGTCTTGATGACGATGTCCTTGTAACTTTCCCAACATTTGTTTACTCCGACTCCGAGGCTCACAAAGGTGGCACCACTACTGATCATGCCAAGGATTCCGGCTGCTCTATCTGCTTGGCCGATTATAAACCGGCAGAAGTCGTACGGGTGTTGCCTGAATGTCGCCATTTTTTTCATGTCAAGTGTATAGATATGTGGTTGAAGACTCATCCTACTTGTCCTGTGTGTCGGAACTCGGTGATTGCACTACCAGTTCAACAGAGTTGACTGATTTATGTACAAATGCAACCTGCAAGTAAATCTTAGTATAATTCGATGTTTTCATTTTTTTTTTTCTTTTTACTTTTATTAGTCATTTAGATTCTGTACAATGTTCATCTCTGTTTATAATAAGTTTTAATCGGACCGGATAACCGAGATGTCCGAGTCCATTTGTCCTTGATGGAATGATGGGTAGTAGGTGTACAAAAAAACCGGTTTAGGAAAAAACCAATTTGATAAAGACCGACTGTTTAAAACCAAACCATTTATTTAGTACTAGTTTGAGAATCTATACATGTAGCCTCCTTGGAACCGGTTTTAGTTAAACTAGTCCAAAATCATTTTTTTCATTCAAAATGTCCGGTTTTTAGCTAGTAGAAATATATTGTTTTTTTATCCATTTTAGGCCCCGCTTGTCATCCCTTTGGACTCAAGGAGGGACCTGTGTAGTGTTTTGGGCCCGTAGAAGAATAATACATATATATATATATATATATATATATATATATATATATATATATATATATATATATATATATATATTATATTATTGTGCAACTAAAAAATGTAGTATAAATCCACCAATAAAGCAATATGATGCATCAAAATTTACTCCAAACTTGTAAAAAGCTTCCCAACGCAACTTAACATATAATAGTCCAAAGAACTATAACCCAATACAAAAGCCCACTTCTAAAAATTTAGTCCAAACTTGTAAAAAAACATCCAATGCAATTTAAAGTATAATAGTCCAAAAAACCATACCCAATCACCGGCATCCTTTGCCATCTCCATTCTCGTCTCCACTCCCTCGTTCATGAATCATGAGATAACCGGTAAACATTTTTTATTTTTTTTGTTTGTGTAGTAGATAACTACATATGTTTCAAATAGATACAATTTTATATGAAAAGAAAAGTAGAAAGCTTGTTTAATGAAGGGAGTAGGGCATAGGCCGTAGTGTAATTGAGTTATAAAATGAATAAAGTGTTTAGGTGAACAATGACAAGGTTTTTTGGTTTTATCTCACAACTATAATTAAATTCGTAACGTGATAATTTTCTTTATATAGTTTACATCTATTGTTTTAATACAAAATAAATATAATACAATCAAATAATATTAGTTAATTTAAGGAGAAAATTATAATTATATATCATATTTTTTGGTTTATATCTCACAACCATAATCATATTTTATTTAAAATTTCGTTATCAGTATAAAATGTTTTTTTTGGTACAAATTCTATTTATTTAGTTAGATTAAAGATATCAAATAACATAAAACCAATGAATATATTTGTTTGAATGTAAATTATATTAAATGGTTTCTCATTTTTATACCATGTATTTACTTTTTTATAGCACAATAATTTTTATTTGAAATGTTTAAATATTGTAATTTATAAAATGTGTCTAAGGTATTAAAGACAATAAACACTTAGATGCACGTTTTATAATATGACAACCCATTTATTAAATGTGTATGTGTGTCCGGGTCCATTTTCAACTTAATTAATGTCTCCATCCGACCTAACCCGATACGGACCTGTTTATCAGGTCTATGTTATTATATTTGATCGATTTTTTTTATACCACTACTGCTAAATATTCATGTGTCTTCCTTTGTTTGGACTTTCATTGATATTGAAAAAAGTTTTTTATTTTTAATAAAATTAAAAATAGAAAAAATACTATTTTGAATACATAAATGATTTATGAATGGTTGAAAAAACATTTTACACTAAAAACAAAAACAATGTTTTTTTTTAATGTCGATTATTATGACGTGTTATTAGTTATTACAGATAAAAGTGGTTCAAAAAGATTTTTTTTCTTCAAAATTTAGTTGTTTTATCAAAAAAATTTGTACTTAACCATTGACACTAAGAATTCCAATAAAGCCATTGGCAATTTCATATCATAACAATTTTAATATACTTATCACAGTCTATGTAGGCGTCATGTTAAATTTTTCACTCTTTAAAATTTGTCATTTATATAGCACAGGTTGTCATACTTGTCATGATACTTTTTTCAAATTAATTAATTTAAAATATAAACATTTCAAACATATTATTTTTTTTAAAGCTAAAATTTCATTAACTTCAAACACACACACACACACTTACACTTAAAAAACAAATCACATCTGAAATTAAAATAATACACACTTAAACTTAAAAAATATAACACACTTGAAATTAAACTAATACACTTAAATTTAAAAAATGTAACACATTTGGAAAAAAAAACTTCAATTAAAAGACAACAAGTTTAAATTTGAGAAAAATTTGGGGACTGCCTTACAATTTGCCAAAACCAACATGCCGAAAATCTTTGTTATTTTCAACACGGTAAACTTAATGAATATTCTCTAGCAAAATATTTTCATTTTCAACATTTTCAGCTTCATGCATCACCCAATGAAACTGTTAAGCTGAGTTGTAAGAGCATTTGTGCGCCTCCATTTGGAGTAGATTTCTTCATTACCTCGAGGGACCGGAGCTTCGAGGTTGTATTTTCCGGTGACTCTCCTCCAACAGGTTGTTGTAGGGAGGTTAATGTGGATTGGGTCTTCTGTAACATCAACTCATGGACGAACCAACGAGATCTCTTTTTCAGGGACCAAACATGAACCACACGAGTCATTAGCGATGGAGTTTTGAAGAAGATGAAAATAAGAAAGTTTGGAGAGTTGAATTAAGAAAATTTGATTGGCTGAAGAATGAATAAAAATGATGGTATTTATAGTTGAAGATTAAAGTTTAAAATTTAAAATTTTGAAAAAAAATGACGGTTATATTTTGAAATTTGGTGGTTTTTTTTGAAAAGAATGTATTTTTGAAAAATGGAATTTGAGTTAATGGGTAAAAAAATAACTTTCTCTCATCGGTCACCAAGTCGTTGAGTCAAGTTCGACGTGTCGAGGCCTCGACCCCATGTTCGTCGAAGTTGCCAAATAAGATGTCGAAGTCACTCCAACCAACCTAATGGGTTATGTTGAACTTAACAAAGAAAAAGGTGTCAGATATATTTATTGACGAAAATAGAATATAGTCAACTCACAAAAATAACCAAAATATAATAAATTTGTGTATTTTACCCATATTAAGATAGTCCTTTTTGTTAAATTTAGACAAGTTTCAAATATTCTTTATTTGCTCTATCTTTGGTATCGTCTCCTGAATAAACTTCAGCTTAGCTATATTTTCATACATTATGGCAGTTAGCATAGGTGAATTCTAGTTAGTCGATAACTATAGATCTTCGTCCTAACTTTCTTCAACATCTTTTATTACTTTGCTTAACCAAAGTTAGTTCTTTTTTCTAACACAAGAAATTTCATTCTTATTAAAATATCTTATTAAAATATATTAAATCAAATAAATATTTCTAACTTAAATAGCAATCATTTGTAAATTAAAAAATGTTTAATTTTTGGCAAAAGATTGTTTAGATGATGATCAGTACTCAAGCAAAAGTTGCAGTAGGCCAGTATTCCGGCTCGACCGTTGTCTACCACCGTAAAGCATTTACACTACTCTACCACTCATCATCCTACACGTGTCTAATCAGCTTCATCTGACGGCCCAAAACCATCTCCACTCCAGCTAATAGTGGATCTCCCCATACCCTATCATAACAAAATTTAAAACTACGCCCCCATAATCTTTCTAGCCGTTAAGAAGATAAAACAAGCAAACAGTCTTCAGTCTTCATTTCCAACCCCATCTAAATCCCCATTTTTATCTCATTCATTGATCCTTTAAGGAATAAATCTTCTTGGTAGATACAGTTTCTGTAAGTTGAAGAAAAGAAAATGAAGGGTGTAAAGGGGAAGCTCTTGAAGAAGTTGAAGACGATCAAAACAATCGGGTACCTGAAACCTGATCGAATTCTTCATGTTAATGCAGCCGATGGGCTTATCGATAATTTCTTTCCGAAACCGAGCAGTAAATGTGAATCCCTTTCGGTTCCTGAAGAAGGACAGCAGATTGAAAAAAAGAGCAGTGTTTCAGTCCAAGAACATGAAATCATTGATGTATCGGAGCTCATGAAGGATCTTCAAGATGACGATGGATCCGATACGGATAGTGTTGTTGAGGACAAAGAGAATGTTCGACCCGTTGGTGCCCTGGTTACTGATCATAAACTGGTCCATGCGAATTCCAAGATTCTTGCTGCTAAACCTTTGTCGGAGATTGACATCTCGTCTTTCCGGCCACCGGATTTAGATTCCGGCACACTTTTCGACCCGAATCTTTTAGCTGCTTTTGAGCAGGCGGTTTTGGAGTTTAAAGCACAAGAAGCAGAGAGGAGAAATAGAGTTTTACAGAACATCGAAGACTATTTAGATCAAGAACCAGAGACAGAGCCGCCATTGAAGTCGCTGAAATTAGATGAAATCGCAAATCCCCTTTCGGATTTCGAGAAAATCTGTCCGCCTGGAGGAAAAAATTCAGTGATTCTGTACACAACAGGATTCAGAAGCATCAGAAAGACATTCGAAGATTGCTCCAGTATCCGATTTTTACTAGAAAGTTTTAGGGTTTTATACCAAGAACGAGATCTATCCATGCACTTGGATTTCAGAGATGAACTATGGCGGATTCTGGGCCGAAAAGTAGCACCGCCGAGGCTGTTTATAAACGGTAGGTACATCGGAGGAGCAGAGGAGGTTTTACGGTTGCACGAGCAAGGGAAGTTCCGGCCACTACTGGCTGAAATACCGCTAAAGACGTCGGAAGGGCCATGCGAAGGGTGTGCTGGAGTTCGGTTTGTGGTGTGTTGTAATTGCAGCGGTAGCAGGAAGGTGGATTCCGGTGAACAAGGATTGCCGGAAAAGTGTACTGAATGTAACGAGAATGGGCTTATCAGATGCCCTGTTTGCTGCTGAAATGGTTCCTATGTTGCGTGTGTTGTCATTATCAGTTCATGACAAAATGTTTGAATATTGTATGCTTTTTTCTTTGTCACTTCTAAATTCTATTCATTATTTTTGTTTCTTTCATTGTTCTAAACACTAATTTATTTTGCTTTTTTATTCAAAATTCATTTGAATTGTTTGCTTTTAAAGTTATGTGTAATTGGTGCATTATATCCATAGGGCAAGAGTTTTTAATGTTTTTAAAGGTTTTACAACCCAATATATGTAATTATGTAAATATCCTCATGAATTTTATTCCTATATATATATTCTTCAATCATTTTTTTCTAATGACAAGTATAATAAAATTTAATTAATTTTATTAAATATGACAAATATTATAGGAAGATATTTGATTTCTTATATAACACTGTTATATTCTTTTTCAATCATATTTCAACGTGTTAAAAATAAAATGTTAGCATGTTCTAGTTGTACTTTGTAGAGAATAAAACACATGAACCAAAAATTTGAGAGATTTATACGTATTAAACATTTACATTTATAATTTCCATTCCATCCAAGACGTGAACAACCGCAAAAGTCTCACAACCATGTTACAGACTTTCACTCGTACAAAAACGCCTACCAAAATAAACACAAGAACGAGAATTTTACTTTTCAACCCGTTCCCTTAAAAACACATACAATTATATTTAGGCCAAAAGTGTTAACCTACAAAAACAATTAACAAAAAGTTAATCTTTGTTATTTCATACTGTAATCGCCATTGTCTCTGTCTTTGCTTCAACCAAACACTGAGTGTGATGAAACTCGATTTGCAGCCTATGATGTACAAGAGGTGTTGATGACGCCATCAACCCCTTCTTGAGATCCGTTTGCAATTCCCTTATGGGAATTGCAGCCAAAAAGCTCTTTATATACTCCTTACACGACTCTTTCCCTTTGCACACAAACTCTTTTTCGCTCTTCTCCACACTTGAAGTTTCTTCGCTACTTTTACTTTCACATTCATCGACCTTTTCTCCTTCTGTCTTCTCATTTGACTTTTGAGCATCAACTTGTACTACTACTCTCTCAATCACCGTATCTTTATCAAACTTCAATACATACGCCTGATCGCACCCCTCATAAAGCCTCTCCCCCAACGTGTCAATAACATAATACGCATCATGCTCAACTTTCAACACAAAAAAGTGGTCATTCCAGCTCACGATATACACCAACGGGTTCATGTTCATGTTCATGTTCATGCCATCAATGTTACTTATTTCATCCCATATGCCATCAAACGACATAGCCCCATCAAGAAAGTGAAGATCACCTTCCCCTTCTTCAAGTTGAAAAAACCCGATAAACGACTTCTCCGGGTTTACAGAAAGATTTCGGATCTTGGCTTGGAGAACAGTGTCAAGGTCAAAATGTTTATCCGGAAACCGGGCCCGATAAACTTCATTCCCGCAAAGATTCCTCCACTCTAACGACCCGTCTCGAATCAAACTATCCAATTGGGACTTAATCGGCATTTCATTCGGGTTATTTTGGAACCAATCGGCTATAACCGCGACTAAAGCCGTACACGCGCTTTCACCCGCTGCTCTTTCGCTTCTTTGATCAATGGACGCGAAGAAAACTTGCGTCTCAAGTTTCATGTGTCCGTCTCTGGACACGACCTCTTTCTTCTCCCATTTCCCGACTGCAAAATTATCGTCTCCAAATTCAGAGATTGAGGAACGGTCTTCGTTTGACTTTTTGACTCCATAACTTGACTCATCTGAAGAACTCAACATCCGGCGATCAAAGTCGATGTCATCACCGCCTTCTTCCCCGGAATCTTTCTTCAAAAGTGGCTCCCCTTTGATTTTCGGTGACCGGAAACTCAACTTTCGTTTCCTCCATGGGAAGATGATGCTTCGTTTTGGGGGGGTTTCTTTTTCTAAAGGATCGATGATGGATTCAGTTGGATACTCGGATTTTTCTTTATAGTTTCGGTAGTATATCCAGTCTTCATCTTCACTAGAGCTTGAGTTGAAGTAAGATAAGCCTCCTCCAGCGTGATTTGCATAGGCTAGGGTTCCGTAACTGAAAGACTTACGAGCAGTGGATTCGGCATCTTTGACTTCTTCAGAGTCAACTTCATCTCCTTCAAGTGAATCGGTGTCAAACGGGTAATCTGCATCGTAACTTGTACCTGAGCTTTTTCCATCGCTACTACCCTCTTCTTCATGACATGGTTTTTTAGCCCGATTAGCTGATGATATCGCCCTGAAGATTTTAACTTTCAGGCCCGTGGGCTCGTCTTTCTCTTTCTCTGTAGTTGAGAGTTCTCCATTAAGAGGTGTCGATGGAAGAGGTATAATGGATCTTTGTGCTTGTTCTGTATTCTCGTGTGCAATCCTCAGCTCTTGTAGGCTCAGAGATACCTGAAAATTCAATCAACAAAGACTAAATACACAACCAATGATCAACTCTGAATGTACGTAATTTTATCTATTATTTGTATAATCATATTCTATATGTAAAAATTTGTTAGTTGTGATGTTATATTATAAATTAAATTGATATTCTTTTATGTCATAAACTTTTATGTTTCAAACTTATTTATAAATTTAGTACTTTGGTCGTATACAAATTTAAAATATGGTTCTTTTAATAATACAATAGTTGTTACATGCGAATAATTTATTAAGTTATAGAAAGGAATATACCTAACATATTCTTTTTGATATTAAAAAATAAAAATGGTTAATAGGTGAGAGAGGAAACACTCTTTGCAAGAAATAAATATAACACGCCGTTTTAATCATTTATTTTGGTGTAAGCAATGGTGTAATGTAATTCCCTGATTTATTTAAAACATGATTAATCTAGATTCTAGAATACACTTTATACAGACAAAAGTTAATGGGAAAAAGAAAGAAACGGGCCCTTACATGAAGTATAGGTCCAGCAGCCTTTGTTATGCCACTACCCATTGAAAGTGGAATGCTTATATCGATCTCATTTTGCTCAGCAGAAGAAGAAAACTCCACAAGATCTAACAATCCAGTTGCAATTGAAGAGTATCCCTTTTTTGGTTCTTGATTTAAGTCCTGATGACAAGAGGAGAAACAAGCTAATTAGCTAATAGAATAAATCAAAGTCAAACTATGATCTACTTGCTGTTAAAAAAAAAGTCAAACTAAGATCAATATGCATACGCAATAAAGATATCATCATATCAGTGTATTAATTTGCTGATCGTTTGTATACGGTTGAAGACAAGAGGAAGCTTCTTTCTGTAGAGAAATATAGTAAAGTTATTTGGGGCAGGTTGCTTACTAAGTCAACTTTGGTAGGAAAAGTAAAAAGATATTAAGAAATAGAATTATAATTCCTTCTTGATTTAATTTAAAGATAAGTTCTTCGTTATCCTTGTTCATGTGACTCTGTAGGAAGGGCACGTTAAAAGATGGATATGAATAATTAAATGCCAACCATAGCCTACAATTGGTAAAATACTTAAAAGGCTACCCACTTTTATTGACACATGTTCAATATCAGAATGCTCAAAGTATAACTTTTTTCTTCTTTAACCAAAACGAACCACTAAGAGGAATACGCGTATCAGTCTCTATCCTGATTAATGGAGATGATCAAGTGATCATATAATACCGGTAATATCAGATAATTAAACTCGAGGTCTTTATTATCTTCTATATTTTAATATTTGTTAATATTTATGATTATTTTTTCCTGTAAATCGAGGCCCTTTTGGGGGGAAAAACATGGGACATATGCTGGTATATGCAGTTATTATTGATCTAGCATATGGCTTTTAGCTAAAGAAACTGATCTGTTAATCAGATATAATTATTAGTTGAATGTATAGGAAACTTAATCAGGAGGGAAAAAAAATTGGAAATTATATTTATTGAAATTGACATCTATGAAAAACCATCCCAATAAAGTCAAAACAGATCTTCAAATTCACTGCTACATGAATAGTCCCAGAGGAAAACCACTCTGATGTTCATATAAAGTCAAAACTAAACAAAAGTTAAATGAAGAATTTACGAATTTATCCAAGATTCTTCCTAAAAAAGATAAGTTGATCGGTTTCGATTAGGCTTGATTGATGAAAATCTCAATTCGATTAAAACTTGTAAATTTAGGTCAGGAAGGAAAAAGTTAGGATAAATTATTGGAATAGAACAAAAACGCAAGAGAATTATCATTAGAAAGAATAATATAATAAATTAAAACCAGACAAAATATATGATTATGTTAATTGGATGAGGACTTACATCGAACACCGTGAATGCAACTTCCCACTGATGAAAACCCCCATCTTTCAAACCCAAGAAATTGCAAACAGTAACAAATTCTTCGTTCCATTCGATAACCCCATCATCCTTCAAAGACCCTTTCTTCGTAACATTCCTCCTCACACTTCTTCGCTTAAAACTAAGCGGATTGTTGGGCTTATTTGACCCTTTCCACTTAACTTCAACAGCCAATCTTGAAAGATCTTGAGAACCATCGTTGGTGGTTGCAGTATTCTCAGGCAAACCTTGGAGATGACGGATGATAATCTTGGTTTCAAATTTCTTGGATGAAAGCGGTGGCCATGGCCTCCATTTCATCATGCCCACTACCATCTTTTTCAATTTTGATCGTTGGCTCCGTGCGTTTGAGACTAAAATTGGGAATTAGGTGAAGGAGATGAGAAGAAATTTTTGAAAAGCAGTTGGAATTGAATAGGAGAGAGAGAAGAGTATATCGTGTTTATAGAGGGAGGAGAGATTCTTTATAGGTATATGCTGCTCTTTTGTGTGTGTGTGTATGTATGTTGTGGGGTGGGGTGGGGTGGGGGGAAGAGGGGGGAGGGAGGAAGGGGGCCGGCAGCACCGAATAGTCGCACACAACATAATCTTAAACAATGAAATCTTGAGTTGAGAATTTCCACATCAGTCGCTTCATCTACTTGTACGCTATGCTTTCATGCTTGTTAGTTGGGGATCTTTTTTCATGTCCATCTCCTTACGTGCTTTTTTTTTTTTTTTTTTTTTTTTTTTTTTTAATATTATTATGATTTTCATTTTGAACGTTCGATTAAATTTGCAATATCTTTTTTTTAGGAAATTCTAAAAAACATGAATTTTTTAATCAAAGAGATATATTTTAGTAGTAAACTAACTAATGTTTCAAAACAACAACAAATATTTTTAACGAAGTGAAAAAAATAGTGATTTAGAAATAAACATCCCTATTTGTGTTCAAAAATACTTGGCTGTTAAAAAAAACAGGAAAAGTGATGTATAGTTGAGTTAAATCTATATGTCCCATTGAATTAGATTCAACTTAATAGTAGATATAATAAGAGATATTAGAGACTATATGATCCAATCAAAGGTTTCTAACTGTGATATCAAACGATATATATTTGATCGAATCAAACTCATCATTAACAAACTCATCATTAACAGATCTAATAAGAATCATATCAAACAACTAATAAATCACTTATAATAGAAAGTTCTATTAAAAAAAGTTCTAAAGAAAAATGAATCGGTTTCAAATATTGCCAGTGAATTTTAATGTAATTTTAACTATACACTAACATAATAATTAACCAATAAAACATTTAAACCATTATAATTATTATATATATAATAGATGTGAGACCTTTCTATTATATAATTTTTTTAATATAAAATGGTATATATATATATATATATATATATATATATATATATATATATATATATATATATAAAGAGCGAAAAGAAAACACACAAATAAAATAAAAATATAGGCACTTATAAACTGATGACAATATAATATTATAAACATTAAACATCATTTAATTTAAACGTGTTAAATATATACAAGTAAAATGAATAACTTACTATATAATAAAAAATAACTATTGAAATACTGACACTTATTTTATGAATCATAATTTTTCAAATACTTTCTTGATCACAACATTATATGTCGTATTTGTAAGTTTACCATCTTTATATAAAATTAATATTTTTAACTATTGACAATGCAACATACAACCGTAAGAATAATATTACGGAAATTTACAAAAACAAATAAGAAATAGGAAAAGTTGAGACATGTGTTTAACACATTGTCTTTAAAACAAATTCGTTCGTTATCGGATGTTTGTTTCCCATGAAACAACAACTAGAAGTGGTTCTTCTAGACCACCCAAACTCTCATTATGTCTGGATTTTATCTTTAATTCAGCAAGAAAACTAAGAATATGTAATGGGGAAGAAGAGAGTTTTTTTTACATATTCTAGTCCTCAAATGGTTGTATAGTAGTATTATTTACACTACACATTCTATAACCTCTCATTTAAACACCTCTATTAATCACAAAATTAATGTGTGTTAATATGTAATTAAATTGTAATATTAATTACAATTTTAGTTACAAAGGAAAGATATTTGCATGAAAGGTGCACTAAACTTTTCTTTTCTTTCACTCAACCATTAAACTCTTTTATTTACTTCTTCCAAGACCATTACTTTAAGGACTAATTTATCATTCATATAAATTCATTTTGGACATGTTAAAAAATGGGAAAAAAAAATCATTTTTATGAATTGGTTAACACCAATTTTCCAACAACAACTGTCCATGCGTGAATATTGGTTGTCTAAAAAACAACACCACCTTCGAATGTGATTATCCTTGGCTTTTATTTATTGTCATTGCAAAACATATAATGTAACGTCCCAAAAATATTAATAAAAGTTTTAATATTTAAACCATCAAATTCATACAAACATTTGTTTCAAAACCAATTATAATAAAATATATCTCTCAAACATCAGAGTAAAACAGTAATAATCAGCACGGAAAAGCCATCAGGGGATGTTGTGCAATCAAGTTGGGCCTTTAGAACTGGAAGTACCTCGAAATATTTAAACCACAAAACCTTAAGCACAAAACTTAGTGAGTTCCCTAAAATACTACATGCCATATATGGGATAGGGAATGTTATAAGCTAATCCATAGTCTTACTATTACTATTAACCATGAGCCAAATCATGGTCTTTCCTTACAACATTAGGCGCCAAACTTTGATCTTACATACAAGTATCAAGAGATACATCTTGGTCTTACATGCAAGCATCATAAAGACAATTAGCATCCTACATACAAATATCAAGGCTAGACCCAAGTCTTACATACAATTGTGAGTAGCCAAATCCTGGTCTTTTATATATTTGCCAGGAGCCACATCCTGGTCTTTCATATAATTGCCAGGAGCCAAATCTTGGTCTTTTATATGATTTTCAAAAGACTCACTTCGCATACGTAGTCAATAATTATCAACTCACATAACCAAATGAATGGGTGCTATACACCTCCTAATAAACCATACAAGGTATACTCTTAGTTCACCTTCCAAAACTAGCCAATTGACCAAAAGTCAACCAAGTCAAAAGTCAACAGTCATAGTCAACGGCCAAAATCATCATCGGTTGACCTCCACGTCGTGGCCAGTTCATGGCTTACTCCAAACAAAACAGTCGACGGTTCCCTCATTGCCACATTGTGGCACCCTTCATTCCACATTGTGGCTACTACTTGAGAACAACTCAATAGATTGAGTCCTTAATCCATTAAGCCTTCAACTCCAACTTTCCATAAAGCTTTTAGGGACTCTAAAGGCTCATAAAATCCAAACTTTATGGACATGCATGTCACTCTCTCATCTAGGTCAAAAATGGAAGAAATATGGTCAAAACCCCCATGCATGAATTCAAAACTATACAACTCTTTAGATCTGGAACATCTAACCATCTAGGGACCTAGGCCTGGCAATCGTGTCGTGTTCGGGTTGGCGTGTCGCGGGTTGGCGGGTCAAAATATGCCAACCCAAACACGACCCATTTAAATATACAGGTCACGGGTTGGCGGGTTTGGAACATAAACCCATATATGACCCACCAACCCGTTTATTTATACGGGATCACAGGTTGGCGGGTTCGTGGGTCAGATTTGGGTTCGTGGGTCAGATTCCATAAATAAAATTGACAATTAAACATAAATAAAATTTTGATGGTTGATGCAAATATATCCAAATTTTAGACAGTTAACTACTTAAGTCTTAAAGATCCAAATGAAAATCAAAAACATTCGTAGAAACATGTTCAAATAAAAAGTTAATACAAACATAGATAATACTTATTAAATATTAATACTTGATACATAAATACACTTAAAAATAAAAAATATATATCTTTTTAATTAAAAATATAAACGGGTTGGCGAGTCAACCCGTTTATTTTTTGAGAAACCCATATATGACCCGTTTAATAAACGGGTTGACAGGTTGGCGGGTTGGCGTGTTGGCGGGTTGAAAAACTCAACCCAAACCCATTTATTTCGTGTCGTGTCGTGGGTCGTGTCGAGAATTGCCAGCCCTATAGGGACCTCTCTGACCAATAAAGTTGCCAAATTTATTGAATCTATCCATTCGACACATCAAGAACATGATGAAGTACCATTTAAACCTAGATCTAGAAGAGGCTAACCAACAAGATCAGAAAAAAAAGGAAACTCACAAAGATCTAGAAGTTGCTCAAATGAAATCTCTAAGCTTGCCAAGAGGTACTCTACATAACAAGGGTCTTCTTCTTCCTTCCAAATGCACCAAATCACCAAAAGTAAGCTCAAATATGGTGGGAATGGAATTAGGGTTTGCTTCAAGGTTCTAAGGGTGATGGAGGCTATAAATAACGTCCTATATAAAAAGTTAGAGGCTTAAATATGGAGCAACCCCTAAAATTTTTGGCTTGTCCCAAACAATCACCACGTCGTTACACCTTTCATGTCACATCGTGGAGTCCATCCAAGAAACACGATCCTCATATTGCATGCCAAGTCGTGGCATATGGTTTTCCTTAAAAAGCATGCCTTTGACTATTTTATGCTATTTGTTGATCCATTCTGAGATATGAGTAGTAAATACAACCAGTAGAAACTGTCTTCTTTGAACTGTGAAAGGAATCCTTTTATCTGAATGCATCAAATACATTCTTAGAATAAACGTACGGTTTCCACTATTACTTCCATATATTATCTCAGCCTCTATAACACACTTACCAAATGCAATAACTCGTAGCCTCGTGTCATTAGATAGTCTGCATTTCTTATCAATATTCCTTAGTAACATAGATGGAACACCGAATTTTAATACCAACTTATGAATTGGCAGACTTGACGGTTTAAGACCATTTAGAACATTAGGGGAGTGTAAAGTCTCATCAAAGTCATCGCGAACAAAATCTAAATGAGAAAGACTATTTGAACTTAAGTACGGTTGTTGAGCTCTTGGAAATAATGATAACGCTCGTTAATCTCTTGAAGGACTTCATTCTTTGGTGCAAGGATTGCTCTTTCTTGAAAAAAAGATTGGATTGTTGGCATTTTCAATAGTAGAAGGATAGAAAAATTAAGTTAATGAACCAATATGTAACGCTCGCAAATTCAGGCTACACATAATAAGTAATAATTATTAAAATTAAATCCTTGAATAGGATAATCTATAGTCGTGCGAACTGCAGACTATATAATACAAGTTTCGTATTAAGGAAAAATAGAAAAAATCAGCTGAATCGTTCGTAAGTCGTAAAAATAAGTGCGCCAAAACACACACACACACACACACACATATATATATATATATATATATATATATATATATATATATATATGTTTAGGTTATTATGTTTTTACTAACTATTGTGTGTCAGAATGCATAAATTTGGACCACCGGATGAAATAAAATCAAAGGTTAGGATCTGAGAATCTATATTATTACAATAAGGTAACATGTATCATATAATCATATAAATTTGAGCATTAGGGTATTTTTGTCAAATGAACTATATTAAAAAAAAGAAAATTTTCAGATTTTAAGGGATAATTAGATCTCTTATTTTTAAATTTTTTATTTTTTTTAAATTAATTCAAATTTAATTCTAATATAGGTTTTAATAATAACTGATTTTATTTTGTCAGAATGACAAAGTCAACCATAAACTAGTAAAGATATTTTTGATTTTATTTTTGTAGAATATGGTTATATTCAAGATATTTTTTTTTATAATTAACATGCTTAAAAAATTGTACAACATATTATCAAGAATAACATTTTCTAAAGAATACAATTTTTATTCTTTAAGCATTACTAATTGCATTAATTCGTAAATGTAACGGCCTATTTTGAATTGTTGCCCATTTGGGAGTGGATAATGTAATTTGGATGATCTGGGTTTTCAGTTTGTGCTTTGGAGCAAAAGAGTATTTTGGTAATATATCAGCTCAAGATCCTATGTAAAATAGACGTTGTTCGAGTTATGGTAAGGCAGGTACGAGTTGATTAAAGTGTAGAGTTTCTCGTTACCTTTTCATGGATATAAGGACTGTCGAAATGGGATTTATAACAAAGAAGTTATGGCCTTCGGAGTGCTTAAGGGTTTAAGGGGAAACCCTAGTACACGAGGCGTACCTAGGGAGTACGTGCAACATACCGATGCAAAGAGCATTATGCTTAGCGTAAAGTGGTGTACGCTTGGCGTACTGCGAGGGGTGATGCGGTAGTGTGAGGCCTCGTACGTCGGGTGTATGAGGAGTACGTTGGGCGTACGAAGGTAAGTGAGAAAAACCTTAATTTTGTGTTGTAGCCTATATAAGCTTTATGATAGCCTCTTTTGATCAATTCTTAGCCAACCTTCATGCTCTAAAAATGATAATTTGACCTCTATCCCTTGTTTGGTGATCTTGAAGCTCTTGTGAGATTTTTGGGGGGTTTGTGGATCTATAAGAAGAAGGAGAAACTTGATGTAACGTCCATAGATTCGGGCTAGTCAATTTAGAGACGATGAACATCAAAAATGAGTTTTTGATGGAAGATTATTTAGAAGTATTAATCTAAACCAAGTTGTAGTATATGTTACAAGGGTTCCGTACATATAAAGAACGGAGTTATAACGAAGAAGTTATGGCCCGTCGAAGTTTTACGGCAAAACCGGCACGACACCAGGAGACGTAAATAGTGAATTTACGGTAGAGGAATTTTTAGCCTTATTAATCTAAACAAAAGTCATAGAATATGTTAAAATGAGAGCGTCCATAAAAAGAACACCCAAATCTGACTTCGTATGAGGAAGTTATGATTTTTCTAACATTTAGCATAACAGTGCACAACCCGGAAATTCGAATTTTAGATCGGTCGATTTTCAGCCAAAATAATCTAAATGAGAAATGAAGATATCGTTAATAGGAGTTAAACGATAAAAATACAGTCGAAAACGGAGCTCGTATGCGAAAGATATGGACGAAACTTAGTCTCTACTCTTCGAGCGCGGCGAATTCGATACAATTTTGTAAATCCGAGATAGAATGAGAATTAGCCAACAGTGTCTAAATGAAAGTTGTAGTAATCATAATTACCAACACGTGGATATAAATAACTTCGAAAACGAAGCTCGTATGCGAAAGATATGGACGAAGCTTAGTCTCTACTTTTCGAGCGCGGCGAATTCGAATACAGTTTTGTAAATATGAGATACAATAAGAATTAGCCGACTGGGTCTAAATGAAAGTTGTAGTACTCGTAAATACCAACGCTTGGATATAAATAACGTATAAAACGGAGCTCGTACGCGGAAGATACAGACGAAGCTTAGAGACTACTTTACTATAAAACTCCTATAAATAAAGGGTGAACTCCTCATATTTTCTTCACACCATAACCTCTCTTTCTCTCTCTAACTTATCTCTAACCTCCCTAGACCCCTCCCAAGTCTAGGGAACCTCCCTAGCACAAGAAGAAAGCCCCGGAGCGCCCGGCGGCTCCGAGAAGAAAAGCTTTCGGCTCGGAAACGCTGCTCCAGCGAAGCCCGGTTTTTAATAAAAACCCGTTGTAAGTGAACTACGCATATACTATATTTAATATAGCTTTTATTTAATTATAGTAACATTATTAGGAACTTAAAATAATTATTTGGGCTATTATTATAAGTTATATTGAGTGTTATTTAACGCTTAAATAATCGTAATAATAGCTAGACTATTAATTAGTCGCGGTTAACGTTAAAAACTAAACCCTAGTGGTATTGATACTAGGTTTTGTCGAGGAAAATTGTTTTGAGATAACAAAGCGCTGTCTGAGTTCGGAATCACCACCTAATCAAGTGAGTGCATGGTCCCTTTCATCTTACACATAGATATGAAGTATTTTATATAAATTACGTGCTATATGTGCATTTATCCGAATACTTGTTGTTTATGATGGATGAATGATTTTATACATGTTTTAAATGATTTAAATTGTATATTTATTTTATATCTACATATATGTTGGGATAAAACATGGGTAGATGAAATAGTTGATGTGTGATGAAATAAAACAATGAGAGATAGGTGATGATAATTAGGTGAGGATAGATAGGTGATGATGAATCGATGATGTAGGATGAAAGATACTATAACCTTATCCGGCAATTTGGAGATGTAGTCATCTACCAGAGTATAGATGGCGACCACGGACTATTATAGACAACCCCGTGGAGACACCAGCAGGCTCATAACCCGTAGGTGATGAATTACGACTTCAGGCGATGTTGTAACTACGTATTCATGCGATGATACTCTAACCCCTTACTATGAATTACGAGTTCAGGCGATGTTGTAACTACGTATTAATGCGATGATACCCTAACCCTTGTTGGGCACGTATTGAGGGAGTAATCCCTGAATCAATATTGTCTATGCAATGTAGGCGATGATCCTTAGGGAGAGTCCTTAGGAACAAACATATAAGGAAATACGATGTAAGGAGATGAGAGGTAAATATGATGTAGGAGACGACCCTTAGGATAAATCCTTAGGGATGGTACTTAGGAATAAAGAAGATAATGGGGATGGGGAATTGGGTTAATTGTTTGATGATTAAACATAATAGTTATATTATTGTGGGTTGAAAACCCTATGTACTCACCAGGTTTCCCAACTTGACCCACTCAGTTTACTTGTATCACATGTGACGATGTGAAGTTACATTACACTGAGAGATTAAGGAGATATAGATCACTAGTGTAAATGAATGTAAGTTCTGTTTATGCTTATGTTTCGGTATTGACGATGACATCCTAAATGTTTTAAAATGAATAAAAATACATTTCTTCGGAAATGCTTTGATAATGAAATTATCATGTTTTTTTTTCTGGGAACAAATTCCGCAACGTTTTTATTAAAAGAGATACTCTGATTTTTATAAAGCATAAACAAAAATCGGTCTTTTCTGGCCGTGAAAATGGGGATGTCACACTTGAAGATTTGTTCTTTGAAGGAAAGCTTTAAGATCCAACATTTGCATCTCCTTTTGGTGGATTGGGAGGTATAAAGTCCAAACCTTGCCTTTTATTTCATGGATCTTCCTCTTGGTTCATTTTTGGTCATTTTGACCCTTTTGGTTGATGAGTGGGAGTTAAAGTCGTTTTTGAAGCTTGAAATTATAGATCTGGATATATCATGGGTTCCTATGGTGGTTTTGGTTCCATGCATGTATTAAGTCAAATATTAAGTCCCTTTGAGCTCTAGAGTCCTATTTAGTCATACATGCACATAAAGTTGGCAACTTTATGTGATTAACCATCTTGGGGAAGTCAGATATGAGTTTGGATACAAGTCTTAATGGATTAAGTGATAATTTGGAAAGATGGCCATGACTAGTGAGTATGTTGGGCGTATAAGTATGTACGTTGCACGTACAAGCCCTCCATGTTGTACGCTGAGCGTTCAGGCTGAGTACACCCCGCGTACTCGGCAGGCTTGGGCTCTTTCATTTTGGGCTTGGTTGTGTTGGGCCATGTTGGGCCATCAGGATTTTATGGTTGGACTGTTATGACTTGTTGGAACTTCTTGGGTAAAGGCCCACGAAAGGAATTTAAACCAATTTGGAAAATTGGGCCATATTTGTGATGGGTTTTATGTTATACATCAATCCTATGGTGTACATGCAAAACCCTAAACTTTGGATCTAGGTTTATCTTAATGTACATTCAGTAATCATCCAAAGCTCATAAACCCTAGATCTAGCATACATGTAATCGAATTAACATAATAACAGGGTTTAGATCATACCTTTGATTGTTATGTAGCAATAACAATCTATTCCTTCTTGTAATTGGCTTCAGTATGCTTAGTGCCTCAAGTGTTGCACCTCTAATGGAGTCACAAACACCATAAGCAATAAGGATGAAGAAGGAGGAGATAGGAGGCACCAAAATTCGTCTAGAAACCCTAAGGAATCATTCACCACGTTTTTGGGGCTTAGGGGGTCCTTAAATAGGTAGGCTATTAGGGTTATCTAACAAGGAAACCCTAATTTGACTGCTTAATCCCTAAGCAGTCCATGGACTCCCTTTAGAATACCTCTTGGACGAAAATCATATGGGCTCCCCATAGATTTCGTCCAACCTTTATTCTAAAGCAATCCATAGCCCAATTGCAATTATCTTATAATTACAATTCTAGTCCCCTAAGTTTAATTAATCTCTTTTACCCACAAAATTAATTCTTTATTAATTCTTGACTAATATTAATTAAACAATATGATTTCTCCTTTAATATATTATTCTCATAATATATTAATAAATCATAATTAAACCTTTCTCTCCTTAATTCATCCTACATATTGCTATGGTGAAGGCAACCCAAAAGGACCATGCTCATAATCGAGTCAAGTACATACCAAAATAGTCATGGACTTAGACACTAATCCAACAATTTGGGCCTTAGATGCTTATTTTGGATTTTGGGCCTTTGGTCATCTAGTTTGGGCCTTGGCCTTGGGCCAAGCTTGAGGAAGGGTAAAATGGTCTTTTACCATATTTTGGACTCATAGTGTGAGTTAGGGGCTAGATGTTAATGGGTTGTCATTTTTGGTATTTGATAACGCGTGGATTTTAGCAGATCTGCAGTTAGAGACTATTCGTGGGATCAGCTTCTGAGGTGATTTTTCCTCACTGTACTTATGGTTTGAAGGCACCAACGTCGGCCCTTTGGATTGTTATCCTGGTTTATCGTATGATTGAGTACTGTAGTGATATGTTAGATCTATATCCTGAAAGATAGGATGATGTCATGCTTAGTGATCTATTAGATCTACCTATTATCTATTTTGGCTATATGTTTACCGGTTAAAGGTGTTGATATTGTGTGGTTGGGTTGAGACTGTACTGCTTTGTGCGGCCAATCAACAAACCTGATAATGTATGCTTATATGTGTTATATATATATATATATATACACACATACATATCAATGTGTTATATGTATGTTTATATGTTATGTATATGTCAACATGGTTTATGTGTGGTTGGGTTGAGGCGGTCCCGCTTTGTGCTGAAGGCCAACATACCCAGGTCGGCCCGGATAGACTAAAGGCCAGTACGGCGTACCAGTCAGGCCGAAGGCCCAAAGAACGGTCTAGATAGGCTGAAGGCCCGGTGTGGCGTACCAGTCATGTTGAAGGTTCTATGAGCGATCCATATAGACTGTAGGTCGGAGGGACGTTCTAGTCATACTGAAGGCTCTGCGGCATGCCAGATAGATTGTAGGTCGGTGGGGGGTTCCAGTCATGCTGAAGGCCCTGTATGCATGCTGTTTGTTGGTATATGTTATCTGTCTGTGTGTTGGTACTTTGGGGGAACTCACTAAGCTTTGTGCTTACAGTTTTGGTTTATGGTTTCAGGTACTTCAGAGAATTGTGGCAAGGTGAAGGTGTGACCGTACACATCTTGATTTTATGTCATTGATCTTGGGAGGCACTAATTTTTAAATAGTGTTTTGAGAACACTAATTTTGTAAACATTTTTATTAGTAAAAGGGGTCGTTTTGAAAAGTTTAAAATTGTTTGAATTTTTGGGATGTTACAAGTTGTTATCAGAGCCTTGGTTTGAGTGAATTGGAGGAACACTCATGTAAATCCAATCTCAAACTAAGGAAAAAGATGTTTTCAAATGATTTTAAAATAGTTTTCAAAATAATCAACGAGGATGTGATGTGTACGATCAGCCGGAGACCCCAAATTACCACATAATTATTTTGAGATTTTTCTTTGATATGTTAGAACAACATGCTAGTAATAGGATAGGGATCTTCAGGAGTTGTATGATAGAAATGCATGTTATATGATGCCTTATCTATTATAGTATCCTTGATTGATTATTGTATGACTCTTTCGCGTGTGATCTGGCTATTGAGTGAATGCGCTAAGTCACATGCTACATGGTTTAACTGGTCTTAGGATAAGGGGTTTGGTCCTGCTGCGCAGCTCTTTTCTAAGTCCAACCATTGTGGGGTTGAATCTTTTAGTCTAGGATTGTTTAAACTATAGGGCATGCTCTTGTATTCATGTAATAGTTGTCTGGCACCAATAGAGGGTCTCATGGCAATTTGTAGCAAGGTGAGTTATGTGGGGTCATCCGGCCAGTTGTGTTATTGGATGAGGAGGTTGTGGTTTCCTTAGAGTGGGTGCGGTTATAGTGGGTCAACGCGAGGAATGTTTAGCCACTCTTGCGAGAGTAAGGGCAGGGGGAAGGTGCATCCAAGATGCTGGGAGGTAGAGGTCGAGAGTTTTGTATGAGGATCTGTTTGATTTTGTTATTTTTTGTGTCAATCGACTCTTATGCTCGAATGTTGCTTGCTTTGTGCTTTGTGGAACTCTTAGGTGATGGGAGTTAGCTACTAAGTGAATATGTCAAGTCACATGTGACAAGGGTTGAATAATCTTAGAGTGATGGATTTGACCCTTTTGCGCAACTCTTGTTTGGGTCCAACCGTTGTAGGGATGAGTCTGTTACTAGAACGATTATCTAAGCTTTGTTGAATTGTTGTATGTGCTTGTATTCATGGGGTGGGTGAATGACATTATGAGGAGTTCTTCAGTAGCTCATGGCAGGGTGGGGTCGGGAACCTAGGAAATCCTAGGGATTGCTTTAGTGGGTATCGTTGCATTGGTTAGCGAGTGTTGGGGTATGGATTTGTGAAGGTGACTTAGAGGATTCAGGAGCATTCTTGAGGAAAGTATGGATAGGTGTGGAAGGTTGTATTGGGCTCGTACTACTGAAAGCGCAAGATCCATACTCGAATCGGGGAGAGTCTTGGAGAATCTAGGAAGCCTATGGGATGAGGATTCATGGGTATATTTGGATCTTTTGCTTGCTGTTTCGGTATGGTGTTGAGCACTCGGGAATGGGGTTCAGATTCTGGTTTCCGGCTCAGTAGCAGGTACTGAGCCGATTGATGCACGAACGCAGGAGTTCATCTCATCAGAGATTACGTGCATGGCTTTGCGTTTTCCTTGATCTTACTACACAAAGAACCCAACATCTAAGCCCCGCATACGCCATACTTACACCCAACGTATGACTTCAGCTAGCCCAAACACGAAGAACCCAACCTCTAAGCCCCAAACAACTTCATGGCCTAAAACAAATAAATGCAAGATTAAATAAATTAGCAATACCTTGGAATCACAGATGTTACACTTGATGATGATATTGTTAGATCTAGCTAGTTTTGAGTGTTATGAGATTTTGGTCACTTTAAGTGCAATAAGTTTAGATCTTGAAAGTTTGTGACCTTGTTATGGATAAAGTTGGAAACCATATCCATCTAAACATCATTTTGATTCAGATCTGAAGGTTTGAGACATGGACTTAATGGATTAAGTTGAAAAAAATGCACTTTTGGGTCCCTTTAAGACTTAAAAACTAGATCTTGTTTGTTGGGACCATTCAAATGGATAAAATTGGAAACTTCATCCATTATGGAGCTATTATGAACCTTAAAAATGGTTGCTTGATTGTTTCCTTAGAACCATGCAAGAGTTACGTGGTTTTGAGTGTTGTAAAAGTAAGGATTTTGGAGATTTAACCCTCTTTAGCCATGAAAGGCTTAAAGGTTTTGACTTATGGTTTAAGACATCATTTAGGGTTAAGATAAGAGTTTGGAAAACTTGAATTAAACCAATAAGATCTTAATGGTGAGTTTTGTCCTCTGATGAGTACATTGGGCGTATGAAGGCGTACGCTCAACATAGTGTTTGGTCGGTGCATCAAGAACTTGTATATTCTACTTCGTGGCTGGGTACGCATCGCGTACATCAATGGTACGCAGGGCGTACTCCCCAGGATGGACATTTTGGGTTTTTTAGGGATTGGGCCTTATTGGGCCATTGGACTTTTGACGTTGGGCCATGGATTGATTGTGAGCCTTCTTGGTATTGGTCCCATGATAGTTTTTGGGCCCAATTAGGAAATTGGGCCATATTGGGCTTCGAGTTGCCGTTTAGGAAGTTGGGCTTTTTGGAGCAAATGGATTGGGCCCAAGTTTCGGGTCAAGTAAGGAAAGGGTAAAATGATCTTTTACCCTAGTTATGGATTAAGTGGCTTTAAATCTTGTTTTGGGTCAAGATCCAATTATTAATTGGATAATTATTTGATGGTGCTAGCACAAAGGGATTTCCGGATCAGCAGACTGAGAATTTATTGGGAGATTCAGCGGCTTGAGGTGAGTTTCCTCACCATGTTTAGCAGGTCGAAGTCACCAATGTCGGCCCATGGTTTGTTATGTTAGGATGCTAGATGTTTGTGTGACTCTTTCATGTGTATGTGCTTGTAAGCTTACTGGGTGGGGACCGATGATTATTTTGTATATTATTATCTTGTTATGCTTATATGATTTGTATGTTGGGCGAGGCCCGTTATACTCAGTGGGCGAGGTCCGTTATATTCAGTGGGCGGGGGCCGTTATTTGAGTTAGGGTGGGCCCGTTATACTCATCGGGCGAGGCCCACTATATGTATGATATGTATGGTATGTGGTATTTTGGGGAACTCACTAAGTTACTTGATTACAGTTTTCAGTTTTTTATTTCAGGCGTTTTCGGTTCAATATAGAAGGGCCCAGCTTGATCCTAGCGCATCCACCCATGTTTCTGCAACATGTCGATTTTGGGATTGTACTCTCTGATAACTCTGTTACTTTGAATGTTTTTTGTAAATATAATTGGTGTTTTGGTTAAATAAAAATGAAATTTTTACCTCTTGATTTTCAGGATGTTATAATAGTCTTTCTTGCCATGATCCAACAACGGTTTTCCATGGAAGTCACAAAGACAAATAGGTGTTGTGATCCAACCATAATTTTTCATAAAAGTGTTGTGATCCAACCACAATCTTTCATACAAGTGTTGTGATCCAACCACAGTCCTTCATACAGGGGTTGTGATCCAACCACAGTCTTTCATGTAAGATTCACAAAAACAATCTAGAAACCTACATAGTATAGTGAGAAGACTCACCTCACACTCGCAATCAGACAATCACAACTCGAAAGTCAATAAACTGGTACTACAACCCACCTATCGAGATATCCAACGTCAAACCTTAGTCTACATTCCAAAACTAACAATTTGACCAAAATTCGACCAAGTCAAAAAGCCAACGGTTATGGTCAACGATCAAAGTCAACGCCTGTCGACCTCCACGTCGTGGCTATCCAGTCACAGTCGCGATCATGAAGTGCTTCAATGTCATGGTTGACATGCTACTATGTCGTGTCAGCACCAAACAGAATCATCATGAATTCCTTTCCTTCTCCACGTCGTGGCAACCAACTCGCCACATCTTGGCTATTGGTCTTGGATAACTTAATGGATTGAGCCCTAAATCCATAACCCCTAAACCTATACTTTCTAGAAAGCTTCTAGGGACTCCAAAGGCTTATAAAAATCCAAACTTCATGAACATGCATTCCTAATGCATATCCTTCATGACTTCATCCAACTAGTCCAAAATCCAAGAAAATGTGACATAAACCATATGCAAGATGCTAAAACTCAACCAACTTCTATATCTGAAAGATATAAGGCTCAAGGGACTTAGGTGAGTCATAAAGATGCAAATTTTATCTCATAGGACCATTCCTACCATAACTAAGAAGCCAAAGATGTTATAAATCCTAGATATACAAAAGAGGACCCAAAAAGATAAGATCTTGAAGCCTTACAAATGGTCCATAGAATGATTCCAATGATGGAAAGGAGTTGTTTACTTGGTCCTTGCACCAAAACCTTATTCTTCTTCCTTCAAGGTGCACCAAAGTCACCAAAATGAGACAAGAACTTCAAAGAGAGGCTATGGTTTACCAAGAGTGGTCTGGGAGGTTATAGAGGCTATCACTTCTCTTAAATAGGGCCTTAAGCCCGAAAATTAGAGTATAGCACATCTGTCGTCGCCACGTCGTGGCACACATGCTGCCACATCGTGATGACCTTTAATGAAACATGTGTTTCATGCAAATTGGCGGGTCGTGGTGATCCCTTCACCATGTCGTGGCCAACCACAAATCTCAAAATCATCAAGTTCAATTAATACCATAAACCGAGCGTTACATTATGTATTTTTTTAACTTTATATATATATATATATATATATATATATATATATATATATATATATATATATATATATATATATATATATATATATAGACACACACATACGTACACACACGTATTTTTATGTATTTTAAATGTATAAACCTATTTTTACATATTTATATGTGTTTTTATGTGTTATGTTTTTTATGTATTACGTATTAATATGTATTTTTACGTATATATGTATATTTTTACTTTTTTATGTCACGCTAGTATGTAACTTAGTTGACGGTGAAGTGGTTAACATTACAAAAAAAAATTAGTAAACTTTATAACTAAATTGAAATAAAAATAATGTAATTTTAAAATCAAATTTTATAAAAATATACTGAATTTTGTGAAATTTACCCTAAATACTAAATGTATTTTATAGATCCATATTCTTTTTCATTTTCGTGACTAGCGCTAAATATTTTGATATAATCAAAGGTTTAATCATTAAATATCTAATCAAAGACGCATTATAAATTCATGGATATCACATAGCAAAGTTAAATACAATCATTCAAATTATGCTCAAAAGAGATTTAGTTAGAAAATATTTAGGGCATGAAATACTGATTTCGAAAAGAAATTCAAAATTACGGTCTTAAAAACTGATCAGGTAATTTTCTTTTACTAGATGATAGCTATTTGATTTTGGTTTCAAATATACCATATATAGTTGGAATTAGCCTCATTCAAGCCAAAACTATTTTCCATGCCATGTTTTGGCCTCTGAGAGTCTGAGTATCTTACCTAAGTTACGAGCGACCTAAAATAAAATTGTTGGTGGTTTAGGTCAAGTTATGATATTCTTAAATAAATTGTTAGTGACCCCAGTGGTGTTTTGTGCTTAGGGTTGTTTTGATAAGGAAAGATGGGACTGTTTTCTTTAAATAATTCGACGGTGACTCATTCATTGGTATCTACATGCAAGAAGACCTGTGCTATGGTTTCTATATTGAATGGTCCAAAAGAATAACCTAACATTTAATCTTTCATTAATCATTTTTGTTTTATTTTAGATAGACTATGGTATTTGGAATAATTACATAATTACATAGAAATATGACAAATTTGTTATCAAGGTTCAAAAGACAAGTGGTTGAGATGCAACGAGACTTCAGTAATACGAGACATGTTGTCATACTAACATATATTATATTTTTAAAACACATGTTATAACTAAATAGAAATATGATAAATTTGTTATCATTTTTGTTTTTATTTTAAAGAGACTTTAGTAAAATTTTAATTTAAAAATATTTTTAGATAAAAAAAATGTTGTCTCTATAACCATTTATTCATTTAATTTTGCTATCTATAAGACTGAAGATCTTTATTCTTAAAAATACTTTTAGATACGATATGTTGTCTATGTATAAGAGTTGTATGGAAAGTCATCGGCACACCATTAACCCTATGATACAGTTGTATAAAGATACAACTCCGTTATGTCATTCACACGTAATCATATTAAACCTCATTTAATGTCATGTCACAACACTGTACAACTCCCATTAAGCCCCAACTGGAGATGACCTTAGAAACAATTAAAATGACATCAACTAATAAATAGTGATAATTTATGAATCTAATTTTAATTACGTAATATAAACCAAATGTCTAACTATTGAAAAAGTGCGTTTTTGAACGTGTCAATTTCGATGATTGTGCACATCAAACCAAACTGATTATATGATATTTTAATATCTAATTTTGCCTTCTACTTCAATTTTTTCCTTAACACACATCAACCATCCGTTCATTCCATTCACACCTTCTGTTTTATATAAATTAAATATATTTTTTTCCTTTAAAAACAAATATAGCCATTACCATGGCATTTTAGAATGCATATTACATCTAACAAACACCAACCATTTTAAAGCTACATCTCCCAAAAGTGTTTGTAACAACAAGTGAGAATAATACCGGGAAAATACTGGTAATAGTAAAAAAAATTGGGGGTATTTTTAAAAGGGAAATCTTCAAAAAAGTCTCAATATTTACGAAAAAATTACACTTTAGTTATTTTGAACGAAAAAGTTCCGAAAACCGGCAAAAATTTGCAGTTTGACCCTTTTTGACCGGTTGAAACCGGTACCAAATTAATTTGGGACTATTTCGTAAACTAATCCAAAATATTGGGACTTTTCTGTAAACAAAAATTATTAGGGCTTTCATGTAAACAAAAATATTATGACTTTTCTACAAACAAAACCCTTATTATTATTATTATTATTATTATTATTATTATTATTATTAGACAAAATTGCAAAAATGGTCCCTGTGGTATGCATATTTTTTGGGTTTCAGTCAAAACCTCGACTTTTTTGGATTCATGGTCCTTTTGACATAGTTTGTACGCAAAATTGGTCCCCTGACTTAACTGCCGTTAAGTTTTGCTGTTAACCTCCTCATGTGCATCTCACATGAGGGTATATTTGTCTTTTCATTTCTAAATGACCATTTTTGCACCTATATATATATATATATATATATATATATATATATATATATATATATATATATATATATATATATGTATATATATATATATGTATACATATATATAGGGAAATCTTTAGAAAAGTTCCAATATTTACGGAAAAGTTACACTTTAGTCCCAATATTTATTTTTGAACGAAAAAGTTCCGAAAACCGGCAAAAATTTGCAGTTTAACCCTTTTTGACCGGTTGAAATCGGTACCAAATTAATTTGGGACTATTTCGTAAACTAATCCAAAATATTGGGACTTTTCTGTAAACAAAAAATATTAGGGCTTTTCTGTAAACAAAAATATTAGGACTTTTGTACAAACAAAACCCTTATTATTATTATTATTATTATTATTATTATTATTATTATTAGACAAAATTGCAAAAATGGTCCCTATGGTATGCATATTTTTGGGGTTTCAGTCAAAACCTCGATTTTTTTGGATTCATGGTCCTTTTGACATAGTTTGTACGCAAAATTGGTCCCCTAACTTAACTGCCGTTAAGTTTTTGCTGTTAACCTCCTCATGTGCATCTCACATGAGGGTATATTTGTCTTTTCATTTCTAAATGACCTTTTTTGCACCTATATTATATATATATATATATATATATATATATATTAAAGTAATACCTTTTTATTTATTTTAATAATGAAAAAATAAACGATCTCTCTCTCTCTCTCTCTCTCTCTCTCTTTCTTTCTCCACCGTAAAAGCCCTTTCTTTTTTTCATTCCTTCACAATGAATCTTTAATGGCTTCTTCCCCATAACACTATGTAGATTCGAAGCTGAAAGATTTCCCCAAGTTGTTGATCTCTTATGGGTCACTAGCGGAGGACAGGTGGTTAACAGCAAAAATTGAATGGCAGTTAAGTCGGGGGACCAATTTTGCGTACAAACTAGGCCAAAAGAACCATGAATCCAAAAGAGTTGAGGTTTGGACTGAAACCCCAAAAAAATGCATACCATAGGGATCATTTTTGCAATTTTGTCTTATTATTATTATTATTATTATTATTATTATTATTATTAAAAATATAAATAAGAATACTATTTTTTGAACTTGTTATTATTAATATTGTTACTAATACGTATAAATGCATTAAATGAAAAAATAATATTAATGACATTGTTTAAGGGTGGAGGTGGAGGTGGAGGAGATGGTGATGCTTTTAGTATTGAAATTGTGAATGTCTGCTTGTATATTTTTACTTTGTATATGGTCATTTCATATTTGTTATTATTATTTTCAATTCAGAATATTAATATTTAACAATTTGAAAGAAGTTGCATATTAATAGTTTAAGGTAGTAGGGTTTCTCACTTTGTAAATAAAATTGTTTAAGGTAGAAGAATTACATTCCAAATTCAACAAATCCACTACAAACATCTGCATACAAACATCTGTATAGGTAATAGGAATAATTCAAAAGTATTAATCAAATTCAAAAGTATTAATCCAAAAAATATGTCCTATTACTTTTTATTAAAAAAGATATTTTAATTAATATTTTTGAATTTTGATAGGGCTACCTATGTAGATGTTTGTAGTGAATCTGTTGGATTTGGAAAATAATCATTCTACCTTAAACATTTTTATATACAAAATGAGAAATACTTCTAGCTTAAACTATTTATAAACAATTTTATAAATATGCAACTTTTTTTAAATTGTTAAGTATTATTATTCTGAATTGAAAACAATAACAACAAATGTGAAATGACCATATACAAAGTAAAAATATACAAGCAAACATTCATGATTTCAATGCTAAAAGTATCAACATTTCCTCCACCTCCACGCTTAAACAATGTCATTAATATTATTATTTTTTTCATTTATATGCATTTATATGTATTAGTAACAATATTAATAATAACAAGTTCAAAAAAAAGTATTCTTATTTATATTTTTTTAATAATAATAATAATAATAATAATAATAAGGGTTTTGTTTGTAGAAAAATCCTAATATTTTTGTTTACAGAAAGTCCTAGTATTTTTTGTTTACAAAAAAGTCCCAATATTTTGGATTAGTTTACGAAATAGTCCTAAATTAATTTGATACCGGTTTCAACCGGTCAAAAAGGGTCAAACTGCAAATTTTTGTCGGTTTTTTGGACTTTTTCATTCAAAAAAAAATCTTGGGACTAAAGTGTAACTTTTCCGTAAATATTGAGACTTTTTTGAAGATTTCCCTTTTTAAAATATATACACAAAAATGGACTTTTCCGGATATAGACATGCATTCCGCGGAGGTAGCTCTGCGGAGCTCCGCGGAATGGCAAAATCGTAAATAAATCAATGTAAAAAAACACTCAAGATCCATTTTACGGAGCTACCTCCGAGGAATGAACTCATTCCGCGGAGGTAGCTCCGAGGAATGGATCTTTAGAGTTTTTTTTTTTTTTTTTTTTTTTTTTTTTTTTTTTTTTTTTTAAACATCGATTTTTCGGAGTTTATATTCAATCCCCCAACTAATTATTTTTAAGAAAAGATTATCATACTATCATAATCTTTACTTGAATATAATTAGTTGATGAATTAATATAAACCCCGAAGAATTGATGTGAAAAAAAAACACTCAAGATCCATTCCGCGGAGCTTCGCGAAGCTACCTCCGCGGAATGCATGTCTATATCCTGAAATGTCCATTTTTGTGTCTATATTTTGAAAATACCCCCCATTTTTTGACTATTGCCGGTATTTTTCCAATAATACCCCTATCATTTATGTGGCTGATATCATCACTTATTCACCCCCACATAGTTGACTTAGGAGTTCCAGTCTCCCCAACCAGCAAGCGATTATCTTATTCGTGAATCACATTAATTAGTTTCACCTAATGAGCTTTATCTTCACTCAAAAAACGTCATCTCCGTTTCAAAATATGCACTTGATTAAATAAAAACCTCTAAACTTCCAATATCAAGGTTACCTTTGTCTTTTGAAAGATGAATCAAATCCCACTTAATACAAGGAGTTTTACAATCCACTTCATTCCCTCCTAAAAAAATCTAGCTCATAAATGTTAGTGTAACTCACATCGATGTGACACTGTCTAATAAGTGTCTATATGTGTTGGAGTCCCCACCTTTCTCCGTAAGGGCTATTATGAAGAGTTAATACGTGATTGCATATATATCTTACATGGTATCAAAGTTGGCATCTTGCACCTTTGTGGCTAAGTATATCCATGTTTATCCTCATCAAGCTTCCGACTCTAAGGGGAAGTGTTAATGTATCTCACATCGATATGTGTAACGACCAAAAATTTCAACCAATTTAAAACATTTTATTTCATTCAAAAACCATTACGTTCACACATCTTGTTTTCAAAATAGTTTAAACATCAAAGTATCCCCAGAACCATATCACACAAATCATAAAACATGAGGAGCGATACGATCACGTCTTCGCCTTGCCACGATCTCCTGAAGCACCTGAAACAATAAACCACAACTGTAAGCCTGAAAGCATAGTGAGTTCCCCCAAAGTACCCATACACACATAAACATATGCATACAACAAAGAACAACATACTACGGGTCCAATCAACCTTCCGGTTGGAATACCCCTGGCCCTTAACCATCGGGTTGGAATGCCTACGTACTACGAGCCCAATCATCCTACCGGGATGGAATACTCTCGGCCCACAACCATCGGGTTGGAATGCCCATACACCTATCCATACAACAATAACTACTATGGGTCCAATTATCCGTCGGGATGGAATACCCCAGGCCCCTCAACCATCGGGTTGGAATACCAACGTACTATGAGTCCAATCATCCTATCGGGATGGAATACTCCTGGCCCACAACCATCGGGTTGGAATGCCCCACCTCCTATACATACGGTAACTACTACTACCACTATGGGTCCAATCATCCCTCGGGATGGAATACCCCAGGCCCCTCAACCATCGGGTTGGAATGCCAAACTACTATGAGTCCAATCACCCTATCTGGATGGAATACTCCTGGCCCACAACCATTGGGTTGGAATGCCAATCTATACTAGCAAACAGGCACACATAACAGGCAACCACATAACACTCTACAGAACCAACATACTAGGGCCCTATCATCCTACCGAGATGGAATACCCTCTGCTACTGCTCAACATACATAACCCGCAGGTAACCTCCTACCAGCGTACATAAGGCATGACCAACTACAAGTCTATAAATAACCACCACCCAACTACCAGGGCGCTGATCCGACAGAACTAGCCATCACTTAACTATCCATTCCTCTAGGATACTAAGCTAACAAGGCATATTCTCATATCAATATCCTATATACCAAGATACTAGTAAGCATATCATCACACAACATAACAAGCTCTAAACAACAATCCAAAGGGTCGGCCTTGGTGCCTTAGACCCTTGAGTACAGTGAGGAAAACTCACCTTGAACTGCTGAAACACTGTTGGTACCCTTCTGACTGCTATCTGACAATCCCTGCACCGCTGCTCCTCTAGCGCCTCGAACTATCATTGCCACAAAAACACTTAGACCCAAAACAATATCCTTCTAAGGGTAAATTGACCATTTTACCCTTAACCCAAACCGGTCCATGACTAAGGTCCAAAATCACAACATGAAAAGCCCAACACTAGAAAAGCTTCTCAAGCCCACTAGTGACCCACTAATTGCCTAATTGCTATATTGGGCCCAATCCCATAATGGGTCTCACCCTAAGCCCAAATTATATTCCTTGGCCCATACAATGTGATTTTTGTGGGCCCACTAAGGCCCAAATAACCAAACATGCCCCAAACCATGACCCAAAACTCATGATCTAACAGACAGGGTTACGCGGGGCGTAAATCAATGTACGCTTAGCGTACCGGCTCGATGATGGTACGTTGGGCGTACCTACACGTACGCTCAGCGTAGTGCTCTGCTAAGTCATTTCATCGTTAAGTGCTTAACACTCCAAACTAGGTGCAATAATCACAGATCCAAGTCCATTAAGATGTCTTAAGCTATAAAGTCGGCTACTTGGTGGCTTGCAACCCACAAAATGAACCCAAACTTGAAATATGACATCATACTTCCATAAAGGTGGCTAGATCTCATGCATGATCACAAATGAGCCCTAAAGGTTGAAACTTTAATGCATAAGGGACTCATATGATACTAAGGGTGGCAACCCTGGACTTAGAAACATGCTGGACTCATAAAGATGCATTCTTGGGACCAAAAAGTCCATAAAATTGTTCCAAGAGAGATCTAAGAGATTATTCGTCAAGCTCAAAGCTTTTTACCTTGAAGAGGTCCGAAATGAAACACTTGTCCCAGATCTATAAGCTCTAGCTTCCAAGATTCCTCCTTCCCAATCTTCTTCCTTTCTCTTCCAGGCTAAAAACCACCAAGATGAGCTTTTCAAGGCCAAGATCTCTAAAAATGGAGGTTGGAACGTTCTAGGGTTTCTTTTGAGGTTAGGGAGGCTGATATGGGGGCTAGGGTTGAAGCCATTATGTTCTATTTATAGTGGCTCCAACAACCTTGTAACAGTGACTGACACCAAAAACAATGACGTGTATTATAAACCAAGCAGCCCCAAAACTAATTTAAGTTAAATTGATCTACCACCAATAGAAAGCACTTTTACTTTCCGATTCGACAACATCTTATAAAATCTATCAATCATAGTTTGTCAACCTTTCACTCTAGCCATATTATCTCCAATTGGAATAGCAAGGTAAGTAAACGATTATTTTTCTGCTCGACACCCCATTATTGTTGCAGACTCTTCCACTTAATCAAATGGTACCCCATTGTCGTATAAATTCGATTTACCTAATTTAACTTTCAATCCAGAAACTAAGTAGAAACATCCCAACACAGTAACAATGTTTGAGATATCTTCATGAGACCATTTCACCACAAGTCACATGTCATTTGCCTTAAACAAATGTGAAGTCAAAAAATTCTCCAAACCAAATTTTATACCTCTATACGAATCAATTGACATTGCATTTTCTATTTCTACATGTAAACCTTCCATAGTCTAATGAATAAAAAAAGAGACATTGGATCACCTTGTCTCAAACCCCTCTTCAATTAGAACTCATGAGTAGGATTGTCATTTACTAAAACCAATAACCAAGCCACATGTAAACAGGCTCAAATCTAGTTTATCCATTTCAAACTAAAACCCATAAAATTACATGGCCGAGTTAAAGGAAATCAAAGTCAAGTGAATCATAAGTTGTGACATCCCTAATTTCACGGCCAGAAAAGACCGATTTGTTTATGCTTGTTTTTCAAATCAGAGTAATCTTTTAAAGAAAACGGATGCATAATTCGTTCCCAAAACAAAATATGATAAGAATTTATGAAAGCATTTCTTTAAAGAAATGTATTTTCATTTTATAACAAAATCTCGGGATGTCATGTTCAATACAGACCAAAAGCATAAATAGAACAAAAATAGACCTTACAACAGTTATTCATAACTACAGGCCTATAATCCAAAATCGCTCGTTATGTCAGCCAACTTATGCTCTCGTACCATAACCTGTAATACAAAGAAAACTGAGAGGGTCAGGCTTGGGAGCCTGGTGAGCATATAGGGTTTTCAACCCATAATAATATAATTATTATATTCAATTATCAAACAATCAATCCAATTACCAACCCGCATTATCTCCATTTATTTCTTAAAGATTTATCCTAAGAACCGATTACCCTTCATCCATTCATTGCTAAGGATTGCCCTAAGGAACTGGCACAAAGTCTAGTGCTGCCAAGATTCTTAGATTACCTCTGGTGAACACGTGGTTCACAATAATTAATGAACACCTAGTTCAAGAACACCTAATGAGCACTTAGTTCCAATATTACCCAATGAACACCTAGTTCAAAAACACTTAATGAACACTTAGTTCAAATATCCCTGATGAACCCAATCACCTAAGGAACACAGAGTACGAAAGCTCTTAGTTCAAACAATGTGATAATAAAGTATATCTCGATCCCGCAAAACCACTAATATTATAAACACATATAAATCATATTTATAAAACAATATATCCCATCCCATCGATCCCCACATACTGACCCTATGCAATGATCTTACGAGATCTAGCCTAAGGAATCGATATGAACCACAAAATGAGGAAGCTGCTTCGGAAATTCCCTGGCAGCAAACGAGGATCAATAAAGACATCAAATGAGGGGAATGGAATAAGTTTCACCACGAACCTTCGTTCGTAAAAGAAAGAGCCACAAGTCATTTTAAGTCAGGGGTAGTTATCTAGATAACAATGCCTAGGCGTGGTCCGACTATCATGAGGTATTATACCCATACTCTACCTATCCCAGCATCGAACTTTGCCTAGCAGTGGTGTAACATCCGGATATCCAAGCATAGAAATTTGAGTATTTTATTATGGGATATGAAGAGACTCGGCGAGTTGATGCCTCAACTCGTCGAGTACGATCGCGACTTGGTGACCTGTTTAATGAAGGGACTCGACGAGTCGGGTATCTGGACTCGCCGAGTCAGTGCTGTTAAGGAAAACCCTAATTGTCCGGGTTTGAGACCTATTTAAAGGACCTTATAGCCCTCTTGTGCGGCTACCAGTCCAAAGAGAGGTACCCTAGAGAGCTGGAGCTAAGAGTGAGAGAGATAAAGCCATTTTAAGCATTCTTGGTGTGATTTTGCAAGGGAGAAGTCATTTCCAACAAAGGAAGGTCAAGGGAGTTGTTGATTTAGAGTTCCTGAGCTCGTATCTTCATT
Source organism: Lactuca serriola (assembly GCF_051521515.1). NCBI lineage: Eukaryota > Viridiplantae > Streptophyta > Magnoliopsida > Asterales > Asteraceae > Lactuca > Lactuca serriola. Next base: position 201,312,633 of record NC_136409.1, read on the forward strand.
GTAGAGGTATCAAATCAAATTCCCTTTTCTGTTTTGGGTGAGATTGGTGATTTTAGGGTTTTTACACCTTCCTATGGCTTGTAGTGATGAGTATAGGGTTCCTTTGTGTGAGAGATCCCAGATCTGGACCCATAGAGGTCCATAGGGCCTTATTTTGTATGTTTTATGTTGATCCATTAAGAGAATGAGACTTTGATGCCATTCTTGGAGCCATTTCTCCAAGGAAAGCCTTGTGAGCTTTGCATGTACGTCAAGCCTCGACCTTTACGTGGTTATTGGTCGTAGGGAATCCAGATCTATGGATTAGAGGAACAGATCTGACCTTAGAAGGTCAAATGAGTGCTGACATAGGAGCAACTCGCCGAGTCCATGGGGAGACTCGACGAGTCGAGTCGGGTTGCCCCACGATACGAATCCAGTGGAAACCCGTCGAGTGGAAGGTTCACTCGACGAGTCGAGTGAGGCCGTGGAAGAGTCAGAAGACACGCATGGACTCGCCGAGTCACTCTTGTGCACTCGACGAGTCTGGTTAGAGTTGACCGATGACATGAGTTGACTTTTGTTGACTTTGGGGTTTTGGTCAACATAAGTAGTAGAGATCATGGAGGGGTAAAATGGTCTTTTACCCACTACCCGATTAGAGAGGGAAAGAGAAATTTTCGGTTTAATTAGAGATATTTGCCTTACGTGTTAGGCGGTGGCGAGTTCGAGATTCAAGTGTAAGGATAACTTCTTTCTGCTTTCAGGTGAGTCTTCTCACTATACATTACCTAAAGTGGTAGTTATGTGTAGACCGGAGGGTCTTGTGTGTTATGTGTATGTATGAGATTATGTGCATTGTGATATATGTATGTTATGTGTTGTATAGACCGGACCGGAGGGTCCAATGATATAGACCGGACCGAAGGGTCCAATGATACGGACCGGACCGAAGGGTCCAACGAGCTATGGTCAGATCAAAGGATCCAACGAGCTACAGGACTGGAGGGTTCCGCTGAGACACATCGACCGAAGGGTCGTATTATAGCCTCGAGTGGCGTATGTGTTGTATGTGATATTTTGGGGAACTCACTAAGCTTCGTGCTTACCGTGTTAGGTGCTATGTGTTTTAGGTTTTTTTCAGGATCACGGGACGGCACCGGCTCGGTTGTACACACCAGAGGAAGAGTTATGTTTTAGAGGATCCTGGATTATTATTTAATTTATTATGGAGTTATGTTTTGCAATTTAAACAAAATGAGATTTTTACGAAAAGTTTTTTAAGAATTAAGCGAATTTAAATGAAAATTTTAGTTTTGGAAATTTCGGTGTTACAAGGGGCCTGAATATCATGAGGTATTTCACCCCCAGACGCACCCTATCCAACAATATAACACCAAACATACCTAGCAGTGGTCTATTATCGACACACTTTATAAGGCAGTCTACAAAGTTCCCTTAATTACATCGTGAAAGGAAACGCTGACATATGAAGCTCGATCAATCACTTCGTAAAAGAAACGCTGACTCCAAAGCTCTCTCAAAATAAAATTTATCCATTCCACAATTATCTCAAATAGACAACAATATATACACACATAACACGTAATTCATAGAAAATATTTAATATTTATGTGTAAGAAGAAAGTGACTATACACTCACTTGATCAGAAGATGATCGGGCAGCACTACGGATTGTAGAAGTAGTATTCTTCGGTGAAACTGTGATCTCTTCACACACCGAGCCTCTCGCGGGCAGAGCTTCGGCTCGTAAACTCTTTTCTTCTTGGGATCTTTAGAACTTCGGGACTTGCTTCGAGTCTCGGGAGAATATCGGGGTTTCGGGGTGTTAAAAGAGGGCTTAGAGAGGGTATCGGGAGTGGGAGAGTAAGAGATGAGCAACCAAACTCGGTTGCCCCTTGAATACTATTTATAGGGAAAAAATGCTAGGTTCACCTCGTGAGCTCGATACGTCATTGTGTTCGTCATGGCCACATGGCTTGGAAGACGTCCATCATCTTTTCACCTCGTGAGCCACTAATGCTTACCTCGTGAGCTCTGACACAGCCTTGGGGTTCATGCCCCAAACTTCAAAAAATCATAACTTTAGCATACGAGCTCCGTTTTTGACATTCTTTATATCCACGCGTAGGTGAGATTATGATCTATAACTCTCGTTTAGACTCCGTTGGCTAATTTTGAATTTATTTTTATTATATTATTTTTAGTAGGCCGGGACAGGAAAACTCCGTTATAAATTCATAACTTATTCATTCGACGTCCGTTTCCGTCTGTCTTTTTACCTTTACACTACCATTGACGAGATCTTCGATTCTCGTTTAGATTGTTTCGGCTAAAAACCGCTCGATCTCAAATCGAGTATTCGGGTTGCACACTACTAAGTCGAAACTTCGGAAAATCATAACTTCTTCATACGAAGTCAGATTTGGGTGTTCTTTTTATGCACGCTCTCGGTTTAACGAATTCTACAACTTCCGTTTAGATCGCTAAGGCTAAATATCGCTCTATCGTAAATTCATTATTTACGTCGCGCTGTGTCGTGCCGGTTCTGTCGCGAAACTTTGACAAGTCATAATTTCTTCGTTATAACTCGTATTTCAGAATTATTTATATATCTGGAATCCTTGTCACAGCCACTACAACCTAGTTAAGATTATTCATTCTAAATAATCTTCTATCAAAAAGTCATTTTTGATGTTTATCGTCTTTAAATTGATTAGCCCGGATCTACGGTCGTTACATAAGTCTTCACAAAATCAACTCAAACAATATATATCACATTTTCGTCCTTTATTACCAATCCACTATTTCATTCACCATTATCCAAGTGTAAACATACTCGAATCTAGTCTATCTAGTAAATTTCCATGATAATTTTAAAGATTATGTCTCCTTAAATTCTCTATTTTATCTTTGCTTTTCGAGCAAGATTACAACTTTCAACTTGCTCAAATCCATGCATTTTTTAAGCATACTCAACCGATCCAACACAATAGCTTGAGTTGATGCACCCTCTTCTATTATTTTATCAATGTCTTTCAATCGATTATTATTTTTCCTTGTCTTCTCTCACTTTAATCACCTTATGACATTTTTATGTTGTTATTTAAATGTTGGCATTTATTTTTGAACTCAAGAAATTTATTAGTACTATTTCAAGTTGATCATTCAAAACAAGACTAACAGTTTGGTACTCCGATTACATCCAAAAATCATACGACCTGAAAGGTATTTGACCAAAATCTGAAACCTCGTTGTAATGTACCAAAAATGGTAGCAAAAATTTTCATTTTTATAACCATCAAATCAATACATCAAGTGTTTCAAAACTAATCCTAGTAAAAATGTATCACAATCATCAAAATAGAGTAATAGTAATCATCGGTGCGGAAATCATAAAGGGATGTTATGTAGTCAAATTGGGTCCTTCCTTTTGGAACTGTAAGTACCTGAAAATTGTTTAAACCATAAACCGTAAGCACAAAGCTTAGTGATGTAACACCTTGTTTTGAAAGTACTTGGTTGTGGTCTCGAAAGCCAAAGGGTGGTGGCGATTCGGTCTTGTATAGGTCTCGGGTTTTATCCGAAAGGTTTTAGGCTTGGGATGTGGCTAGGAGCATAGGGCTTCCCGCCACCTTTTCATGGATATCAAGTTCGTCGGAAACGGACTTAGAATGAAGGAGTTATGGCACTTTGAAGTTATTGTTAATTTTAGCCCCTAATGGAGTTTTGTGACAAGGTATCCAACGCATGCAAGGAGCGCATGCGGGTGTTTAGCTGGGTACGCCCAGCGTATAAGGACGTGTGGTCGCGGGTGCGGAGAGGCGTATGCCCAACGTACAAGAAGTATGTCCAGTGTACGCTTAGTGTTTCTAAAACCCTAATTTTAGGGCCTTGTCATTATAAAAGGAATAATGAGCCTCAAGGTTCAGCCTCCATCTCCTTCTTAGAAAGCCACCACAAAACCCTAATTCCCCCTTGAGTGTTCTTGGAGCTTAGAGGGCCTCTAGAGAGCATTTTGGTGTTTTGGATCCACTTTTCAAGGAAGTGAAGAGCAAAACAAGGTGGTGGATTAAAGTAGAAGGTATAGATCTGGGGTTATTGCTTCATTTCATACTTTCTTGGGGTATAAAGTATTGAACTTGTCTCTTGAATGCTTAGATCTATTATGGTGGAGTTTTGGACATTTTTTACCCCAAGGATGAAGCTTTATTGTCTAAATCTGATTCCTAGACTAAGGGTTGCCACCCTTGGTGCTAAATGATTCCCTAAGACAAAAACTTGTCATCTTGGTGGTATTTTTGGGCTCATTCAAGAGTTAAGACCATTTTCATGGAAGTAGAATACCATTTTTGGAGTTTGGGCATGTTTGGGACATGTAAAGTCACCAAGTCATCGACTTTATGGATTAAGACGTTGAAGAGGAATTGGATCTGTAATTATAGCTTCTGGAATGGAGTATTAAGCACTTAATGGGAAAAGGAGCTTAACAGAGGAGTACGATGGGCGTACGTGCAGGTACGCGCAACATACACCACCTTTAGGCTTCAACTAGTATGCTTAGCATACAGAAGAGTACGACCCGCGTACTCATCAGTTATGGGCTTGGGGTGTTTTGGGCCTCGGGTTGGGCCAAGCAGTGGACTTTGGGTCTTAATGGGCCATCAGAAGTCAGATGTTTTGGGCCAAGAATATGTTTGGGCTTAGGGTAAGGCCCATTAGAGGGATTGGGCCCAATTTGGCAAATTAGGCCATTAGTGGGCCACTAGTGGGCTTGGAAACCTACCTAGTGTTGGACCTTTTTGTATTATGGCTTTGGGCTGTAACGCTCTAAAAATTTCAACCAATTTAAACTTTTCAAAAACAACCCAGTTTCATAAAGTTATTACAAAAAGGTTTTCAATACGATTATTATCAGAGTCTTCCTAGAACCACATCATAAAACATAATCATGAGGAGCGGTACGATCACGCCTCTGCCTAGCCACGGTCTCCTGAAGAACCTGAAAAACATCAAACCACAACTGTAAGCCCGAAAGCTTAGTGAGATACCCCCAAAATACCAACCACATATACCATACACGCACAACATGCCATATCATAACAGAACACAGGACAACCATGCACTTCGGGTCTACTGTGTGACTGGTCCGCCGTACCGGGCCTTTAGTCCACCTGGTCCACCCTCCGAGTCTAGCTATATGCATCGAGTCTACAGTGTGATTGGTCCGCCCGCACCGGGCCTTCAACCCACCTGGTCCACTCTCTGAGTCTACAGTATGCCTGGTCCGCCCGCACTGGGCCTTCAGTCGGCCTGGTCCACTCTCCGAGCCTCGACATGTCTGGTCCGCCCTCTTAGGGCCTACAGCCTATCCGGACCGCTCATTGGGCCTTCGGGATAACCAGTCCGCCCTAGGTATGTTGGCCTACAGCATAAAGCAGGACCCGCATCAACCTAACCCCAGTCCAACAACCATGTGCACATAAACATTCAATCATATAACAATTCACATTCAATCAAACCGATCTAGCAGATCACATAACATATCATCATCCTAACCAGGATACCGACCAAACCGGTCACTAGTATAGCATCATCCTATATACCAGGTTACCGACCTTAACCAGGTCTCTAACATACCATCCTAACTACCACGATGCAAACATAACAAAGCAATAACAACGATACCCGGATTACAATCCGATAAAGGGCCGGCCTTGGTGCCGTAGACCCTGTCGATATAGTGCGGATAACTCACCTGCAACTGCTGACTGCAAAGATAAGACCAAGCTGCTCTGACCACTGACACGATCTCCACCACTAGCCAATCACCAAAACACTGAACTCAAAACAAATGCCAACAATTACCTAAATGCCCCTGGAAGTCAACTGGTCAACCCTTGGTCAAATTCAAAGTCAAAGTCAACTTCCTGATTGACTCTACTCGCCGAGTCAACCCGCTGGCTCGTCGAGTCCCCAAGCTCAAAACTCCCAATCTGCGACTCAACTCGCCGATTCGCCCCAAGACTCACCGAGTCCAACAAACTCAGAGTCCTTTCTCACTCAACTCACCGAGTCATCCCTTGAGTCACCGATTCACATCTTAACCAGGAAAATGTTAGGACCTCACGACCAGACTCGCCGAGTCCAAGGCTATCTTCAACCAACTCGCCGAGTTGTTCTTCCAACTCGTTGAGTTCCTGCCCATCTTCATGCAACTCGCCGAGTACCCCTAAGTCTTAATCCATACAGAGGCTTTCCAGGCCATGCAGATGATCCAAACCATAGATCTACCCTTTTACAAACCATTCATCACGTAAAGTGGCAAACTTTACGTGAATCCAAAGAGATATGAGCATATAACACTCTAGGGTTAGGGTTTGGGACAAGATGGCTTCACTAATCACTCAAGAACAGGGACTTTAAGGCACTCTAGACCTTATCCATTCTAGATCTTAGGTAGAAACCTCATATCTAACCTCCAAACTCAAAATATCACAAGTTATGCTTTCCAAAAACTCCAAAATGATAATAACAGCCCAAGCAACGAAATAATACCTCAAAAGAAAGCTCCAACAGAAGAGAAATCCAAATCCTTGCAAAGCCCCTTGCTCCAAGTCTCTTAACTCTCCAAGATCTCTTCCACAAACACTCCTCCAAGGCTCAAATGCTCTCAAATTCACTCACAATCGCGCATTAGGGTTTTCTGGACTTCAAGGGAGAGTAAGGAGGCTGGGGAGAGGGTATAATGTCCTTTATATAGGGCTCAACCCCTGAAATTAGGGTTTTTTTTACACAGCACCAACTCACCGAGTCCAGCCACCGACTCGCCGAGTTGGCCACTTAACACGCGACCAGAGTCGCGACCCTACTCGCCGAGTCCACCCATGGACGCGCCGAGTTGCCCATTCACATTTTCACTTTGAACCCTGAACTTGCACTCCTGAACTCAGGATGTTACATGGGCCTTAGATATGGACCAAGTTAGACTAGGGGTAAAATGGTCATTTTACACTAAGGAGGATTATTGATTTGGGCTAATTGTCATTTTGGGTAATGGTAGCTCGGGGAGTCGATAAACCAGCAGTTCGGGGATCCGCCAGCTAGCAGCGAAGGGTTATTCGTAGGTTTCTACAGTCGGCTTGTGAGGTGAGTCTCCTCACTGTTTGTATGGGTCTAAGGCACCAATGTCGGCCCATTTAATTTATGTACGATAGGAAGACCTGGGGGTTAGCCCTAGGCATTATGCATGAAAGACCAGGAGGCGGCTCTTAGCACACATTATGTTATTATGTATGGTAGGAAGACCTGGGGGTTAGCCCTAGGCAATATGTATGAAAGACTAGGAGGTGGCTCCTGGCACACTCATGTTATTATGCATGAAAGACCAGGATGTGACTCCTGGCACACTATATGTTGGTTATCTAAGTAGAGTAGTATGTATGCTAGTTGTCTTTGTGATGCTTGCATGGAAGGCCAGGAGGTGGCTCTTGGCACTTGTCTGTAAGACCGAGGGGGGTAGCCCCAGGCTTGGCAAGAAAGACCACGTGCGGCTCGTGCAATAATGGCAAGACTATCTTTGGCACATAGCACCTTACTTGATTTATGGATATGTTTGATATGTATGGCTCACGGTTTGTTTAGCATGTATGGCCCAATTCATATGTATGGTATGTGGTATTTGGGGGACTAACTAAGCTTCGTGCTTACGGTTTACAGTTTTGGTTTCAGGTATCTTCAGTTTTCAAGAAAAAGGAGTTCGGGACGATTGCAGCGCATTCACCCATGTTATTCTGCATTATGTGATCTTTGGGATTAGACTCTGATAATTGTTTTAACTGAAATGTTTTTCATGTCTGGAACAAAGTTACTAAAGATTTTCTTATATTAAAAATGAAATTTTTGGCCTTAAATTTTGGGATGTTACAAGTGAATCCCCCAAAAAACTACATACCATACAATGTGCCCAACCCGAGATACAAATTGGCCTATCCCAACATGTAAATGGTCCTAGCCCAACATGTAAATGGGCCCAACCCAACATGCATACCAACAGGCCAAACTCAACACATCGATGGGCTCAATCCAACATATACATGCAAGAGTCACAAAGACAATTAGCATCCTACATGGTATAGTGAGAAGACTCACATGTCTCACGAAATCAGCTAAACCACAGGTCAACAATCAAAGTCAAAGTCAACAACCAACAATATTAACCAATAAACCTCACGCAGTGACCATTCCAACACACTCGTCCCAATTCCAACTTGTCTCGCTCTAACTCAGCCAACTTGGTCACGGAAAACCCACTCAGCAAGCATCACGACGTGAACCCTCCTTGGTCACGTCGTGAGCACAACATGACAATATAATCATGAAAACTTCAATTGTCACGACATGACATCCTCAATGTCATGTCGTGACCACAGTTTGAGACTACAAGTTAATGGTTTGAGACCTTAATCCATTAAGTCTTTAACTTCCACTTTCCAGAAAGCTTCCTAATGCCCAAAATCATCTAAAGATCAATGATTTTTAGCCAAGCATGATCACTGAGAGTCTGACGCTTAAACTTGGTCAAACATGGGGAAATATCACCAAATATCTCATGCATGGGTCCAATACACAACCAAACTCCAAATCTAAACCATATACACTCAAATGGCTTCAAGGATCCATAAAGTTGCCAACTTTATGGAATCTCATCACTTCAACTTGCTCAAAATTGAGGATAAAGGGACAAGTGTTGGATTAGTGTCTAAGTACATAACTATTTTGGTATGTACTTGACCCGATTATAAGCATGGTCCTTTTGGGTTGCCTTCACCGTAGCAATATGTAGGATGAATTAAGGAGAGAAAGGTTTAATTATGATTTATTAATATATTATGAGAATAATATATTAAAGGAGAAATCATATTGTTTAATTAATATTAGTCAAGAATTAATAAAGAATTAATTTTGTGGCTAAAAGAGATTAATTAAACTTAGGGGGTGGAATTGTAATTATAAGATAATTGCAATTGGGCTATGGATCACCTTGGAATAATAGGTTAGACGAATTCTATGGGGAAGCCCATTAGAAATCGTCCAAGGCATGTTCCAGAAGGGGTCCATGGACTGCTTAGGGCTTACGCAGTCAAATTAGGGTTTCCTTGTTAGATAACCCTAATTGCCTACCTACTTAAGAAGCCCCTAAGCCCCAAAAACGTGGTGAATGATTCCCTTAGGGTTTATGGATGATTTTTTTGGTGCTCATGTCTCTTCTCTCTTCATCCAAGTTGCTTAGTGGTGTTTGTGACTCTATTAGAGGTGTAGCACTTGAGGCACTAAGCTTTCTGAAGCCAAGGGTTGATTGTTATTACTATATATCAATCAAAGGTAAGATCTAAACCCTAATTTCAGTCATAGTTTATTAGATCTAGGGTTTATGGCTTTGGATTATCATTTGCATATTCATTAGACAAACTAGATCCAAAGCTATTAGGGTTTGCATGTACACCATAGGATTGATGTATTGCTCAAAACCCATCAACAAGGACTTAGATCTAGCAACCTAGAAGCATAAAGTTTGAATCTTGGATACTTACGAAGATCCAGAATGTACACAAGAGGATAATGATGAGGTTTCCTTGCTGGATCAACACACTAGAACACCTTCTTCTTCTTCTTCAAGCTACCAAAAGCACCAAAATAAACCAAGAACCACCAAGAGGGATTAAGGTTAGGTTTTTTGAGGTTTGAGGGTGATGGAGGTTGATAATGAAACCTAAAATCAAATTATGGGGTTTAAATATGAATGAAACCCTAAAATATCATGAGATTGGGCTGCAACCTTCCTTACGTCATGACCGCATACACGTCACGTCGTAACCACAGTCTAGATACACGTTCCTCACTTTGGCTTGTCACGTTGTGACCACCCTATGATCACGTCGTGACACTAGGTTTTCCCCAAAATCCAATCTTTTGACTCCTTAATGTCCTAAACCGAACCATTTTGGAAAACGAGTGTTACACTCGTTCTTCAAGATATTACGAAAAAGATCATAAATCACATGTAGAAAACCAACGAAAAAATTGGGAATTTTTTCAACCACCTCATCAGATATCATTAACCAAAAACTTGTAAACTTTACTCTATTTCTCACCATTCTTAATTCTCATGAAACTGTAACCACCCAAAGGAACTAATGTTAGAACCCCATCATAAATAAAATCATTAAAATGACCAGTTGTATTATGAGAAAACATAGCCCCATCAGATATAAAATCATTAAAATGATTGGATGCACTTTAAGAAAACATAGTACCCATTCTGTAATGCCTATGTTCCAGGTATTTTTATATTCGGATTAATTTATTAAAAAGTTTGCAAAATCGGTCCATACGTTGGGCATACGTGATAGGTACGTCGGGTGTAGATCATTAAATGTGATCGTGGGTGTCCTTGAGTATGTTGGACATACGTTCTTGGTACTTTGGGCGTACTTATACAGGTGTCAAACCCTAATATTTAGGTTTTGGACCCTATTTAAACACCATAAGACCCTCAAGGCCTCTCTTATCACCAGCCTCTATTATCCTAAAGCATCATTTCGAAACCGTAGCCACCTTGAGAGGTCCTTAAGCTCTTAGATTAATTCTTGTGTGTTTTGGTTCATTTTGAAGAAGACGGAGTTAAATGGAGAGGTTTTGGGAAGCTTAGAGCTTGTAGAACCAGACTTGGTTTTTCATATTTAATCTTTTGGAGGTATAAAGCTTCAAACTTTACAGATCTTTAGTGTAAATCTAGTTTTGGGTTATGTTTTAGTCTCATGGTTTGGATCTTGAGAGTAGAATCCATAACCTTTAAGCATCATTTCTAGTCATTTCTGAGGTCATTAAGTCATAAAAATTGCATATTTTTTGGTACATTTCTTCCATACATGAGTTATTGGTCCTTTGGTGAAGTTATGGACCTAGGGTTTAGTTGTGGATCCCACTGATCCATGTAAAAGCTTAAAGCTTTCAACTTTATTAGTTAAGACCTTCCCGAGATTAATATATATGGGTTGGACATTAGGTCTTAAAGCATTAAGAGCTTAAAGTCGAGTTTTGGGCAATCGTGGAGTACGCAGGGTGTAACGGGTTTGGCTCGAGTTTCGTTTCTGTTGAAGCCCAGTACATTGGGCGTAATGGGGTGGAACGCATGGCGTACTCACCAGAAGGCCATTTGGTCCATTTTTTGGCCTTGGTTCATTATGGGTTTGGGCCATGGTTAGATGTGTCAAGTAGGGGAACGGTAAAATGGTCTTTTAACCTTAGCATGATAGAATACAATCTAGACCATTGATTATGGGTTATTACCCTGGTTATTAATTAATGTCGCTTTTGGATATCTTCAGAGTGAGGAGTCGTGGTAGCAGCAGCCTGAGAGTGTAACAACCCAATTTTTCAAAAGAAAATTTTCATTTTTGATTAACCAAACACATCTCCATAAATCACTAAATCCAAATATAATTATTTTCAAAACTCATATCAATTACAACTTTTATTTCAAAACATCAGAGTGTCCTATAAAACACCTGAAAGAGTGCACATTGCGCCATCAAGCCTTGCATTTTCCCTTGGGCTCAGATGTACCTAAAACAAATCCAAAACCTATAAGCTAATGCTTAGTGAGTCCCCCAGAGCATACCCCACACACAATCCACATAACACATATCATATTAGCTATAAAAGCTACATATACCACATAAGCCATGCATACTATCATATAAGGATGTCGTGGGCTCCCCTTAAGGTCTTATACCTTCATGCCATAGGTGTAACACCCCAAAATTCAAGGCCAAAAATTTCATTTTTAATATATGAAAACCGTTAACAACTTTGTTCCACACATTGAAAACATTTCAATTAAAACAATTATCAGATTCCAATCCCAAAGATCACATGGTGCAGAATAACATGGGTGAATGCGTTGTGATCGTCCCGGGCTCCATTTTCTTGAAACTAAAGACAACTGAAACCAAAATTGTAAACCGTAAGCACGAAGCTTAGTGAGTTCCCCAAATACCACATACCATACATATCAAATGTGCATTACATGCCATACACATTGTGAGTCATATATATCAAACATATCCGTAATCAATTAAGGTGTTATGTGCCAAATATAGTCTAGCCTTTATGCCACGGGCCGCACGTGGTCATTCTTGCCAAGCCAGGGGCCATCCCCCTCGGTCTTACAGAAAAGTGCCAAGAGCCACCTCCTGTTCTTCCATGTAAACATCATAAAGACAACTAGCATACATACTACTCTACTTAGCTAATCAGCATATAGTGTGCCAGGAGCCACCTCTTGGTCTCTCATACATATTGACTAGGGCTAACCCCCGGGTCTTCCTACCATACATAATAACATATAGTGTGCTAGGAGCCGTCTCCTGGTCTTTTATACATATTGCCTAGGGCTAACCCTCGAGTCTTCTTATCATGCATAATGCCTAGGGCTAACCCCAAGGCCTTCAAACCAGGTCAAACTTGATCAAGGTCAACGGTCAAAGCCAACGCTCCGAGTTGACTCAACTCACCGAGTTGGCCCACCAACTTGTCGGGTCCTACAATCCACACGTAGATCTAGACTTCGATCCTACTCGTCGAGTCTTCCTTGAGCTCGTCGAGTTCACCTTTAAACACGTTGGGACCCTTCTACAACTGACTCGCCGAGTGCACCTTGAACTCGTCGAGTCCATCTTCATAAGTTAGGGATATTGTCTTGGACTCGCCGAGTTCACCCTTGAACTCGTCGAGTACGATGATCTTCAAGTCCATATTAAACCCAACTGGCTGAGTTCTCTACCAAATCCACACACACCCGCTAACAGAAGGGTTTTGGGCAAGAAACGGCCTGACTCGCCGAGTCCCAAGAGCAACTCGTCGAGTCCTCCTAAGTACAATTCTATTCAGACGATTTCAGTCGGGCACAAAGCATCCAAGACCTAGATCTAACCCTCTAGGGTCGAAATAACAAGCAAAGCCTCTGCCTTTACATCCATGCATGGCTCTTTTTTCTTAAAAGTCCATAACAACCTCTTTAACCTTACATGGGGAGTTCTAATGGCATAAAGCTTTCACCTTTATGCCATAACCACCCTAAATACTTCCATATCTGAAAGGATCTGGCTTGAGGACGTCCAAATCCCAAAAGCAACCATTCTAGGACCAAAGTCTTCATAAAAGGGGGAAAGAATAGATCTAATGAACTAATGATCAAGTTAGATACATGATTACCAGAAAATGATGAGATTGATAAGCTATTTTCTGGATCCACAAGCCTCTCCTTGAGCCTTCAAATTTCATCTACTTCTTCTTGACTTCAAGAACACAAAATACTCTCAAAAATGCCTCACAAGCATTAGGGTTTCGAGACCTGTGGGTTCTGGTCTTGGAGGATGGATATGAGACCAAGAGAAGGGGAATAAGATCCTTAAATAGGGTACCAAGTCCCGGATTTAGGGTTTTCCCAAACCAGACCAATTCGCTGAGTCGGTCCCCTGACTAGTCGCGTAGGTCACTTAACCCGCGACCCGAATCGTGCTCCTACTCGACGAGTCACTTTCTGATTTTGATGTTTTCGTTTCCTTTCTTGGTCTTCTAGATTTGGGGTGTTACAATGGGCTCCCCCACATGGTCTTTACCTAGGAATGCCATGGGATCCCCCACATGGTCTTATATCCAACTGCCACGGGCTCCCCTGGGGTCTTCCAGGCAATAACATACATAAACAACTAGCATATCATATATCACAGAAGTATCTATCATACTACATAACACACACATAAACATATAAGGATGTCTTGGGCTCCACCCATGGTCTTATACCATCATGCCATGGGCTCCCCCACATGGTCTTTACCTATAAATGTCATGGGCTCCCCCACATGGTCTTATATCCAACTACTACGGGCTCCCCCCGGGGTCTTCCATACAAATATCATATAATCACTAGCATACCACATACCATAAAGCTAACTATCATACCACATATCTCTACCACATCTAGTGTACCATATAACATAATATAGGCCAACCTTGGTGCCTTAGACCAATTGGTATGGTGAGAAGACTCACATCTCACGAATATTGAACTGACAAGCTAGAATCAGATATGTCCCATGTGCTGCTCCAACTCAACTGCCTATAGCATCATAAGATAGACTTTTCATCATCCCAAAATCATCCTTAAAGTCAACCTTGGTCAAAGTCAAGGTCAACAATCCATGTTGACCTCAACTCGTCGAGTGCATATAGCGACTTGTCGAATTCCTATCGAGTCCAGAAACCCTCGTCAACCCCTAGCCAACTCGTTGAGTTGTTTCATCAACTCGACAAGTTCACTTGATATCAATAAGGCGGGGAAACCCAATCTGACTCGTCGAGTTACTAGGGCAAATCGTCGAGTCCCCCTTCTTGTTTGCTTGTTATGATGATACATCGAATGCAGGGACTCCAGGGCTTGGATCTGAAACCCTAAGGTGTCTACAAGGATAAATTTTCCAACTTTACCCTCTACAACCATTCCAAATACTCTGAGGCCCTTATCAAAGGTTGTAAAGCTTCACAACTTTGCCATAAAGTCCAAAACTCTAGGGATCTGGAATCCCTCCTTTCCAGAAGGGTTTCTAGTCCTCAAAACGTTCCAAAGATGGAGGCTTTATGGACATGCATGTACAATGCATGTCCTTAAGTCAAAATGGCCAAAAAGAGGGAAATATGCCCTAAAAACCCTTTCATGACGTCCTTGCTTGACCAAAGGCTAGATATAGCCCACCTTGGGACCATTTTGCCCTAGAGATCCATAAAGTTGCAAACTTTATGAACCTCATGCATGAAATCAACAAGAAGGATAGGAAATGAAGAGTAAACTCAAGATCTAGCCATATTTTAAGATAAAAATCGAGTCTTGAAGACTTACAGCAGTCCACAAGATGGTCAAGCTTAAGAGTGAGGGATTGGTTTGCTAGATCTTTTCCTTCTCCTCACTATCTCTTTCTTCTTAAGCTTCAAAAGTCACTCTAGCTAGCAAAATTAAAGAGAATGGGGATTAGGATTTAGCACAGACGTTATTAGGGTTTGGAGGCTGATGGAAGGTCAGCCTCAAGGTTCTTAAGGAGATTATATAGGGTGCAAACCCTAAAATTAGTGTTTTCTCTCTTCAGCTCCTACTCGCCGAGTCGATACTTTTGACTCGTCGAGTAGGTCCTGCCCCCGCGTCCATGAGATGGCCTCTACTCAACGAGTTGGGACATCCACTCACCGAGTCCATGCACAAGCCCTAAAAATTCATGTAAATTACTTAATACCTGAAACAGGTGTTACAAATCTCCCCCACTTGAACCAGACTTCGTCCTCGAAGTCTGCTGCCCCAAATAAACCTGGGTCGTGGTCTCGCATCTCCTCCTATGGCTCACATGTCCATTCGGAGCCCCTTCGATGTTGTCATTGCACCTTTACCAACTTCACTTCCTTGTTCCGAAGAACCTTGGTTTTCCTATCTATAATCACAACAGGCCTCTCAATGTCGTTCAGGCTCTCATCTACCTGAATGTTGTCCAGAGAGACGACTGTGGACTCGTCAGTGACACACTTCCGAAGCTGCGACACATTGAAGGTTTTGTGAATCTGGCTAAGCTCATTCGGCAGTTCCAAGTGATATGCTACCTTGCCTACCCAGGCCGTAATCCTAAACGGGCCTATATATCGAGGTCCTAACTTTCCCCTCTTTCGAAACCTGATGACCCCCTTCCAGGGCGACACCTTCAGTAACAAAAAGTCACCCATCTGGAACTCAAGGTCCGATCGCCTCCGGTCAGCATAACTTTTCTGAAAGATCTGTGCGACCCGCATCCGGTCGTGCACCTGCTGAATCAGCTCGGTAGTCTTGAGTACTACCTCGGTGCTCCCCATGACCCGATGTCTAACCTCGACCCAACAAACCTAGGTTCTGCATCTCCTACCGTACAACATCTCGAATGGGGGTCGGTCGATACTGACATGGTAGTTGTTATTGTACGAAAACTTTGC
Organism: Lactuca serriola; assembly: GCF_051521515.1. Classification (NCBI taxonomy): domain Eukaryota; kingdom Viridiplantae; phylum Streptophyta; class Magnoliopsida; order Asterales; family Asteraceae; genus Lactuca; species Lactuca serriola. The sequence goes on from NC_136409.1 coordinate 201,328,704, forward strand.
CAGTGGGAGGTACGTATCCCAACTCCCTCTGAAATCCAACACACGTGCACGCATCATATCCTCAAGTGTCTGGATCGTCCTCTCACTTTGGCCATCTGTCTGGGGGAGGTATGTCGTGCTAAAATGCAACTGAGTGCCCAGTTCCTCATGGAACTTCTTCCAGAACCTAGATGTAAATGGAACATCCCTGTCAGAGACTACTGACACAGGCACCCCGTGTCTAGCCACCACCTCCCGCACATGTATATCCGCCAACTTCCATAAACTAGATGTAAATCACATAGACATAATGCAGGATATCTTAGTACTCAACATAAACACATAAGACATCTCAGTCACACAAAGATACCACTCATGGTAAGTATAGTGAGAAGACTCACCTCGCAAGCAAGCAAATAACCTCGTACTCGAATCTCGAACTAACCTCCACCTAACACAAAGGATGAATATCTCTAATCAATACTCTTTTCACGACTCTAATACCCGAAGGCTATTCTTTCTCTCTCTAACTCTTGAAGTGGATAAAAGACCATTTTACCCCTCCATGATCTCCATTACACATGCTTGACCCAACCCTAAAGTCAACAGAAGTCAAACTCGAGTCAGCAACCCATGTTTGACCTGAATCGCCGAGTGCACCCATGTGACTCGTCGAGTCCACTTGTTTTCCTCAGAAGTCTCGTGAAGGTCCAACTCAGCTCGTCGAGTTGACCCCCAACTCACCGAGTTATCGCATGATCAAGCTCATTGGGACAAACCCTCACCGACTCATCGAGTCGGCTCATCGACTCGGCGACTCAATTCAAATTCATTCCTTATTCAGACGATTCAAAGCAGATCTACCACTTGAAACACTAGATCTAGCATCTCAAGACTCAGTTGTCACGTAAAGCTTCGATCTTTACTTTCATGTATGGTAATTTTTGCTCCAATATACCAAAACATGCTCTCACAAGGAGTTAATAACAATAACCCTCATGTGGATGAATAAAGTTGGGACCTTTGAACTCTAGGGACCTCACAAAGTCCAAATCTGAGGTTTAAACCCCATGATAACTCAATATGATCGAAGTCCCAACAAAAAGGTGGAAGAAACCCTAATCTTCCAATATAATGAGATCTAGGAAAATAAATGAGAAATGTGCAAGCTTTTACCTCCCACTTAAACCCTAGCATGAAGATAATCTAGATCCAACCAATTCTCTTGCTTCCTTGTTGGATAATCTCCTATTCTCCTCAAAAGATGCACTAGGTTACTCCACGTTTAGCTTCTAAGACTCTCTTGGCTCACTACACACGTTTAGGGTTTTACACAGGAAGGTTACGCAACTGGTGAGGCAGAATGGGGGGCATAAGTTCCCTTATATAGGCTCCAACCCCAGGAAATTAGGGTTTCACAACACAGCACCAACTCGGCAAGTCAGCTCTCTGACTCGTCGAGTCCATTCATTAATCCCACACGGTTAACTCGACTCTACTCGACGAGGTGGACTCACAACTCGTCGAGTCACTCAACAAATCTCAAAAAATTAAACACACGATAATATACCTGGGATTCTGGATGTTACAATTCGGGTTTCAAATAACTTACAACAAAGAGTTATTAAAAAGAACAACAATTTATACATGACAATGGCTACAACAGATACTAGCATTATAAAAATTATAACATCTGGTTTCGAGGATGTGATTTATCTCATTAACATCTAGGGTTTGTGGTGTGAGCCATGCCGTTAAGTAGCGACACGACCTTATGTTGGCACAACGCAAAGCCGTCACAACCTAAAACCCTAGATATTGGGTCTTGCTCCCTACTTAAGGAATATGATTTTTAGGGGTTTTCTATTCCAAGCCTTCATACTGCATAAACATTTTTTCTCCCAAACCCTAGCCTCTCCCATATCTTTTTGGTGAAGTTTGAAGTTGCAGCAAGGAAGGTTTTGGTACACCAACGGCTAAATCTAGGAAATGCAAGCTTCTTAACCTCACTATTGTGATTTGTAAGTATTCAAATTCTGAACTTTATGCTTGTTGGTTGCTAGAACTAGATTTTTTAGATTTTTAGTGTATTTTGGGTCCCTTAATGGTGTTCTTGGAGTTGGGAGATCTCCAGAATCTTATTGATGTCTTATTTTCTTCTAGACTTGTTAAGAAGATAGAAAAAATAAATACTCACTTCTATATCAAATTTCTTTTTAACATATCCCCTAAGTAGCATAACACTTAATGTTTGTTTGTGTAAGATTTGTGTAGTGTAATGGCTATCAATCTAAGCATAGCTACCAACTGAACCCAATTTCAAATTTCTTGCTTAATTATGCTCATTTATAAGAAACTTAATTTGCAAAGAGTGTTATTCACTTATCCATGAAGCCTACAGTCTAAACTTGCATGGACAAGAACAACATTTAACTAAAAGTCTCCTATTTTTTTTTATAACATCACTGATAACCATTATCAACAACATAACTACACTGATGGATTTTATAGGTTACAAAACTAATGTGTATGCGGAATTTCACTTAACACTTAATCGCACTTGCAACCTAAAGTATCTTTGTCATATACTTTGAATGCAAACATACTAAGAACAGCAAAACTAGATTAACCCTAATATAATTTAAATATAATACAAGAATTAGGGTTACATACCTTTGATTTGTTGTAGTAAATAAATCACTTCAATCCTTCCTTTAAAGAGATTAGAAAGCTGCACCAAAATGATGATGCTGATGGGTTTTAGTCATAAGAACTTTCCTATGTGCACATGCAAAACCCTAATGCTTGGATCTAGGCTTTCTAATTAAACATGCTTTGAATCCAAGACTTCTAATGGCTAATTATATTAAATAACAACACTGAAACAGATCTAGAACCATACCTTTGAATTCCTTGTTGACCTTGTTGTCTTGGAGCTTCTAGAGTCATAATTGTCACTCCTCTAATGGCTTACAAACACCAATAGCAATAAAGATGATTTAGGAGAGAGGAGAGGGAAGGAAATCGGCCAGGGTTTCTATTCTTTTGATGAAGTGCCGATTTCCCTTGCCCATGGGGTCTATTTATACTTGTAGACTCCTTAAGGGTTACAACCTAAACCCTAATTGGATAATCTTCTCTTAAGGCTATCCAAATCCTTTCCATAGATAAGTCATTGGACGATTTTGGAGCTATCCTAGCTTCTAGAATCCGTCCACTATATATCTATAAGGATTTATAGTCTAAAACTTAACTATCAAACGATTGACAGTTTATACCCCTTTATTTAATTAATCTCTTTAAGTCACCAAATTAATTCCAATTAATTCTATGACTTATATTAATCAAATAACAATATATTATTCTTTATATTATTCTCATAATATAATAATAATATTTACTCTCTCTTAATAAATCATCCTATCAAGTTGCTATGGTGAAGGCAACCCAAAAGGACCATGCACAACCGGGTCAAATACTTGCCTAATATAGTTGCAGCCTTAGACACTATTCCAACAGTCTCCCCCTTGGATAAGTCTAGTAACTATATGCACAAGTACAATTCGGTTTGCAATCGTAGCTCTCAAAGACGCTGTCAAACTCTGATCTAATCAATCTTGTCCTTTAGATAAGGGATCCTACAGTCCTCTGTTAGATATCATGCTGACAATCCTATGGAATGGTTAGTCAAGCATTTAGGTTTCTCATTCTCTGATTTATTCGACATAGAACTTAATCGAACACATCAATTCAGTTCTGACCGGGCCCGGCACATAAGTCAAATCAAATCATCGAGCGGCCGAGATATCGCTTTTACCTTCTTAGATAAAAGTTACAGATAAACTTTGACTTATATGCATTTACTTATTCATTAACCAACTTTACAAAACAATGCGTTTTATAACACCGAGTTACTGATGCGTTTTCGCATTATCAATATACAATCAATTAACAAATAACAAACCATATATCTAGGTTTTAAGACTATATGATATTATCGTCTTGCGATCACCCTTTTATATCATATTCCATAAGGTGATTCCAGCAAGCGCGGGTTTATTCCAATGCTCAAAACTAGTTCATAAGCACTCATGAACGTTGCAACAACCCTTTGCTATGTCTAAAACCATTTAGACAATCTACACACCAATTCATGACAATCTTCATTCATATCTACTTCCAACATATGAACGATTGTGGACAATTTGAACAATTCGATTATTCCTAATAAACTCAATTATTCTGGAGGTCAAAACATGCAAAGTGAAACAATAGCTAAACAATTAACATAAGATAGTAACATTACTCATAAATAAAACTCCTTTATTTAATCATCGAATGTCAATTACATTTATCTATTACACGTTTCTAATACTATCTAATCTATGCTAATATCATCCTTCAGCCCAATACTCCTAGCATGCTGCAAGTGCTTAACCCTACTCAGTCCCTTCGTAAGCGGATCTGCTGGGTTATCTTCTGATGATATCCTCTTCACTACGAGTTGTCCTTCTTCTACACGATGTCTAATGAAGTGATATTTTCTGTCGATATGTCTTGATCTACCATGATCCCTCGGTTCCTTGGTCAAGGCAACCGCTCCTTCGTTATCACAGAAAATCTCCATGGGCTCCTTTATGGCAGGTACGACTCCAAGATCACCGATGAAGTTCTTTAGCCATATTGCCTCCTTCGACGCTTCACTCGCTGCAATGTACTCTGATTCGCACGTTGAATCAGCTACGGTTTCCTATTTGGAACTCTTCCATGTCACTGCTCCTCCATTTAGGGTAAAGACCAAGCCCGACTGCGAACGGTAGTTGTCCCCGTCGGTCTGAAAACTGGCGTTACTATACCCTTGCACCTTCAAGTCATCACTCCCTCCAAGGACTAAGAACCATTCCTTCGTTCTCCGAAGGTACTTAAGGATATTCTTCACCGCAATCCAATGTGCTCTGCCAGGGTTCCCTTGATATCTACTAACCATGCTCAAAGCGAAGGCTACATTAGGGAGAGTACAAGTCATAGCGTACATGATTGAGCCAACTGCGGAAGCGTATGGTACTCGGCTCATTTCTGCTATCTCAGCTTCGGTACTCGGACTTTGAGTCTTACTCAACTTGGCATTACTTTGTATCGGTAATTCTCCCTTCTTCGAGTTTTCCATACTAAAACGTTTTAGTACTTTATCCAAGTAAGTATTCTGACTAAGTCCAATTAGTCTCTTACTTCTTTCTCTTACTATCCTTATTCCCAAAATGTAAGAAGCCTCTCCGAGGTCCTTCATAGCGAAGCACTTCCCGAGCCAGGACTTAACGTCCTGCAGAGTCGGGATGTCGTTTCCTATGAGTAGTATGTCATCGACATATAGAACAAGAAAGCTTACTACACTCCCACTGGCTTTGACATATACACATGATTCGTCTTCGCTTCGTACAAATCCAAACTCTTTAACTTTCTCATCGAAGCAAAGATTCCATCTGCGAGATGCTTGCTTAAGTCCATAAATGGACTTCTCAAGCTTACACACTCTATTCGGATGCTTCGGATCCACAAACCCCTCTGGCTAAGCCATGTAAACATCCTCAGCCAACTTCCCGTTAAGGAAAGCGGTCTTGACATCCATTTGCCAAATCTCATAATCATGAAATGCGGCAATTGCTAGCATCACTCTAATAGATTTTATCTTCGCAACTGGTGAGAAGGTCTCATCATAGTCAACTCCGGGAGTTTGAGTAAAGCCCTTCGCAACCAATCGTGCTTTATATGTGTGTATTTTTCCATCCACGTCGGTCTTCTTCTTGAAGATCCATTTGCACCCAACGGTCTTACGTCCGGGCACATAATCAACCAAATTCCAAACTTGGTTGTCATACATGGATTGGATCTCGCTATCCATTGCCTCTTTCCACTTTGCAGACTCCGGGCCTGCCATGGATTCCTTATAGCTATTAGGTTCATCAAGATTTATTAGTGTGCCATCACTAATATACGTGTCCCCTTCGGTAGTAATATGAAAACCATAAAACTGGGGTAGAACTCTAACTCTATCGGAACGTCTAAGAGGTAAGGATTCGTCAATCGGTTCAACCGGAGTTTCCTCCTCGGGTTGAGTGCCAGCGGTAGAGGTTCCTTCATCTATCGACTCTTGAATCTCTTCAAGCTCGATTTGCCTCCCACTGTCTCCTTGGCCTGTGAGTTCTCGCTCTCGGAAAACTCCTCTCCTCGCAACAAAGACAACATTTTCCTTCGGTCTATAGAAGAGATATCCAAAGGATGTCTGCGGGTAGTCGATGAAAATACATCGCTCACTTCGGGGTTCGAGCTTGTCGTGAGTATCTCGTCTTACGAAAGCCTCGCAACCCCAAACCTTGATATGTGCCAACGAGGGAGCTTTCCCTGTCCACATCTCGTGAGGTGTTTTGGCAACCTTCTTGGTAGGGACTCGGTTAAGGATATGGGCGGCAGTCTCTAAGGCATACCCCCAAAAAGAGATAGGTAGTGAAGCACGACTCATCATAGAGCGAACCATATCCAATAAGGTTCGATTACGCCTTTCTGCCACACCATTCAATTGCGGTGTCCTAGGAGGCGTCAATTGCGAAACTATTCCACACTCCTTGAGATAATCGTGGAATTCAAGACTTAGGTACTCTCCTCCTCGATCGGATCGAAGCATCTTGATTTTCCTGCCCAATTGATTCTCCACTTCATTCTTGAACTCTTTGAACTTTTCAAAAGTTTCTGACTTTTGCTTGATTAAATAGATATACCCATATATACTATAATCATCGGTAAAAGTCACGTAGAAGCGGTTCCCATCCTTCGTGGTTGATCTAAACGGTCCACATACATCGGTATGTATTAGGTCCAATAGACCCTCACCCCTTTCACATGTACTCGTGAAGGGTGACTTAGTCATCTTTCCAAGTAAACAAGACTCGCATATGTCATCTTCCCTAAGGTCGAATGACTCCAACACTCCATCCTTTTGGAGTTGGGATATGCGTTTCTTGTTGACATGTCCAAGACGACAATGCCACAAGGATGCTTTATCCATACTAGTGGAAGAATCTATATTCAAAACATCATTTCCTAAGTTATCAACAATCATAACAGTTTCATATATTCCATTACATGGTATAGCTTCAAAGTAAAAGACACCATTTAGATAAGCCAAAATAGAACCATTCTCATTATTAAAAGAAAATCTAAATCCTTGTCTATATAAACCATGAAATGAAATGATGTTTCTAGCCATTTCTGGCGAATAGCAACAATTGTTCAAATCTAAACACAAATTATTCCTAAGCACTAAAGAATACACTCCAATCTTGGTCACAGGCGACGATCTTCTGTTCCCCATGATTAGATTGATTCTTCCTTGCTCCACATCCCTACTTCTTCTTAGTCCCTACACATTAGAACAAATGTGGTAACCACAACCGGTATCAAGAACCCAAGAAATAGCATGATTAGAATCGTTAGATTTAATTGTGTATATACCTGCGAAAGATGGCTTGATCTTTCCTTCTTTGATTGCTTGCAGGTACTCTGGGCAGCTTCTCTTCCAATGTCCTATCTTGTGGCAGTGGTGGCACTCTTCCTCCTTCGAGTTAGGACAGGGCTTAGCGGGATCAACTTTGGTCCCACTAGAAGAGGCACCATCTCAGGCTTTAACCTTGCGATAGTTCTTCGATGAAGCTTTCCTCTTCTTTCCCTTCCCTTGACCAATAGCCAAGACAGGAGCAGTAGGCGGATTGGGAGTTGGTGCAACAGACTTGTCTTTGAAGTTGCTCTCAGCAACCCTCAAGAGACCTTGGAGTTTGCTTAGGGTGACCTCTTCTTTGTTCATGTGGTAGGTCATCCTAAATTGGTTGTACATCGGAGGCAAAGAGTGAAGCACCATGTCGATCGCCAAGTCTTCCCCAAAGTCAACATTTAACTTGCGAAGGCGGTCGACATACCTTTGCATCTTTTGCAAGTGCACGGTAAGAGATTCTCCATGACCCATCTTAGCGGAAATCATGTTGGTGAAAATCTCATAACGCTCTTGTCTCACGTTTTGGTGGTATCTCTCCAATAAGTCTTGATGCATCTCGTACAGGTACATGTCCTCGTAGGACTTTTGGAATTCGGAGTTCATGGTGGCAATCATGATGCAATGTACCTTCGTTGCATCTCGCTCATGAGTTTCAAAAGTGGTGATTTCAGCCGAAGTAGCGATTTCGGGGTTGATCTTCTCGAGCTTCTCATCGAGGACATACTCCTTATCCTCATAGCGAGCAATGGTGCGAATGTATCTTATCCATTCGCTAAAGTTCGTTCCATCGAAGGTGACCTTTTGGCAAAGGCTCATCAACGTGAAAGAACTAGCAACAGCGTTGTTAGCGTTCGACATCTACAAATAGAAAGGACAAAGATAGATTAGAATAAGAATCCCTAATTATCACCCAATTAGAAAAATTAGGGCTAGGATCCAACAATAACATTTACATAGTAGAAAAGGGATGTCGTAATCTAACATGCAAATAAATTGAAGGTAAGTGAATGACGATTCACTAATTCTCCATCACAAAAACCTAAACTATTAGTCCTAAGTGTATTGAGAATTCCTAGGTTCGGATGAGATTCATTAAAACTATTCAATGGCATGTTTAAATCTCGATATGTCCCTCTTGTTTGTGACTGGGATACCGAGGATCACAAAGCGGGTGTGAATTACCATGCAAATTCACATGGTGCCTTCATTGTAACGATCACCTATTCGATGTGTCGGTAAACCACACACGCTCCATCGAACTATGATAAACAATGAATCACCCTTTGCCACCTTTGCTTATAACCAATTAGTGTGCCGGTAAACCACACACGCTCCACCAACTTCTTAGCAAGGGTGCAAAGTGTACTTTCATGGGATTGCATCAATTCACTTTTCCTAAAGTAACTAACATTGGGAAATTTTAAAATATGTGCAGTTACTTTGTATTACTTATTATACTTTTAATGAGAGGATGAGGTTGCCCTATCCTACCCGTTCGGCTAACGACCCTCCACCGATCAAGCAAGCGGTGGGTGTGAGTGTACACCCATTAAGCGCCATTTTATAGGCCGCAACCTTATACCCACCTTATAGATCGGCTTTGTGAATGAGGCCTACTAACGGTAAGACTAGCATTTAGTTATACATACATATATATATATATATATATATATATATATATATATATATATATATATATATATATATATTATTCTAGTAATATCATATTAGTATAGGGTTGTATTTTAAACCTTTTAAAATCTTGGGTTTGAAATTTAAATTGTCTAAATTAAAACTTTTAATCACAAAATATAAATTTCAAAACTTGAGGACAAGTTTTAAACATTTAAAACATGGAGGATCAAATAACAAATAATTCCAATTAACAATTAATTTCCTAATTATCTATATTTGATTTATTCAAGATTTCTTGCAAGATAATTACCAAAATAATCAAAATAATTAATTAATTATCATATAAGGAAATTAAATATTTTATTAGTTGATAAATATCTTTAATTAGATCAAGATCACAGTCATATATATCAAAAAATCGGATTAGGGTTGATCTAATATGATTAAGGTAAGTTTCCATAAGATAATTATGAAAAAATCCCGAATCTGGCCATTGCTGACGCCTGGACTCGCCGAGTGCACAAAGGGACTCGCCGAGTCAGGCCTACTCGCCGAGTCCATGACTCAGAAACCAAAAATTGAATTTTGCAGATTTGTTTCAGTTAATCAAGCAACAATTTAATGAAAACCAAGCTAATCTCTGATACCACTGATGGGTTTTAGCCATAAGAACTTTCCTATGTGCGCATGCAAAACCCTAATGCTTGGATCTAGGCTTTCTAATTAAACATGCTTTGAATCCAAGACTTCTAATGGCTAATTAGATTAAATAACAACATTGAAACAGATCTAGAACCATACCTTTGAATTCCTTGTTGACCTTGTTGTCTTGGAGCTTCTAGAGTCACAATTGTCCCTCCTCTAATGGCTTACAAACACCAATAGCAATAAAGATGATTTAGGAGAGAGGAGAGGGAAGGAAATCGGCCAGGGTTTCTATTCTTTTGATGAAGTGCCGATTTCCCTTGCCCATGGGGTCTATTTATACTTGTAGACTCCTTAAGGGTTACAACCTAAACCCTAATTGGATAATCGTCTCTTAAGGCTATCCAAATCCTTTCCATAGATAAGTCATTGGACGATTTTGGAGCTATCCTAGCTTCTAGAATCCGTCCACTATATATCTATAAGGATTTATAGTCTAAAGCTTAACTATCAAACAATTGACAGTTTATACCCCTTTATTTAATTAATCTCTTTAAGTCACCAAATTAATTCCAATTAATTCTATGACTTATATTAATCAAATAACAATATATTATTCTTTATATTATTCTCATAATATACTAATAATATTTACTCTCTCTTAATAAATCATCCTATCAAGTTGCTATGGTGAAGGCAACCCAAAAGGACCATGCACAACCGGGTCAAATACTTGCCTAATATAGTTGCAGCCTTAGACACCATTCCAACAGATGCTTCTAATGGCTCACAACCAAAACCTAGAACTAAAAGATAATTGAGGAGAGAGGAGGAGAGGGAAATTTTGTTCATATACTTTTAGGAAAGAATAACTATGAAAATCCTAGCCTAAGGGGTCCTATTTATAGTTTAGGTAACTTAGGGACAAAGCTAGATTTGAATGGATTTAATCTCCATCCAAATCATTTCCTTATATGCATCCAAGAGGCTTCTGGGAACCCCAAGGAGGTTCCCAAAACCGTTCTTCTTTGGATGGTTCTAGAATTGCCTCTTTTGTTCAACTATTAAACAATTACAATTCACTTCTTGTACCTTTAATTAATTCCAATTAATCTCGAATTAATTCCATATTGATTTTTATTAATAATTAATCAATTCTAATTGATTTCATGTTAGTTTATTAATCATATAAATCAACAAATCAATTATTTAATAATTGATCTCATATTAATTTATTAATCACATAATAAATTAACATACTAGTTATCTCTTTCCAATTAATATATTAATATTAATCACATAATATATTAACAAATCATTTCCTTATAATAGTTTATTAATCATATAATAATCTAATAAATTATCCTCTCCCTCTCCCCCCCCCTCTCTCTCCCTCTCTACAAATGTCATTCTAACTAAGTTCTAGTTATGAGAGCAACCCAAAAAGGATTTTGTTTCTAATTACAAGAATATACCAATTTAATTACTGACATAGACACCTTAATCCAACATACACAACATATGTTTTAATTGTTTAGGACTTTCAAATTGTATACCTAGCATATGCTTCTACTTTTTCCACCGAACAACTTCATTATAGGTTCTTTTTTCATCAACTATTGCCTCATTTTCATCCATATGAAGATATGGCTCCTCATGAGGTGGATTGCATGGGGTTGGATTCACCTTGGGGAAGAGCTTACTCAAAAACACATCATTGATGGTCTTGTTCATAGAAGTACACTCATCTAAGTTAACCCCATCATCCATCTATCCTTGCAAATCATTTAGGCCAATGTCAACACCCATATCACCTTGAAAAGCCATATACACTTGAATGCTCGTCTTCAGGACTGCGCACTTCAACTTTTTCATCATTAAGCCAATTATGCAAATTCATACCAAGGTGATCAATGTAAACAGAAAGTATACAACCACAAACGTACCCTATTTTGATGAAGTGTATATAGTCGATGCCTATAGCTATTATCCTCAACCGTTCAGGAAATTGCAAGTCCGACATATAATAATACATATTCTTATACTTCTCATGTGTGAATCTTTAAAGAAAAACCACAAATTTGTTCTTGTCCGTTCTAGCAAAATAAAATGCACATCCTCAAACTGACGCTCTATTCCATTTGCGTAACTGATAGTAGGGTACCTCGTAAAAATACTTTGGAAAAAATATCAATCATCATGTAAAGAAACGAAGCCATTAGGTCAATTATTATCAAATATGACAATTGAGGTGGCTACTCATTTTAATGGTGTGGCTCATTAAAGTTGATGATTAGGAATGGGTTCACTGGGTGACCTCTTTTTTTTTCACAACGAGACGTTTAAAATACTAAACACTTGAATATGTATCCTTAGAAAGCGAAATTCAAAAAACAAAAGAGATATTTTAAATCAAAATCGGTAAGTTATAAGCAAAAATGACAATAACTATATCTTTGAGAGGGGGGGGGGGGGGGGGGGGGGGGGGTTCACTCTTGAATGGACGGAGAGCTCTAGATGCCAAAGCTTAGGAAAAAGTTGTTTAAAACTAAGGTATATCCGTGGACATATAATGTCGAGATAACTTCTAAAATTTATTGTTAGTCATACAAAAAGTCAACCAATTGCGTATTAATTATACATTGGCTACTACGTTTTCTTTGTCCTTTTTTGTCTAACATTAGAAATTTAGTTAAGCCACTCAAGTTTCAAGCAAAACCCTGTGAAGGTTGTTCTTTAATACCATCATTAATAATTGTCATAAATTATGGTTTTCTATTTTTTGAAAGACTTTAGATGAAAGTTACTTATCTCCATCATAAGAATCACTATACACACCAACAACGTTGTATGACCCATCATCTTTCATCACCACTTGAAGGTACTTACGGATTTTCACTAAGAATTAAAAAGAAATATGTTAAATAATGTATACAATTATCTAATTGAGCAATTAATTTCATGACATGTATTGATCTAAATAAGCTTATAAACAACAAATATGTGCGGTGAAATGCCAAAAACTTAATAACATATTTTGGTTAACAGTATTTTTGACAATAACAATTAAAATTTATATTTATTTGTTGATTGAATCAAATCTGATTGAGTCAATGTCTGGTTCATTCGAACTCAACTTCTTATCGGATCTGATAATAAAGATGTCAAATACTATATTACTTAATTAAATGTTTTTAATTATAGTATACTGATTGAGATTGAGTCAAACCATACAACTTACCATACCTAGTAAAAACATATATGAAAAAACCTTAGTATTATTTATGCAACTTCAAACCCTCGGCCTTACTTTGATATCAATACAATATAGATTTTGCTTGGTCAACTCCCTCCCTGTACTTAGAAAGTCAATAAAAAGAACTAGTTTGGGCCCACGTTGGCCTCATGAGACATGAAATGAACCACCCAAAATACAATGTGAAAAAGTTGGCAAGGCATGTGAGAGAGTCAATGGTTGGCTACAATAGAATCATCATGGCCATGGTATATGGGCATCAATCATATTTATCATGCTTTTATTGCTTTGTGTCTCACATTTCTTTGTACCTTTTTTCTCTCACATGTGGCTCATATCACTCATTCTTTCTTTAATTCTTATGGCTTAAGATTTTAGACAAATTAATATTCATCTCCAATAAAATTTCCAACATGAATTTGATTGCTTTATGAATTATGAATAACGTGCAAATTTAATGAGTATAATCGAAACAAAAATGACAAATTAGGTACTTAGCACCAACAATACGATACGTAAGATGGAGTGCACATGTCATCGATGACGTACCATAACTCTTTAACATCTAAGATATATCATTAATTATCCACGTGTCAAAGATATAAAATAGATAAATAAGGTATGAACTATCAAACAAAAATTCTTTGGTCTTTAATAATCCTTGTAATTTTGTGAAAAGTTGATTATTAAAATGACAATTCTATCCTTAGTTTATGTAGTTAACGAAAACGAACATTGGAACAGAAAACGAATGGTATATTCAAATCGGAAGGTTGTGGCCCATCAATATATCATTATCAAGTGCACAATGACCAATCCACTCACTTTTTGAATGATGAATTGACGAAAATAACCTCGAATGGTCCTACTATTGGGGAGAAAAAGATCCAAAATCTCTTTTGTATCCCACATAATATGAGGAGAAGTTGACACAATTGATCATAATTGTGTCAACTTTGAATTTATGGCAACAAGAGCACAAGCTTTTCTTCAATGGCCCATCGTTCCCCCACTCTATATCTATCCAAGTCATTTTGATTTAATATAGTTGACTTTTTTTTTTGTGTGTATATTTAATATTCAATTGCCACGGTTTTTTTATTTTAATTGGCATCGTTGTGTTTAATTATAAATGATTTATGGAAATGTTGATTTTACGTGTCGTAGTGTGAATTGAAACTCTCAAGTTTCCACCACAACATGTCAAGATTTCAAATAGTTGCATAATTTCACAATAAAACAATATGCGCCAATATAATCAAGAAATTTGTATGAACAACGACATTCCAAAAGAAATAAAATTATTAGAAAACAATATGTCAGTTTTCAAAATAAATACAATTATTAGAAAACTACATATCATATCATATGCCACAGTTTTCTTAACTTTGTAAAAGCTATCAATTGAACTTCATTGTGCTTGATACACAGCATAATTATTTTTTCTGAAAGAACCATGTCCGCTCACCAAGACCATAATAAAAGTCTTTTATCTTTATTTTTCAACCATTTATAGGTTCAATGTTTTTCAAAATTTGTGAGAATATTTTACTTTTTAGTTCAAGAACTAATAAGTGATTATTCTGTCATGCTTTGTAAAGTCAAAATTCATGCACATTTAGTGATTTTAATAACCACCACCAAAATCTAAGAGTATATCTTTATCTTTCATTCTTTCCTATATCATCTTTTTTGGGTTACCAACACATGTAGCATTAAAGAAGGCAAAATAGACTTGGGGGCTCTTTTTTTCTTTTTCTTTTTCCATCTAAGTTCTTTAAAGTGTTATATAGAGAATACAATATTCTTTTCTATACCGAATAAATCCCTTACATTTAAAAAAAATCATAATATTCATTAGTTTTAACAATATTCATAAAAGGTGTTGGGAGGGGAAAAAAAGAGTTAAACTCATAAAATTGTTGAATACTGTAACAATCATATCAATGCATAATTTTCGTTTAATCAACTAAAACAAACATAAATTAGGGAGAAGTTGGCAACCAAAAAAGGTAATTTAACAATGGGAATGTTAGTTGTCTAACGTTATGATGCAACTAATGTAATTATAATAAAAGTACAAGTGTATGAATGACGAATTTATTTATTGAAAAATTATGTGAAAATACAATGAACCAAAACTCCTCCAATGATTTTGATTCAAGTTTCTCTACGTAATGGGCCAAATTAAGTCTTTAAAAACAACCCCACATGCCATAAGAAATTAAGATAACCTTTTTGAGGCCGGAAAGGCCACGGGTTTTGAGTAGATAAAATGTATATGAAAAGAATAATAAGCTAGAACACAAAACGCATATAATAATTTGGAAAAAAAAAAATTGAATATATAAAGATAAAAGACTATTAAAGGCAGGATCATACATCCATTAGGGAAAAAAAAATGTTATAAAAGTAGAGCATGTAAGAAGGTAACATGACATGAAGGTTAGTTGGTTTTTTTGACACATGTCCCAACTGATTTGAACCAATGCATAAGACTTCGGTGATCCTTCACATAAAGCCATGCTTGCAGGAAAGGAAACAGAGCATCATTTATGCCTCTCTCTTCAATGTAACCATGAAACGCATCCCTCATTCTATCATCAAGCCCTCTGTTAATTATTAGTACAAACACCAATTAGTTTTATAATATTATAAAAAACCTAATAATTCAAGGGCATTGCTTGTTTTAACAAATAATATGAACTCATCATGTGTATGTCTACAGAAGTACAGATATCATTGTTTCAGAGTTTCGCACAATCAATAAAGAAAGCTGATTGAATGAAGTTGTGTGGATAAACATATCAAATGTTTTTCTTGTTTGATTTTATTTGTTTCTGTGTTACTAATTTCTTCGGTAAGAAAAATGACTGGTATACCCACATCTTCATCTCGTTCATCCTTATTCTTTCTCCCTTCATCATTTTTAATTTTTATACATAGCAAGTAAAGTAACCAACCAGTGTATGTGGTAAAGAAAAATGTATCATCTATTCACCCTCATCCACCACACCCATCTCATTTGGGCATTTCATCAAACACTTCCCTGCTTTTCCAACAAACCAATAATATCACTCCGCCAAAACCACCATTCTTCTTCTGTTTACTGATCATAGGTATTCATCAGGGTTGTAAGCCGGATAGTTTTGGGGGGAAATAAAAGTAAAGGTTCTGTAATCTATACAAACCAGAAGCTGCAGTAGAGACCACAATCTTGGATTGTTGATAAGGTGTATAAATGCATACATAACAAAGAAGCATGTATGTCATCTTATAGCCAAGAACTATAAACTACACAAGATATCAATGGGGAAAAAAAAGATAAAAACCCCACAGAAAATTGGTGTGCTGATGAGAGTATGATGATGAATATGCAGTTTAGAGAAGAGTTTGCTGGTTTTACAGCTAATTTCTATGCTGTCAATAGGATTATGAAGTCATCTCAGGTAAATCCCAACATTCTGTTCATATTTATGGTCGAATAGAAAGTGAAGCACAGAATGATATTTGTAATAGAAATATAAATCATGAGATAAACATTAGATAGCTATGGCAGTTCTAATATTATAAATTTAGAGCATGAGATGACTTACTCAAAATCAGGACCATTGTATTTGGATGGAACCTCAAGGAGCCCTGAAGTTTCATTCTTATGTCTTAAGGAAACAGAATGAATTCCCAAAGCATCTGGATACAGCCCACACAGAAAATGCAAAACAAAGTCTTGCCCAGGCTTCGATATATCAGCATGAAGAAACAACTGATTGATCTCGTCGTCACCATCAATCTCAGCAGGATCCAATCCAGGGAGAATGTTAACCATCCGCATTACAGATATACTGATCTCCTCATCTCCATACATTCGCTTCAGAACAGGACCACCACTGTCAAGTGCCCCTTTCACCACTGTAAATGGTGAAGGAGGACTCACCTTCTGTGAACAAATAATAAATCAAATAACATCTAGAGGCAAATACATAAACCCCACTTAAACCCTACATTTCTTAATTAACCATAGGACAAGTACTTTTGTTGAATCAATAGTGCCTACCAGGTGCTCGACGTAATATCAAAGAGTTGAATAGACTTTTGTTTCAGTTTTTCAATCTAAGTCATCGTAAACCCTACAGTTAGAGATCAGATGTGCACTTACAGGGGGAGGAGCCATTTTGGAGACTTCGGTGTAGTGTTCTTTAAGAGAACGAAGAATCATGGAGTTAACAACGGCAGATGAAGTAGATTTGCTGCTGGAGGAGTAGTGGCTGCGGAAAGGTGTGCTGGTAATTCCCTGCAACGGCGACCGAAGAGCCCCGGTAGCGCGCGCCATAGCTGTTTTCCACATGGTTTCCTGTTTGCCTGTGAGGTATGCGCCTCTCGCGAATCGCGATGCTGTAGTTACAACCTTCAACGATTTTGTTACCATGATGTGTTTTGTCAATTTTTAATGTTTACCGCATAAATGAATTCTTTTTTTTTTTTTTAATCATATTGGTAGGCTTTGTTTTAACTTTCGTCATTTTTCCATTTCATTGATTTCTGAAGTTAAGAGCATCTAAAATAGCAGTTTACTATTTTTTTTTTTTTTTTTCGATGGAGCGAAGAACATGTTTTCTGTTCTCAAATTATTTAGGGTTTATACTCCATGTTGCTATCTTAACTACGAGAAGTTATGTGATCCATAAAGTATAGAGTACAAGGATAAGATCTGCAATTGTGTATTGCATAGATCACAAATTGTATCCTTTCATAGGAATTATGTTTGACGCCCGAACTTATGAATTAATGTTTTGACCTTGCTTTCATTATTGTTTAGAGTTATATTAACTCCTAAGTCCTAACTCTGTGTTTTAATAAACTTTTGGTGTTACACACAAGTACTTAACAATTAATATGGTTATGGAATTGTTAAACTCTTAGAGAGTTGTCCTTAAAATGTGTATAAAAACATTGTACCACTTGACAAAAGTAAAAGATGTTTGTATTTGTGATGTAGATAAAAGCCCGAATTTGCATAAACTTGTTGGATGGAAGAATTGCACATAGAATAGCCATTAGGCGTTTGCTTGTTTGGAAGACCCAAGTTCAACACAAACTATAATCTTATAAGCTAATATCATGATATAAAGTAATAAAACAAATAAATTTATCAATTTCTATATCTATATATGAGTGTATTAGGAGAGATGATTTCAAAAGGTCTGAATCAAATAAATATATTTGTCTAATACTATTTATATCGATTTTTGTAAATGATAATTTCTTAATATTGGTAGTATTTAAGATTGTGTTATAACAATTATTTTTATGATATATTATGAAAATAATCATGGACTTGAAAAATATATGTTTTATCTAATGTTATTAACATTTATTTTTGTCAAAATTTTCTATAAATGATATAAAATAAAATTGCATAATAAGACAAAAAAAATCAATAATTTTGTAATTAAAAAAATATATATATATCAATTCATTACATTTTAGTTTTTTAAAACTCATTTTTATTTGTAAAAGGCCATGAGATGTTTTACATCAGCAGTCCAAAGAACCCTTGTTACAACACAACTTCAATCTTCGTCATCGTCTCGCCATTAATTTCAAAACTATAACAAACCAGACGATCTATCGCCTGTAAATTCTTCTTATTTCTGCATAAACCCACCAACTTTCTTTAAGAACTCGGGCCGAAAAGTCCGTGCATCATCCTTCGCTTGAGGTTTGTCTTCACTTCTGTTTCTCTCTTTTCTTTTTGAGTAGATTTAAAATTTCAACATATTGGAACATATTTTGTTTAAAATTAAGCTTCATTCGCATGCCTCACTGATTAGGTTTTCAGGTTTTTGTGTTTCTTGGGACATTCTGGCCTTATTTGTACAGCCTTTTTATTTGCACACCACATGTTTGTTGTTTTGCCTCGCTTCATTCTCCCTCCCTCGCACACAAACTCACAAACAGTTTTATCAGTATATACATATATATGCCTACTCACGTGAAATGGAACAGTAATTGCATCTTTATTGTTGTATCTAAATAGGGTTTTTGGGAGGTAAGACAGCATATGAAATTTGTATGGATATACTTTTTTTTTCAAAAGATCGAAATACTCACCTGTTACCACAATGGCATACTGACTTACTGAATTATGCGATGAGATGTTTGTTGATGTAACTGCGATTGGAATACTGATTTAAGACTGATTGATTGTGTTGCTGTTTTTTGATTAAAAGGAGAAGATGAACAGGCAGACACCATATGGTGATGCAGGTGTGAACAGATATGGTGGTTCTCAATCTCATGCGTCTGCACAGAGAATGCAACAACATGCTCAAACACCTCAATTTCCATTTCGAGGAGATGGGCGACAGCAGTGGAATACAATTGCAAACCCACAGATTGAATTAAATCCAATGTCCCCTCATTCGTATTCCCAAGGTAAGTATTTCCTTCATTAATAGTTCCGATTTAAAAATTAAAAGAAAAAACCATTTAGTTTTGGTGATGGATACTTATATGCTTTCCTTTTGTACTTGACAATTTGTGAAGGAGGTCATAAAGGAAATATGAAGATCCAGTCCCAAGAAAGGATGGGAAATCAAAAGTATAATAATTATGAGAATCAAGGAAATAAGGAAACAAGACTACAGTCACATGAGCAAGAAATGGAAGTTGGGTATGAGGACAACACTTACACTCCTTCTCAATTAAGTTTTGAAGGAATGGAGCAGAGATTCCAAGATGAGATCATGAAATTAATAAAAGATCTAAGCAATGCAGAGGATGCAGAAAATGCTAGACACAAAGAGGTTACTTTATTCTGTTATTTCATATCTTATACCTTACACCCGAAAATATTTATACATTCTAAAAAGTAAAACCCCTGTGTCACCATTTTGCATGTTGTTTTTTTCAGAGAATAGTAGAGATCAATATGCGATACCAAGAGAATCTGTGTTCACTTAGAGCCCAACATGCGTCACGGGTAGGAGAGTTTGTTGGCAAGGAATCGGAGACACGGTTGCATCATTATCAACAAGCTGCAAATGCAATGACAGAAAGGGGCCCACCTGGGGGGATGGCTAGGGAAGCACGTAGGCGGTATGACAACTATGGAGCAATACCAGATGAGTCTTCTTACAGAGAGTATCAGCATCAGCATCAGCATCCTCAGTATCGTGAACATTCACGGGAACCCATGACAAGTCAAGGCTATGAATCAAGGGTTCCACACCCTCATGGCCGAGTTTATAACAATTCTGGTGCTCATTACTAATGTCAAATTAGACTAAGTCTGTGTTGTGTTGAGCACGCGTCAACTTATAAACTATTTTTGTGGTCTCACCACACTCTAAATTGCAATAAGCTTAAAACATAAGTGCGCAAAACACAGCCTAATTTGAACTTTTGCTAGCATGTAAGCTGTTATGAGTTTGGGGTGTTGCTAGATTATCAAGCTTTGTACAATGCATGCATGAATACTCCTTTCTGATCTTGCAGACTTGTCTTAAACAAGGGAATTGATTTGAGCTGGGTTACCCATAATGGGGCCCGGGATTCAGGATTGGCTATGCAAAGCAGGCCTGGCTCTGGTCCAAGAAAGACCTGCTGGTTACATTTTGAAACTAAGCCTGTTAAAAAGCCTGGCCTCGTTTGGTAGCCCTTTTTTTTGTCTTTTAAGTGTTTTTTCCATGGGAACCTTTCATTTGGTGTTTTATGCTTGGGTTGTTTGTTACCATTTTACCCCTAGGTGTACGTATATGGGAGTGTTTTGGTTACAACCCAAGTTAAAGGAAAATTTTCATATATGCCCTAAATAAACTATAAAGTATCATATTTGTCCTGATTAATTTTTAAATATCATATACACCCAATTTAAACTTCCTAAATATCATATTTGTCCAAATCATTTTTTAAATCATTTTAATTATTAAAATAACTTAGATTGATAATATTACCCTTACTTCGGAGCTGGTTGTATTTTCTCTCCTTCTTACTAAAAAATATCCATTGTTTCATGATCCATCTCATCCTTAAAAAAGGCAAATGAACGATTCCATCTGTTTATACTTTTTTGGGTCTGAATCCTTTATTATATTTGGGCTGCTCTTTGAATTCTATGGTACTACTGCAATTGCTTTTTAATTTCTATTGATTTTCCATGGTTTATCCCTTGATCGGTGTGCTCCGAGATAAAAAGATGGGTTTTAATTGATTTCCTTTGGTTTTTTGTTCCTATGCAATTAGTTTGGATATGTGAAAAAAAAAATTGTATCTAATCATGCTTCATCAAAAGCTTTACTTTTCACAGTCCATTAATTCACTTTTGGTTTTAACAATGTTAAAAAAAAGAAAAATCATGGTTTTTTTAAATGGCGGATGTATGTATTGATTTGTTTCTGTATATATACTTGATTTGTAAGTGGTTGTTTACTTGTTTTTAAAAAAAGAGTTTAGGTAAATATGATATTTAAGAAGTTAATAATATATATATATATATATATATATATATATATATATATATATATATATATATATATATATATATATATATATATTAAAAGATGCTCTAAAACTTTGTACTTTTAGCAAATTTCTGGTGTCTAAAGATAAAAGGGTTATTAATAAAAATAAGAGAGAGAGAGAGAGAGAGAGAGAGAGTAATCAAAAAAGCATATTCAGATAGGTTTAAAGAGTTGGGTAATTTTAAAAAAAAAAAAAAATGCTAAAAACACGTAGATCTGAGCTTGAGGTTGCAATGGCATAATGAAATAAGATATGGGCTACTAGTTTAGATGATCAGTGTTGTAGAACGTTGACAACGCACAAGTTAACTAAATATGTTTGTTTGTACGTGGATACAGAAAAACCTTGTAAATCTAAAGTAAAAAAGTTTGAATGAAAAAGATACAAGCCGTAGAAGCATTACGGCTCTAAATTTGATAGGTTTTAGGTTTGTATGTTTTTACAGTACAAAGCAAGAAAGATATGACTTGGCACGTTGTTATGAAATCTGGAAAAGCAGCCCTTCTAAAAAAAACTTGCTCCAAAAATGAGATATATCATATCCTTCCCTAACATCTATTATATTCTATAATACCACAATGGTACATAAAAACGCAACAAATTTTGCCTTTCAGACATCTCACCAAGTAATTTTTTTTATTAAGTTTGTCACTTCTTCCTGTTCTTGCTGTTTCTAACTTTCAAAATCCTTCTACCGGACTTGTCACCTCCACCTGAGCCCAATGAAAAACTTCCTCCACCACTAAAATCTGCACTACCAGACAACTGAAAATGATTATTCTGAGATGGTGGTTGGTTTGTCTGGAAAGGATTCTGTGGTGGTTGGCTTGTCTGGCCACCAAACTGGAAGGGAACCGTTGACGGTGTCGGGGTGCCTGAACCAAACATGAAACCGGGGGTTGGTGTGGGTGTGGCACCAGCTTGTCCAAATGCAGGAAGTGAAGGAGAAGGACTGGGTGTGGAGTCTTCAGCCATAGTGTCTTCCATACTCATCTGATCATTGTTGTTGGGTGAAGATCCAAAAACAGGGGTCGAGTTTCCAAATACAGATGTAGATTGAGCAGGGAAAGCTGAAGTTGTAGCAGAGAATGAAAACAGGGAAGATCCTGTAGAAGCATTAATAAAAGGACTAGGAGAAGTGGATGTTGAAGATGAAGATGAAGATGCCCCGAAGGAAAATGTTGTAGGAGGTGAAGTCTTGGGAGGCTGCCAGGCCGAATTAAGACCAAAACTAGGTGTTATGCTGGTGGTGGAGCTACCAGATTTTATTTCTGATGTGGCAACAGCGGAACTCAGACCAAAACTAGGAACAGAGGAACCAAATAGAGAACCCCCTGAAGTAGATGACTGGACTGCGGTAGTCCCACCAAAAGATGTCTGAAATCCACCGGTGCCGCCATTGAAAAGGAATCCCTGATTGTTGGTGGCTGCTGGAGAACTGAAACCAAACATGTTGTTACCTCCTCCGGTGGTAGTGGTGGTCGGAGTACCAAAAGGTGAGGTGGTGGTGTCAGATTTTGGTTCTGCAGTGGTCTCTTTTGGAGGTTCTGCAGATTTGGTTGAAGTGATTGCAGACCCAAAACTAAAGACAGGTGGAGCAGGGGCAACACCACTGGCAGCTGACATGGTGGTGGATGGCAAGGAAGTAGTAGTGCTAACACTGAAAATGTTATTTGTAGAAGAAGCTGGAAAAGAAGAGGAGGGAGCAAATGTAGATGGGGTTGAAATTGAACCATTGGTAATATTTGTATTTTTGGCACCAAATGAAAAAACACCACTTGTTGATGATGATGATGATAATGGTGTTAATGTAGGTGAAGATTCTGATTTATTATTGATCAGAGCATTGCCATTGTCATCTTTTTTGGATGCTGGGAATTGGACTTGATTGCTTTCCTTATTAACTGAATTAAACATGCTGCACACCGCCAAATGAAAACGTGACACAACACACACATGAGATTCGTCATATTATATGCAACAAACAACATCAATTTTTGCAAAAATTTATCATTACCTGGTTGAGCCAAGTGGTTTTGCATCTGTGGTAGCGTTTGGTTTGAATCCTGAAGGCTCGTTAGCAGAAAACAAGAATGGTGACACGTTCTCGGTAACTTTAGCGGTACCACCAAATGTTGGAAAAACTGTTGCTTTCTTCTGTGGAGAAACAGTATCTGTTATTGCAGCTGGCTGGGTCTGAGTGTTGTTGTTACTTGCAGGCAAGTTAAATGCCACCTTCTTATTAACAACAGAACCATCAACAGATTTAAAACTGGTTTTTGGAAGAGATTTAGAATCATCAGTCTTTTGAGTTCCTGGAATTTTATCAACTGGAGGAGATTGAATGACTTCAGCAGAAACATCCTTATTTCCAAACACAGATGTTTCCGGTTTCTTGTTTTGACCAAATGGGATGGTAGATACATGTCCTCCATTAGAACGGCTATCGTCATCCGCTAACTCCTGATAATCCTTCACAAGACAAACATAGCAATTAAGAGCATAATTTTGTAAAGACATTACATATGTTGAATACAGATGATGATATAACATACCTCATGTGCACTTATCTGGAATCGCTTCTTCTGGGGAGGCTCTGCTGGCAGCTTGAATGTAGAATCTGTTGGTCCGTTATCTCTTATAGATACACCAGAACTCCCATTCATAGTGCTCAGAACATTTCGAGGGACAGCAAACTTCTTAGGACCATTTTCTTCAACTTTTTCTTTACCTTTACTCTGGGTCTGGGTGGTGGTTGACTCACGAGTATCAGGAAACAAACTTTCTGGCTTTTTATAATCTTCAGAACTTGACATAAGTTTGGGTGTAGAATCTGGTTTCTCCTGTGGTGTCAAGGGCGATTTCTCACTCATTCGAGTAAGCCTGGATCCTGGAGACTTCTCCTTTGGGCTCAATCTCTCAAGTTGTTCCAATATTTTTGTAGCCATTTGGGTCGACTTTGTTGGGACAGATGCATAACCTAAACTAGACCTGCTGGTCTCCCCGTTTTCCTCTATTGCCTTGAAGCTTTTAGAGTCAGCTTCATTCCTTAAAAGCAGTTTCTGCCTAAACTCACTTGTGTTTTTTGAAAGAGGACTTCCTTGAGAAAGAAGATTAGCTTTCTGTCGGATCCTACGCACCGGGCCTCCAGACCCAATATCATCTAGCACAGAGCTCCTACGCTTGGAAGCCTGAACAAAAACTTAACAAGTCAACATAAATTCAAATGTCACAAAACAAATAGAAATATTTAGATCATATATATAGATGGATACCATCTTGCTTGACTCAATTGACCCTTCTTGTTCCCAAGCAGGCTGGGACAATGGCAATGATGGTGAATTCATACCCTGAAAAGAAATCAATTGCAGATATAAAGATACTGCAAAACAACGTCAAAGGGTATCTAGAGTTGTTGGTTTATTTATACCTTTTGGCCAAAAGTTGAAGGTGGTCTGGAATATGGTGTGCGTGCCATGCTGTATATTGCTGATCTGCCTCTTGATCTTGGGGTTGTCAAAAAACCATTTTCAAGACCCTTGAAGGTTCCTGTACTTCTTGGTACAAGTGATGTGATGGGTGTTTTGGGGAGGATTGCTGTGGTATTAAGCAATGCTGAGTCTTGGCTGCCAAATCTCAGGGTTGACGGTGACACTTTGGGTGCTCTTGTACCCATGTAAGCCCTTGCAAGCTCAGCAGGAGAAGCAACATCCTCTTCAAATGTCTGTAGACAGCATATATTTACATCGAATCAGTATTTCAGTACATAGCATAAACCCTTTTGGCAACAACTTTAAAACAAACAAAGGAACACACTCATACAAGTACAACTCACTCTTGAAGTAACAACAGGAGTTGAAGTAATAGCATGAATGTTTTCCCTCTCTTCCACATGCTTATTCAGTGGGCTACTTGTGGATGCTTCGGGCCTCTGAAAATGAGATGATGGGCTGGGAAGCTTTGCTCTATCCCCTTCATCGTCATCTGAGTTAGTAGCTTTTGCATGCAGCAAAGCTGTCAAATGCTCGATTTCAGATCTGAAATGGACCAAATGGTATATCACATCAATTCTGACACAGCAGAAAGAAGGATAATGATCATAAACAAAAGAACTAACCTAGTAAAAGTCTTGTGTTTCAGCATATGCTCAAGCTCTGATATCTCAGTGGTAGCAGAGATGCTAGCCAAATTCCCACCTTCATTGGTGCTAGGATCCGGTTCTTCAAGGGTCTCTGGACACAAGAGAAATTTTGTAAGGGACATTGAGAGCATTAGAAAGAGATAAAGCAATGTGATATAAAGAATATGTAATGCGGATGTCATAGCTACCATGGAGACCAAAGAAATGTAGAGCACAAAAAACCAATTTCATATTAGAAAAAATAGATCTTCAGAAAATATTGAAACTTAAATGGCATGGAGTTGCAGTGTATGGCATAGTATTATGAATTTATGATAAAGACTTGCTTGGTTGTCCATATTTAACCTGACTTGTATTATAACAAGAGATATGTTTTACATTCATTATTAGATAAAATATTATGATCCATAGTTGATATTTAGTTAATTACTTCTAGTATATCAAATTCCTCCAACTCCCCTTACCACTCTATCGAGTTTATGTCTTGCTGGAGCTTATGAAGAGAATGTAACAAGCACAAATAACAAATACACAAGCATCAGTGATGGTGTGCAGTGAAATATATGGTAATGAAATACAGATATACAGAAAACAAACAGTCTTCGAATGAAGTATATGGATAAATGATATTGTGATGGCCTTTCCACTTGCAAGATATATTTTTCATAGTCGTTATCATAAGAAAACCCTAAACCTTTGTTTAATGGAGACCTTATGAAACTGAGCAATGTTAAAAAGACCAACAAACCAAAAAATTTCAGTTCCACTCCCCTACCAAATTTTCCAATTCACCAACATGACTGCAAACTTAATACATTGAAGAAAAATTTATCCCATTCGGAGACAAATCACCTCTATAAACTAACAAATTGTATAGGAAGCCTTCAGCAATGCTAAACCCGATCGAATCAATACGCCACCCATCAGCAGCTCAGTTCAAACAAAATAAAAACCACTCAATTCTAAAGCTATGCCAACGATTACTAAGATGAGTTCTTTCTAAACCAATATTAAACCCATCAGCTGAAAATGCGGCAGCAAGAGAACACACCATATCGAGCTTATAAGAAGTGACTCTAAAGATACGCCCTTTATATGGTAAAAATATAAGCAATATAAAATCTGAGCAAATAAAAGATCAGGAATCAGCCAATACAACCAAATCAGGCCTAAAGTCACACGAAACATATATAATTCCGACAACGATCATACAAAAAAAATCTGTACATCCACAAATCCTAAAAATAAATTCAAATCGCAAGAAAATGAAAAAAGCAATCTAATTGTAACAAATATATTGAACCTGGCGGACGCGGTGCAGCGATGGAAGGAAGCCGCTTACGAAATACGCCGAAGAACCTATCAGCCCCAGCGTGTATGAGCCTAGACGCTGGGTCTACGAGTTTCGCGAAGAGGCTAGGGCTCTTGTTCCTGAGTGCGGTAGAAGGTCGATCGTATGGTGTCGCCAGACCACTACGCCGAATAGGCTTCTTCCGAAACTTCCCCCCGGCTCCGCCGCTTTGGTATGGAGTCGCACCGTCGCCCGCCGTCGCCATAGGAGAAGCTCGAGCTGTTGAATGAGGAATTGCGTAGAGAGAGAGAAAGTTGAGCGGTGGAGAGAGAAAGAGTGGGAAATTAGGGTTTTTATCTGAGCGCAGACACAAATACGGCTTATGGATTTAATTTTTATATTTTTTTAAAATGCTTTGAAGGCAGGGAGCGTTGGAGAGAGAAAATGGGAGGCGAATATTCCGGTTAAAGTTACAAAAAGACCCCTTAAGTTAATATCAGTTACATAAAACACCTCTTTGTAAAATTCCCGTTAATTATGGTTCAATTTCTCTCCAAACTTTCTAAACTGTTTTTAATACCCGAAGTCCATCATAGGAAGCGATATCGTGAATCGTGATATGTATCATCGGTCATCCCCTTAAAATAATCAACAATTTTTTTATATTGTAGGTGTGATAAACACGATATGTAAAAAAAAGTAATTGATAGTCAATGGTTTATTATTTTCGTCCAAATATTTCCTTGTATATGTTAAACGAGTCTTAGATGTTTTATCCCATGCTTTATTATACATAAGTCATGTATCACTCATAATAGAAACCAGACTTATCTAGAAAGAAGACGATTTACCTTGGAGCAATCCATGACATATTCAAGCTTCAAGTTATTCCTTATATCAACACGAGTGAAAACTAAAATCATAAGACCGGACGGAATGGGGTGAGGGAAAGGTTCCCTCCCCTCTTGAACACCACTCCATGGATGAGGGAAACAATGCGGGAAAAGAGGTGGGGGAGGGGGTGCTGCGCTCTCTCTCCTCTTCTCATTAGCCAGATATTTTTTTTTATTTTTATCTTTTTTAATATTTATAAAATTATATATCTACTATAAAAATATAAAAAATATATCAAAATTCATTGTTTTTAATTCTTTACAAAATGAGTATAATATATGTATAAAATATTAAAAAAAAAATGAGGGAAGGGTTTCCTACCCATTCCTTGGCTTTTTGGTGAGGGAAAGGAAAGTGAAGGAAATAGAGGTATGGTCCACCAAAAGTGAGGGAAGAGTCTCTCCCACACCCTCCGGTCTAAAACATCCATGTGGATTTGTTCCAATTTTACGGAACTTCATATTTCTCAATACCCTATAAAAAATATCAAAGTTTTCTTTTTCGATTATCCGATAAATGAATATTTTTTAGGCTCGGCACACGAGTCACTGGCCCAAATTTTCTATAAATGTGTGATTAAATCGGAGAGTAAACAATAAAACTCAAAGTTAATTATTTTTTCTTTATCACCAATTGGAAATAGCCCGATTGGTTGGGCATAGTCTCTTAGTTTGAGATAAAATGTTTATCAGTCAACTAGAGGTTTAAAAAAAAAATCTTTATCATCTAAAAAAAATGGTTACCAATATAAAATGTTTGAATCGGATAAAATATCACAAGGTTGTAAAATAAAAGTATAATGCAAAAATGTATTAGTTGTATTTATATAATTAAATTAAGATTTGTTTTTATTAACGTTAATAACAAGGAAATGTATATAATTAAAATATATTGATAACAAACAAACGGTTTCATCTCCCATGGAATATAAACTATTTACTGAGAACGAATCATTAAAAAATGTTCAATTCATGTGTAAAAAATAAGTATTATTTTCCACGCATTTCAACTTATTTCATATTAAACAAATTTATTCATTAAAATCATATTTTGACTTGATATATTTATACAACCAATTTTTTATTTTTATATTAACATAAAACAATTGTCTAAATTGCTGAAAAAAACACTCCGGAAATTGTGAGGATACCTTTTCTTACAAGATATTCATTAATTTAGCAACAAATTAACGATTATACTTAAACTAGATGTCAGACCCGTGTAATACACGGATTGATTTAAAAAAAGATTAAACATTAAAATATAAAGAAAAAATATTTTTTAATATACAACTTTAAAATAAAAAATGAAGAAATGTATTTATTGCAATTTAATATTATATATATATATATATATATATATGATATTCAATACTTTACATATATACGTTTATGATTTTAATTTTAAAAAATTTAACAAACCAAAAATTGACAAGTGGATAATATTTATTTCAAAAGTACCACAAAATGACAAGTGTCAAAACTCATGAGAGATTGACATGTGGCAAAAAAAACCTTCATTTATTAAGGAGGATATAAACAAATTTTTTTTTTTAATATACAACTTTAAAATAAAAAATAAAGAAATGTATTTATTGCAATTTAATATATATATATATATATATATATATATATATATATAAGTTTATGATTTTAATTTTAAAAAATTTAACAAACCAAAAATTGACAAGTGGATAATATTTATTTCAAAAGTACCATAAAATGACAAGTGTCAAAACTCATGAGAGATTGATATGTGGCAAAAAATACCTTCATTTATTAAGGAGGATTTATGAAGAGTTCACAAAAATAATACCTTTTTTACAAGTTAAACGATTAAAATAAATATTTCTAAAAAAAATATAAACAAATAAAGGTTCAATTGAAATGTATCTTAACCATTTTAATGATACCTTATTTTGTCTATGTTTGTTATGAATATTTATCTTTACCAAATTTCAAAGCATTTAAAAAAAAAAATCGTTATTTTCGGTTCTTTATGAATTTTATTTAAAAGTTTGTGTCTTTTAGTTTACTTGCAAAAATTAATCCTTGTGAAAAAAATAGTTGTTTTTTTGTTTATTCGTGAACCCACAACTAAAATTCACGATTTTCTGTAATAAATAGTTTTTAATGTCATAAAAAATATTCTCGCAAATGTATTAACTTTTTTCGCAATTTGGTGGTGATTTTATTAAATAATGCCTTGCCAAGTTAACATGACAATGGAATTTATGCAAACCTTAGATCACAAAAATGACAATAGGTAATATCGTAAGGGAGCAATATGTAAATTGGTAAAACCGAAAACTTTTCCCTCCCATTACATCCCATGGCGGGGAAGTTTTGTTGGTTAAACTTTTTAGCCAAAGCATATTTTAAGAATGAATGGAAGTGTTTTTTCAAAAGTGGTTTTGCCGGAAAAATAAAGTCTTTTATGAATATTTATATATCATTATTACAATTCTTTTAAAAAAATAAAACAAGGTACCAATCATATGAATTTCATGGATATGTTTTACAATTTTTTATTTATTGAAAAGCAATTTAACTATTGATTGATACTCAAATATCTTATTAAAAGTCAGTATTTTTCCCATTCCTAAATTCATTATAAGATGAAATAGGTATGTTTCTAACGTCCATATTTGGTGCACATTGTTACGTCTCAAATTCTTTTTCTCGTCCCTTTATATAAAAAGACAAATATATATGATATGCGTGTGTAATAAAGAAGTTTACTTATAAAGATAATATGTCTTTATCATTTATACCATGTATGTTCATGTTTTTTTTTTTCTTTTGAATGAAATGTTGTCCATTTAATGTAAAAAGAACCACTCAATAGAAAATCATTTTTTTTAAAAATGGATTTCTGTTAAATCCTAACTATTTGCAAGTCTTTCATCATTTATTTTTCTTTTCTTATAAGGTTTGTCCAAGTTTTTATCTTCAAACCGAAAACTAAAGCCCAGACCAAATCATATCTTGATACGAAGTTGTTCTGAAAGCCTATATAAATTCTTTACTTGATTAATTATTTATAATACCTCTAGTTTCCATCGCAGTCCCCAATTATTTATGTTAGATATAAAGTTCTAGAGTATTTTTTGTTATTATATTACAAAATCAATACTCACACAGAGAAATGAACAAGAATCATATCATCATTACTTTCTATCACATTCACTTGTATGTATATAAGACCAATATAACTTGTGTAGACTTGCAGAAACAAGTTGAACTTCAAAACCGCAAGAGTTTGACACCCGAATCCCGATTGGTATAACAAACAACTGTTTAATCCTATATCTTCGTATGATTTTCTCAACAAATAACCATTAATAAATAAACAAGAAAAAAAAAACCGAAAACCTTTTATGTTCATAGTTTTAGTGCCTCTCTAAATTTAATGCTGAAACTAGTATCTAAGCTTTTCTTAGCACCCACATTCACATTGGCATGTCCTTGCATCATTGCCACAAACTCGTTGTAGTCTATGCGCCCATCCTGAAAAAAAAAAAAAAAAAAAAAAAAAACAAATCAAAGATGATTATGTTCTATCATGAACAAAAACAAGCTTTATAGGATTATTTTCGATGATCACAAGGATCAGAAGGGTATTCATGTCTTTTCATTAACAAAAAAGTCAAAGCAAATCCTTTTTCCACCTATTTGGATTGGACCAAAAAAACAAAATTTTGTCTCATACACATCGGTCTTGGACTCTTGTCCTAGTATGTAGACCATAAGACTGTCATATTCTGTCATGTCATGTCCTGCTATCTTATGTTAACATGACAAACAGAAAGGGCAATAAGGAAGTTACATTGTCTTGGTCAACATCTTGAATCAACTCTTCAAGGTGAGCATCTATGCCAAACTCCTCACAAGCATGTTGAAGCTCATCGGCAGTAATATAACCACTTCCATCTTTATCAAAGTAAGAAAAAGCCGCAAATAAATGATTTTCTTTCTCGATTTTGTTCATATGCAACGTTGCAGCAACAAATTCTCCATAATCAATTGTTCCACTATTATCCACATCTGCCTGAGTTCACCATGCAATCATATTCAATATTTTTTTCAACATATCTCCATCTAAAATATGTTGTAATAAATATTTGGTCTTACTGCTTGCATAAGATCGTAGATTTCTGACTCATTAAGATTAGCACCAACTCTTTTTAATCCATCCTTAAGTTCATCAAAAGTAATTTGACCACTGTTATCAGTATCAATCATCTCAAACATTTGTTTCAGTCCAGCTATTTCTTCTTCCGATAAGCTCTCCGCTATAACCTACATCATATTATTATTATTATTATTATTATTATTATATTATATTATATACCTATATACATTATTAACTGAATATTTGAAGATACCCTAAGAGCCATTTTCTTGAGCTTGTTCATGGCTGTAAATTGTTTCATGCGACTTAGAACGGCAGAGTCGAGAGGCTTGTCTGGAGCCACACCATCAACTTGAACCCAAGGATGGCCTAAAAAAATTCAATTAGTTAGAATATAACTTATTAAGCTAAAGAAAATTATATAAATAGTATTTTAGTATGCAAATTGAAGGCTCACATAAAACTTCATGTGCAGTTAATCTCCTTTTTGGGTCTCGAATAAGCATTCTTCTCACAAGATCTTTTGCTCCATCAGAAATACATGGCCATGGATCAGATGTGAAATCAAGATCACCATGAAGAACTTGTTCAAATATTCCTTGCTCTGTTTCTATATATCCATCACCAAATTATAACAATTAATATAAAAATTTGTTATGGTGAATTGTAATATTTTTATCACAATTTAACATAAAAAAGACATGGATACGAACGTTAAAATTGATTAATATTGATACGAACGTTAATACTTTTATCACAATTTAAGTATTTAACATAAAAAATACATGGATACAAGTGACTTTACCCATACAGAATTTAATGCATCCCCTTAAATATTAATCACTCACCAGCCCAAAAAGGAGGAACCCCACTTAATAAGATGTAAACAATCACCCCTGCACTCCAAACATCTGCTTCAGGACCATAATTTTTTCTCAAGATTTCTGGTGCAACATAATATGGGCTACCAACTACATCATGAAAAGATTCACCTGAAAAGAAAAATAATAATAATCAAATTTATAGAAGAACCATGTATGAAGTCAAAAGATTGTAAAATATAAAAACTTTTTTTCGAACAGAACAAGAAGAATGAATCAAAAGTATACCTGGCTTAAAGAAAACCGATAATCCAAAATCTATAGTTTTGAGAAGAGCGTCTTCCCTTTTATCCACAAAAAGAAAATTCTCAGGCTTCAAATCCCGATGCATAACACTCATAGAGTGACAAGCCTCCACAACTCCGACGATAGTTCTAGTAAGCTCTGCCGCTTTTCTTTCTGTGTAATGTCCACGCTGAATAATCCGATCAAAAAGCTCACCTCCGGCACACAATTCCATAACAAGATGAACAGCTACAGCATCTTCATACGCCCCTTTAATCGATATAACATTTCGATGTTCCGCTAGATGATGCATTATTTGAATTTCTCTTCTCACATCTTCTACATCCTCATCGGTCAATAACTTCCTTTTTGCGATTGATTTACAGGCGTAGAGCTCACCGGAAGCTTTTTCTATACAGAGAAACGTCGTCCCAAACTGCCCCTGTCCTAATTTCTTCCCCAAAGAGAAGAATTCCTTCAGGTTGCCGGTTTTTCTTTGCAAGACGGAATCTGTACGGAGTCCGGCACTTGACACCCTCTTCATCTGACCAGCTTTTTTGGGTTTCACTGGTTCTGTTTCTTGTTTCTTTCCGGTTTTCGGGATCGTTATGTGTTGTGGTGGTTTGTTTTGGACGGGTAATGGCGATTGGTGATCTGTAGCTTCATCTCCGTTAAGGGCTGCCGGAGGTTCATCAGGTGATCGGGTTCGCCACATTGTATCGGAAACTGATTGGATGAATCCATTCTTTAAAAAACTTGGTCCGACGCAAGTATTCCCCATCTAGCAATCTCTTCTCAACGAACCCCTTTCCGATTTAAACATAGAGATCCAACTTCACTGCAGTTACTCGATAAAATGAAGATCTATTCAAAATCAAAAACCCAAAACGGATAATCATAATCTAAACTCACGCATGAATTACAATCGGCAAGCATAAAGAAATTAAAACAATATCGAAGTGATCAGAGCGTATTTCTAGTCTATATGAACTACAAGTCTACAAATCGCAAGAATCGGATAAACTAAATTGACTGATACCAGATTTGAGTCAACGGGTACATATGTACAGCAAACTGAACATCAATTAACGATGAATGACAACAAGAATCGAAGACCTTCAATCATTCCATATACCCAAATGAAGAACGCCCAGAAAAGTGGACGTGAACGAGGAATCGATAGCTACTCAGGGAGATAAACAAAAAGAAACACGAAGTCCCAGTTTATTTCAAAATAAATTGTTACACAATCATACGGTAAAACAAAACGGATACTAACCAGCTAGGCGGAGAAAGTCGAAATTATGCTGACTTATTCCAGCGATTTTGTTTTCGTGGGATTTCTATTGGTTTAAGGAACCGCAGTTTGTTCGAATCATCGAGACTTTTATTCACAGGACACGGGAAATATGTTATATGGCTGCTTCTTCACTCTTCTCGGATTTGTCGATACCCGGAATTTGCGTCTGATTCTTTGGAATTTGGATTGTGGGCATGACGAGTCAAATGAGTTGTTCTATTTTCCATAGATTTTTTCGTTGCCTTTTCTGGCTCTTTTTTCTTGAACGGAAAAAGTGAATCTTAGAACATGAAAAGTGTTTCATCCACCTCATCAAATTTTTTAGGTTATTTTATTGAATAAAATATTTTTTTTATGATAATAATAAGTAATAACCAATATTTAATTATATTTACTTTAACATTTTAAACAAGTCGTTTATCTTTTTATTGCACCTACTACGCTATGAGTGTTGTACAAACAGCCCTACCTATAAAACCTCTTTTGGAGTAAATATTGAGGATGACATATGTCTTATTTGGAGAATTTAATCTTTATGATTTAATATGTAACATCCCAAAAATAAGAGTAAAATTTTTATTTTTCCAAAACAACCCCAAATCAATAATTGTTAACAAAAACATTGTTTCAAAAGTATAGTTCGTAAATCATAGTATCCCAAAATCCAATAACATAAAATCCAAAGGATGTGCACGATAAAGCCCTCTCCTGAAACTTGATAGTGATCTTTGTTACAGTCTCAGTAGTCTAGTGGAGATCCAGAAACTCTGGCGCTAACTGTTGTACCTCAATCGTTGGTGCAAACTCAGCTCGGAACATGGTCGAGAAGTCATCCCATAACATATCATCAACAACATCATCACCCAACTCATTACCAACCTCTTCCCACCAATCTCGTGCATTGTCCTTCAATAGGCAGGAAATATATTTGACCTTTGCCTCTTCGGGGTAGAAGATCGTCCTGAATACATTGGCCATATCCGCTAACCACCTCCTACTAACAATGGGGTCCCTCTCCCCATGGAACGCAAGAGCTCCACAAGCACATAACTCCCAGAAAGAAAGAATGCGAGCTCCAATGATAGCCATAATCTCTGCACGGAACGCGCTCAAACACTCATAAACACTACGAGAAATCTCTGATGAAATGAACTCCCGCAACTGCTAGCTAATCGGCTCAACACCCGCACCTGAGCCATAACCTGAACCTGAACCACCTCCCTGAGAGCTCATCTCCAAACTGAAAATACCACAACCCAACGATCAAAACATACTCAAGAATTAACATCCCCTAAGCTTCTTAGATTCTCCAAGACTCTCACCGATTCGAGTATGGATCATGTGCTTTCAGTAGTACGGGCCCAATACTACCTTCCACACCTATCCATACTTTCATCATAAATCCTCCTAAATGGGTCAGCATTGGTGCCTTCGACCTATAGAACAGTAAGGAGACTCGCCTCAAATGCAGAAGCTCGCTGAGAGAATTCCCTAGCCGCTGCCCTGACGACACCTCCGAACTATCCGATCAAAATAACACCCAATTAGCAATTGGGTTCCATTCTAAGGCCCACCAACCATACTTGGGGTAAAATAACCATTTTACCCCTAACCCAACATGAACCAAAACCGAGGCTCAAAACCAAAAGATTCACAAAGGCCCACTAATGGCCCAATTTTCCAAATTGGTCCCAATCCCACATGGGCCTTAACTTAAGCCCATATTTTCCTTAAATACATTTCAGATTACCTCAAACACCCCATGGGACAAACGATCGCAACTTCTTCTGTAACGCCCGTAGATTCGGGCTAGTCAATTTAGAGATAATAGGGGTCGAAAACGACTTTTCGACAAAAGATTATTTAGAATAAATAATCTTAACCAAGTTTTAGAATATGTCTCAAGGGTTCTGTACATATAAAGAATGCCGAAATCCGAGTTATAACGAAGAAGTTATGGCCCGTCGAAGTTTTACGGCAAAACTGGCACGGCACCGGGAGACGTAAATAGTGAATTTTTGATAAAGTTGTAGCGCCTGGTTCGTGGTATGTATGATTTATCTGAGTATTTTACATTTTTAGCCTTGGACTCGGCGAGTCGTAGGCTAGACTCGCCGAGTAGGGACGGGATTTTGAGCACGTTTAAACCCCCCTTATTTCAGGGGTTTGCACCTTATTTAAACCCCCCTTATGCGCCCCAAGTTAGCCTCCTTCACCCTCAGAGCATCATATACCGAACCCTAACCCTCTTCTTGTGATTTGAAGTGTTCTTGTGCTTGTTCCTTGAAGATTGAAGAAGAGAAGGAAGGAAAGACCAAAAGAGAAGGTGAAGAGCAAGGATCTAGGACTTAATCCAGAGTTCATTGAGGTACAATTCGGATCTATTTTGTTTTCATGCTCAAATCCCCATTAGAACACCATAAAGCTATCTTTGAACCATTTCCAAGCTTGTTAGTAGTATAGGGATCATAATGGGTTGAATAGCTGCTAGATCTAGTCATGTTCGAGTTCCAGAAGCCTAGATCTAATACCTGTATGGGGCCATATTGCATGAAAGCCCTAGATCTACCCCTTTTAGTGTGTTTTGAGCCTTAGAATCCCCATTAATGATTATATACACGTAAAGTTGGAAACTTTACGTGTTAATCGAGTCCTAGGAACCCAAATCTATGAATGGAATGCACTGGATTCAAGCAGAATCAGTGTAGAGAGATTGCATGTATGCGACTCGGCGAGTCGAGTCGTGAGTCCCCGATTTTTCCCCTTTTCGAGTAGGCGAGTAGAGCAGTGAGCCATAGGTGGACTCACTGAGTCGGAAGCCAGACTCAGCAATGGAGGGACTCGGCGAGTCAATGCCCTAACTCGGCGGGTCCAAGGCAATCTTCATAGAACTCGGCGAGTTGTTCATCAACTCGGCGAGTCGAGGACAGAACATGTTCATCGGATGAAGATCAACTCGACGAGTTGTTCATACAACTCAGCGAGTTGGATGAAGGACCATTGAGTATTCAGTTAGGAGGTGAACTCATCGAGTCAATGACTAACTCGACGAGTAGAGACGGGAGTAAGGACAATCGACTGGATATGTACTCGACGAGTTGGCAAGCCAACGCGGTGAGTCGGGTCAACTGGAAGTTGACTTTGACTTGACTTTGGTTTGGAATTGGTCAGGGGTAAAATAGTCATTTTACCTTAGGAATAGTATCAATGTATGATTAAGTGTTTTATGGGAATATAGCCGGGGGATCACCGGTAGGGATGAAAGTGGGTCCAAACCCGGACCGGATGGACCCGGAACCGGTTAACGGGATTTTATAGAACCGGACCGGTATATAGGAACCGGTTCTGGTTCGGTTCCGGGTAAAGTGGGTCTAGAACCGGAAAACCCGGAAACATCAAAGTGGGTAGGTTGGAACCGAAAACCCCGGAAAAATCAAAATTTTTTGGTAATTACTTGCTACTTAATGAGTTGAACTTTGAAAATTTTCATATTGATATCCCGACTTTGGTTGACCGTAACTCATTGAATATGAAACCAAAATTAACAAAATTATAGTCTAAAATCATGTACAAACTCTAAAATACACTCTGGAAATAACCGCATGTCAATCCGACTTTAAACAAATGATATTTTCATGTGTTAACATTTTCACATAATAGAAAGTGCAAAAACAAATAGCTGAAAAGTTGAAAATTTTTAGTTTTGATATCCCGACTTCGGAGGGCTGTAAATCATTGAATGTTAAATCAAAAATGACAAAATTATAGTCTAAACTCATGTCAAACTGTAAACTGCAAGTTGGAAAAAACCACATGTCAATCGACTTCAAACGAATTAGATATGCATGTTTTAAAACTTTCACTGAATACAAAAAAACAGAAAAACTAAAAACTTCCAGCTTTGATATCTTGACTTTGGAGGACTATAAGTCAATGAATATAATACTAAAAATGGCAAATTTATAGTCTAAAATCATGTACAAACTCTAAACTACATGTTGGAAAAACCGCATGTCAATCGGAGTTGAAACGGATGAGATATGTATCTTTTAAACGTTTCACAAAAACCGGTTCCGACCCTAAAAGTGGTTCTGGTTCCAAACATCGGTTCCGGTTTTTAGACCCGGTTTACCCGGACCCGATGGACCCAAAACCGGATTACCCGGAACCCGGATAAAGCCAATTTATAAACCCGGAACTGGAACCATTAGAACCGGTTCTATATATTTCGGTTCTAACGGTTCCGGTTCGAGTCTGATTCCGGTTCCGGTCCGGTTTTCTAGTTCTAAATCTCATCCCTAATCATCGGAGCAGCTGTCAGACATTTGCAGATCAGCTTTTCAGCAGTTAGCCTTTCGAGGTGAGTTACCTTCCAGTAAGGGTGGGTCTAAGGCCACAATGTCGGTCCACCAAGTAGGAGTATTTTAGAAGATGATTGTCTCTGTGATAATTATCTTGGTATGGATACGTGTTTGGTTATGAGATATATATGTATGATATGTTACACGTATGATAAGGATAGTTTTCCCCTGACAGTGGTCTTTAGGACCAATGGGTAGGTCAGTACTCGGATATGCCTGATTGTATGCTTATACCTTGTTGTTGTATGCTAGTAGTAGGGGTGGAATAGACCCCAGTTACCGGTTGAAAGATATCGTTGATGATTACCGGTTGAAAGATACCGATGGTATTGTATGGTATGTGGTATGATGAGGACTCTCACTAAGCTTCGTGCTTACAGTTTTAGTTGTGGTTTCAGGTACCTCTTCGTCAAAGGGGAAAGAGTCGACGGCGTAACGGCGCATCACACACATGACTTCCGCACTGGATTTTATGGGATCGTACTCTGATTTTCTTGTTTCCGATGATATTGTTTTGAGACATAACCTTATGTTTTATAATTAATGTAACTTCGACAATGTTTTAGTAACACGCTTTATTACATGTTAAATTCAAAAAATGATTTTTTTGGCCTCGAAATTTGGGATGTTACAAAAGGACTTTTTAGCCTTATCGATCCAAATTATTCCAAATAAAAGTTGTTGTATATGTTAAATCGAGAACATACAAAAAAAGAACGCCCAAATCTGACTTCGTATGAGGAAGTTATGAATTTTCTAAGATTTGGCATAACAGTGCACGGCCCGAAACTCGAATTTTAGTTCGAACGGTTTTTGGGCTACGCGACCTAAATGAGAATTGAAGATATCATTAATAGAAACTCAACAGTAAAAAGACAGACGAAAACAGAGTTTGTATGTAGAAGTTATGAATTTTACGCGGACATTTAACAATATAATCTCCTCGTACTGTTAAATTTAAGATCGGTCGAGAATTAGCCGACAGAGTTAAAATGAAAGTTGTAGATCTTATTTTTACCTACGTGTGGATATAAAGAACGTCAAAAACGGAGGTCGTATGTGAAAGCTACGGATTTTAGAAGTCGAAAGTGTGCTGTGCGAAAATGGGTGACGTGACACAATCTTGGCCATTAATTTCTCCCCAAGTATTGTCACTAGATAGTGACATGTGGCACCAAGTTCAGCCATTTTCACCCTATAAATAGAACCTCTCACACCCTCATTTTCTTCACATCTTTCCCATTTTTTTCTTTTTTTTACTCTTTCTCTCTCTCTCTCTCTCTCTCTCTCTCTAAAACCTCTCTCTAGCCCCGAAACCCTCCGAAAAGCCTAGGGAACCTCCCTAGCACGAGGCGGAAGACCCGGAGTGCTCGACGGCTCCTAGAGGAAGAGCTTTTCGGCTCGGGAACGCTGCTCCAAGCAAAGTCCGATTTTCTATAAAACCCGCTGTAAGTGAGCTACGTCTACGCTATTTTTAATATATCGTTTATTTAATTATAGTAACGTTATTAAGAACTTATAATAAGTAATTAGACTATTATTATGGGTTATATAAGTATTGTTTAACGCTTATATAATAGTAATAATAGCTAGACTATTAATTAGTCTTGGCGAATAATAGACTAAACTCTAGTCGTAATAATACTAGGTTTCGTAAAAAAAATTATTTTTTTAGAAGCGAAGCGCTGTCTGAGTTCGGAATCACCACCTTATCAAGTGAGTGCATAGTCCCTTTCATGAACATGATTTTAATACAAGTATTAATTAAAGTATTAAATATATGTTAAAGAGTTTATGTGTGAATGCATAGTCCCTTTCATGAACATGATTTTAATACAAGTATCGATTGAAGTATTAAATATATGTTTATGTGCGAATTATTTGATGTTGCCTGGGATATTTGTTAAAGAACATACCTGATTGTATATGCTGATTTAGGATAAAGAGTAAACCTAAATTAATTATGAGGAATATTGGGTAGTGTTTTCTTACGAGTACGAGTGAATTATACTCAGAGAATAAAACCATAGTATATGTCATTGATCCGGGAGCATGTATTAGACATTGTCATTGTCCCTAGTCCGAGAGTATAGATTAGACATAATCATTCATCATTAATCCGAGAGTATGGATTAGTCATTCGTCCCTAGTCCGAGAATATGGATTAGGTGAAGTCGTTCATTTCTGTTCCGGGAGTATGGATTAGGTAAAACGACTAATCCTAGGTCCGAGAGTATGGATAGTCTCGTTGTGATGATCGACAGGGGTGGGATAAGAGTTGTTTTTATGTATATGGTGAAATTGTATATTTTGTGAGTTTTAAACTATATATATGGTATAACATTGTGGGATTGAAATCCCTATGTACTCACCAGGTTTCCCAACCTGACCTACTCAGGTTATTTATATCACAGGTGTTGATATGAAGTCACATTACACTGAGAGATTAAGGAGATATAAATCACTAGTGATAATGAATGTAAGTTCTGTTTATGCTTATGTTTCTGTATTGACGATGCCATCCCAAATGTTTTAAAATGAATAAAAATACTTTTATTCAAAAATGGTTTGATAACGTATTTATCACGTTTTACTGGGAACAAATTCTGCAACATTTTTATTAAAAGAGGTACTCTGATTTTTATAAAGCATAAACAAAATCGGTCTTTTCTGACCGTGAAAATGAGGATGTCACATCTTCGTTCAAACTTT
Source organism: Lactuca serriola (assembly GCF_051521515.1). NCBI lineage: Eukaryota > Viridiplantae > Streptophyta > Magnoliopsida > Asterales > Asteraceae > Lactuca > Lactuca serriola. Next base: position 201,370,224 of record NC_136409.1, read on the forward strand.
ATTTTCGACGTTCTTTATATCCACGAAAAGGTGTTGAAGAGCTCTACAATATTATCTAAATATATTGGACTAAAATTTCTCGAACAAAAATCCATATTTCGTGCAAGAACCCGGTCTATGACTTTTCACTTTCTACCATTCAGCCCAAAACACAATTTAAAGTTAAATCTCTTAACTAACATTACCTCCTTCCACAAGGACTAAACTTTGTCTCCTTGAGGCCCAAAGCCTTACACAATCGACTTCCGGCTCACGACCCATAAATAGGAGGAAAATGTATGTTACATAACATCTCTTTGTCTATCGTCATTGAGCATCCATCTCAAGAATAAAGAGTGTTATCGTATCACAAATCCCTAAATAATGTCTCATATCTCTTGTCCAGGTTTATTAATTTTCGTTGTCGTAACGTATGGTGTTTCAATCCAACATCTTGACTTTATTAATCAACTTATTCTTGTATTATTCGGATTAATTTAATATTTTTTCATGTTTTGATTAACCCGATTTCAATCCACATTAGGGTGACAATCCATGACACGACACGAAACGAAATTGATTTATACATAAAATTGAAATTTGAATTCGTGTTTGTGTTCGTGCTCGTGTCAAGTGTAAAAAACACGATATCGTGTCGTTTCATGTTCGTGTTCAAAATTTCATACAAAATTGACACAATTTAGCATTTGTTTGTCATGTTTTTCGTATTATGTATGACTAAGTATTAATTAAATAAATTAATTGTTATTTTATGTTATTTTTAATTAATAAAACAAGATATCATGGAGTGTCAGTTAAAAACATGATATGATTTTCCGATTTGCTAAATGCAGATTTCTATTATAAAGTCAATAAAACCTTCATTTAATTAGAAAGATACGTGGATCCTAATTCATATCTAAAAACATGATATGATTTTTCCGATTTGCTAAATGCAGATTTCTATTATAAAGTCAATAAAGCCTTCATTTAATTAGAAAGATATGGGGATCCTAATTCATATCTCTTTATTTTTTCAACTTGTATTGAGCCAAGTATTGTTTACTTTTCCAAAATGTGACGAACATGTAACATGTTTTCTAATTGCAAATCTATTAACATGTTTTGTAACATCATTTTAAACTATTATCATAACTTTTTTTTTGTTTGTTATTTTGATGTATTGATTTTCTAAATAAATTTTGTGGGTGTGATCCTTTTATTGAGAGGTCCTACTTTCAACTTTCCAAGTGGTAGGCTGCTCTTTGACCAACCTACACGTACAAAACACAGAATCAACTCCCCATCTCTTCGGCCACCAATACACACCATATCTTATTCCGACTATACCCCATCAAAAATCTGATCGATATATCCCAAATCAAATGACCATTTTACCCCCTCCCCCAAATACACACAAAAACAATCCTAATCACACCCCAAAACCCAAATATTTCGAGGATACTTCCTTTTCCTTCACAAATCTCTATCTCCTCCACCTTCTTTTATGTCTTTACACAATTGATTCCCTGCAATTTTGGGTGATCAAATATGGTGGCATGTCGTGAAACTGGAATCTTGCCCAATGCTCCAAAGTACATTGCATGCTACCTCCAGCAACTTTCCTGAAATTAAAATCCCTACCCATCATTAATAAACAACTCATATCTAATTATATAATTATTTTGACTATCAAACAAATGTTATTAAACATATGATTTGAAAGAATACTTGGTAAAACTATTACTTATCTTGCAATTAAAATGAAGTCCACCCCTATTTATATAATACCCGAAAGCAACTGCATAACTTGTAATTTGTTCAACTCATCATCATCATCTTAACTTGTTAATAATAGACTATAGTAAAAATTGCCAATCCAACTAACAAAGTATGGGGTATAACTTATTAACTTGTAGTTTGTTCAACTCATCATCATCATCATCATCATCATCATCTTAAAATAAACTACAGTAGAAATTGCCAATCCAACTAACAAAGCATGGGGTATCATTTATTCATAATTTATATAGACTTAAGAAGCATGAATAATAAGAAAAGACAAAAACAAAATTGGAGTATTGACAAAAGATGTTATTTGGTGGAGACTGAATTATTCTTAATGACAGCCCAGAATTGGAAAATGTCAAAGATGTACAAGACATCCAATGATATGATATTGATATGTGCATAGAAATGATTAATAAAATACTGTTGTTTACTTAACATTTTGCAACAAGTATGCATGCTTTTAGAATCCTATAAGCAAGTAGACGCACGATGTGTATATATATATATGTACAAACAAATTAACGTAGGGTACAAGATGTATTCTAAAGCGATGCGACCGACAGTTGGCCGCATGTTAATTGCCAAGTATTCAATGGACCCCGTAACTGCCCTCTACAACTATTTAATAACAATTAAGACGATTCTACAATATATTTATAAATATTCCCCACTGAAACTTATTGTAATTCATTTAATTATAAAATCGTGGGAAATCTATTATGTTTTAGTAACACATCTATTTGTTTAAGAACAAAAAATGAGAAATGAATAGATGGGCCAGAGTTGATAATAGTTAATCTCTTAAACTTAAGGTCGTGTCACTTAGCATAATGACAATCTTGTCCTTGTTGACTTCTCTATTTGACCCACCGACAGCCCAACTTTAACTACCCTTTTGCACGATATGTATAAAATACAAAGACTTTTGTATTAGTTTAGTATATGATTAGATTAGATTATATATGTTCATTCCAAATACAACATTCAATTTAATAAATATGTATTAATAAACAAATGATCTTGATAAAATAAAATGTACAAATAGGTTTTTAAGTTTTTTTATATACAAACATGGTATTTTGATAAACAGCTTATAACTCGAAATAAAAAGACTTAATTATTTAAAATTTATCAGTTAATGAATTACTATTATTCGTTTAACATGTAAATGTATTGATGGCGATAAATGCTTGCAAACACCCTTCACAAGCCAATGAAAGTTTATTAATTAATAGTTAAAGTTAAATTTTTTAAAGTTAGAATAAAAAATTGTAATCTTTAAATGAAACAAAAATTCCCCGGAGAACAGACCACCATTGTTTCCGGCGACATAAATTAAAAAGCCTTAAGACATAAATTCAATGCAGGAAGATGATCGACGTACCTCTACGAGTTTTGGGAATGACCTTAACATGGTCAACCGTTTCTGCAGTCTTCGTCTTCTTCAAATCTGACTCCGTCGTCGACGGGAATAAAACCCCATCAATCCCCTGAACCGATATTCTTCCGTCGGTATAAATGTCGGGATCGAATAAATAAGCAGTTTCCTCGCCGTCGCCGAACTTTACCGACCCATCGGCCTCCTGCGCCATCACCTTATGCGGCAGGTGAAGAGTGTCGTACTGAATTTTCCCGAATCTTCTTACTGCATTGTACATACTCTCTTCCGTTTGATACTCCGGTACGATATGGTAGTACATGATCCTCTCCGGCGCACCTGGCTCCGCCAACTGATCGGTGGTCAATTTCGCCATGGCTTCGTCGTTCGGTGCCAGCACCGTTAATACGTATCCCTCTGACACTAATTTCCCCATTTCCGTTGCCAAATTTGTCAGATTCACCAGAATGTCAGCCATCTCATTGTACCTAAACATGAAATCGAATTAGGGATTTCTGGATGATGCATAATTGAATCGTTGAATCGTAAACAATAGTTGTAAATTGGTAATTACCCTCCGTAGTGTAGAAGCGTATGGATGAAGTCCTTGACCTGACTCTCGCCGTCGAAATGGTGGCGAGGGCCTCCGGGTCCGGGGGCAGGAGCCGGAGCCAACGAAGGACCAGGCGCCATGGCGGAGTATATGGGAAGAACAGGGGCCGAACCAACAGGAACAGGCGGTGCCATTTTTCTCAATCTGTTCGTCCTGGGATCCACCTCCGGTGCTCCCTCAGGTTTAACGGCAGAAATGGAACGCAAGCTCCGGCGAGTATTGAAATCCTGTTGTACGGATTTTGGGATCAACAACCGACCAATCCCGTGGATAATTCCATCGTTTCGAACAACGTCTTCCACACGAACAACCTCCGCAGAACCAACAAACTTCACCGACGACTCGGAATTGGAAAGATGTAAGGGGTCATCCGATAGCGTATCATGGCGTGTAGTTTCATTCGGCCACCGTGAGAGATCGAGTCGAGTAGGGAGGATGTGGTGGAGGATCAGCTTTTGAAGCGATCGAAGATTCCGGGGTTCGAGAAGGAACCGCTTGAACTCCGGGTCTAGCTCGCGTTCCAAAGCTTCATTTCTGGGTGCAAAAATGGTAATGTTGTGAATGGCGACAGCCTCTTCCAGGGTTTGCAACAGAATCGCCTTCTCTACGAGCTCCGCCAACTCGGTGTAACGGGAATCAAGAAGCGCGACAAGGACGGAGTTAGAGTTCACCTGAGCGGCGGCGGCGGCAGTGGTGGTGAATTGGTTGAGCAGGGGTAGAAGTAGAAGGAAGAAGAGGGTATTGAGATAGTACTGTGGCGACGCCATTGATTTGCCACTGAGCAAGTGTCGGCGACTATGGCGGATTGGCGGGTCGAGGTTGAGTTATCGATGTACGTACGGTTTTATATATTTGTTGTGAGATGTTGACTTGTACGGTGGTTGAGAATAGTGGTTTTGGTTGGTTGCGGTTAAAAACACCGTCGGTGGTTGCGTAGTAATCCGGTGTCGGATGTCCAGGTGAAAACGCAAACAATCTGATAGTCTCAAAGTTCGATCGTCTTGTTTTTAAACTAATACACATTTAATTATATTTTGATTTATGAGATGATGATGAGTTAATGCGACCAAATTGATCATTAAATGAATACAAGTTACTCAATTTTTAATTATTTTATTATAATTTTTTTGTCTAATGGTAGTATCTGATTTGTAAAAATAAATAAAAAATAGCACTGGTTTTATTTCGTGTGCAACTTGGTTTTGAATTCTAAATCTCATGTATCAAATTTCACTTCCTATTCATTAGGCTCCCATCGTAGTGATTTGTATAAATACATATAGTAATGCATCTTCATGACTTCATATGTGTTAGATTCAAACTTTCTAAATTATAATTTGGATTACCTCATAATCAGTTAAATTCATATAATAAACGTTTTACTTAAATTTTATGAAAATCGCATGACCTAAAAATAATGAAAAAGGACAAAAAGAGAGAGTGAAAGCAAAATATGACAATATCTTCTTTAAATGGGAAATTATGAGTTTGGTGACTTCATAAAGGTGGTGCCATGAAGAAATCAAGATGTGGGGACGATAATATAAGTGGTGTAGATACATTAGGAAGTAGGAACTCGCCAATTTATTTCGATGATATAATATGATGGTAATTAATTTATTATATATTTAATTCGTATGATGCGCTATTTGTAATTATTAAATCTATAAATATTTATAAAGGAGATATTTTTTCCTTTCATCATATTCATTTGAAACTTTCATATATTTTTTCTTTTATTACATTCATTTGAAACTTTATGACTTTTCAATTTCTTTCTAATAATAATTATAAGTTGGTTAATAAGGTTAAATAAATATAAAACTTAAAGTGTAATGATATATAAACTAAATTTCAATATTAAAATAATATATTTACTTCTACTTATAAAGTTATGTTTTTTAACTTTTAACATACTCCATTATACTTAATTAATTAGTTTTAGTATATTGTTGGATGTAAACCATTATCATTTTAAATATACAATTTTGAAGAATTTGTATAAAATACTTAAATAATTAATTTAAACATAACATTATAGGGTCAACTTAAATATAAATTTTAGTTTAACTTAAACAACCCAAACAATATTTTGTAAATAGTTAAAAATGATAAATTATAGTGTCTTTCTAATAATGATTATAAGTTGGTTAATAAGATCAAATAAATATAAACCTAAAGTGTAATCATAAATAAACTAAATTTCAATTTTAAAATAATATATTTACTTCTACTTATAAAGTTTTGTCTTTAAATTTTAACATATTATACTTAATTTATTAGATTTAAAATTTTGTTGTATGTAAACTATTATTAGTTTAAATCTTCAACTTCTGAACAATTTAGACAAAATACTTAAATTGTTAATTTAAATGCTAACATCACATTAACCCATATATTATATTTAATTTTATTCATATGTAACTCGCGGTTAGAAGTCATTCAAAAGATTGAGATTATACAGTTATAACAGATGTATATATTATCATATAATTCAAAATAATCAATATATTATATTAATTTAGTATACGAATTATTATATTAAATTTAATAACAACGTTATTATTATATTTAAAAATATATATTTATAAATACTTCAATTATATTTGTGTTTTTGCGCAACGTGTAGACATTCGTCTAGTGATAAGTAATAAATTTCACAAACGTCTTATTATTGTATTATACTAATTTTACTTATTTCTTTTCAAGAATTATTCATAAATGACCAAACAAAATATTTATGACAATATACAACATAAAAAAATTTCGATAGGCGGGTACTTCCATTGTAAAGGCATATCAATAATAAAAACGTTTTGTTTTTTAGGTTAATATGCTAAATATGGACTCTTATTTCTTTGAACGAGTTGGTTTTTTAAATGTTTAATTGTTAGGTGATATTACTAGACAAAATTAACGAAGGTTTGTAGTTATTATCAAAGATTGTGAAATAACATGAGTATTATATTATATATAATTTATTTTTATGTTCTTTTGAACGGCAAATTATTTCTTAATTTATTTATGTTAATGAGGAGACTTGCACTCTCAATTTCAAAAAGAATGACAAAACTTGATATCGTTCAACTTTGATATATAATTTATTTATTTCAAGAGTAGTGTATTTTCATGGATCATTCATAAATGACCAAACAAAAAATTTATGACAATTTGAAATATGAAAATGTTTCAATACACAAGTAATTCCGTTGTAAAGCCATACCAATAACAAAAATGTTTTGTTTCTTAGGTTAATATGCAAAATAGGGACTCTTATTTTCTTTGAACGGATTGATTTTTTATGTTTAGTCCTCAAGTGATATTTACTAGACAAACTTAACGAGGGTTTGTAATTGTTATTAAGATAGTGAAATAACATGAATATTAAATTACATGACCTTTCTTTAGATTTTGATTTTATAGTCTAAGAGTTATCATGATTCGTCTAACATTTCTAATCATGATCACCTTTGAAACGTGATCGTTGTTTTGTTTTTGCATTGGATGGGTCTAGGTAATCAATTTTCCTTGATTTCTTTGTTTTTTATTGGATTTCTGATTTGTGGTATGGACATTTAGACTTTAGAGGGGGGGAGGGGGGGGGGGGGGGGGGGGGGGACATAGAGGACTGAGTTTGATAACCAATGGACGTATAGGGAGGGGAAGGGACAAAATTACAATAAGGGTGTAGCTTTTTTTTTTTTTTTTTTTTTATCAATTATAGCCACATAGATCTTCACATAATGATGTGTAATATGTTTCTCAAATGATTATGTTATGAATTCGGAATTCCTATCAAAGATGAACAAAACTGTATGTCAAAGTTGACAATTTTGTGACATGTGTTACATCCCAAAAATAATGTTATTTTTTTAATCATTAATTTTGTACATGAAATTTCTCAAAGTCAACCACAATACATAGTATCAAGATCATTAGAGTAAAAATAATCAAAAGTGCGGAATCATGAGGCCGGACTCTTTCCTTTCTTATTAAAAATAACTGAAACCTAAAGGGCCTAGTAGCGTCCAGATCTGAGGTCTCAGCTCCATAACATACTTACAACCATTAATGACTAAAGGAGAAGCTAGAAAGGGCCATAAACTCTCTAATGGAGAGATCTAACAGCCAATTGATCAAGGTAATGACTTTTTACCTTCAAATAACTGCTACCACTGAGATGATGTCGGATCCAAAGACTCCTTCTTGTTCCAAGCCTTCTATTTTTTGAAGGAATGCACCAAAACACACTCTCTATCGGCTCTAACCACTCTCAAATGGAAGGTACTCGATTAGGGTTTGTCTCAGGGTGGTAAAGTGATGAGGGAGGCGGGTAAAGGAGTTAAAGTCCTTTAAATAAGGTGTAAGCCCGAATAATTAGGGTTTCATCAAACAGACCTAACTTATCGAGTTTAGTCCTCCGACTCGACGAGTAGACTTCATATTCCGCGCGTCCTGATCAACTCCTACACGACGAGTTGGGACCAACCAACTTGTCGAGTAGGTCCTCTAATGTGAATAAAATTCTCAAGTTCCACATCCAGGAAATCAGGGTGTTCCAGACTAAATGCAAAAATGTTATCATAGTTGTCATTACCATGCATGTTTTAGTACACGACATGGACCAATCACATATTTTTTTCATGATTTGATCTTTATTTTATCAACATATCTTAAATAGAGATGTAGTAACATAAAAACGGAGCACCAACTTAGTATAAGTAGAGTTGTAAAATGCTTTATTTTTTGTAGCATTGTAGTTGTTCTTACTTGCAGAAATAAACTTCCAGTTTGGGTTTCATATTCGCTCAAAATTTCTTGATTCTTTTTTATTTTTTGTCTTTTTTTTTGACTTTTACAAGATAAGTACATGTCCTGTATATATATTTTTTTGTTCCATAATAACTTTTTATAATCATTTAATAAATAAATTTCAATCTTTAGAACAATCCGATAAATAACTTTTAATGACCATCATTTTATACAAAACTTTATAACTTACTTGACACATCAATCAATCGCATGATTAATAACTATCCCTTTTTCCCTTTATCTTTTCTTTGCAAATCGACCAAAATTATAACCAAGTCATAAGCGCATCCAAATCATCGAAATCCATCAAGATTGCACAGATCTGCATAAGATTAGATTGAAAACTGATTTAAATAAAGTAGGGTCCATAAATCAATTTCTATAGCAAAAGCAAGCCAATTCATCCAAATCGATTTCAAAAATAGAAGAAGCATTTGTTGAAGTGTTCATTAACGTTAAAATATTCATCAATATTGAAGTGTTTATTAGTCATTGTTAAAGCGTTGGGCCAAGGTAGATATCAATTTGAAAGGAAGGTATTAGCATCTTTTGACATTTTTTTTCTTCATACGTTTTCTCTACAATTTATTTTAATTTGTTTGAATGAGTTGGTTCTTTTTACCAAATAGTGCATACTAACATTCCGATGAAATGGTTAAATGAATATGATGCCGAAACAATCAGATTGAATGACGGATTACAATCAACAAAAGCATAAAGAACAAAAAAAATAACTTCAAACGTATTCTTAATTGATAATAATAAAAAAACTCACCCACAAGGCACAATCAAAAGAAATAGAAAACTTATAACGAGGATAAGGTAATCTTCCTTCCTTGACACTAAGAAATCAAAGTTGATTAGGAAAAGATTCCTAATCAGTTATCTAAATCAAATTTCAAAATAAAAAAAAAAAGAAAAAAAAAAAAGAAAACCTCAGTTTTGAGGCTCTAAACGATCCCAAATTGCTAAAAAAACATCAAACATCATGGAATTTTTTTGAGTTTTTTTAATAGATCAATTTACATGTTGTGCGTGAATTTCGTCTAATTCTAAGCTATTGATGTCGTCACACTTCTATTCCTACTAATAGTGACCTCAACAAAACATGCATTAGCACTTATAACACCCGCATTAACACTTGTACCATGCGTATTAGGATATCTTCGAGATAACAAAGTCTAATTTTCTAATATTATGTTTTTATAAGTAGGTCCAACGAAAATAAGGAACAATAGCATCGTTAGTGAAACAACAATATATTGCAAATATTTAAAGGTTAAACAGAGCCGGTCCAAACGTATATGGGGTCCGGGGCGAAAAGAATAAAAGGGCCCTCAAAGACAAATATAATAAAAATTAAAAAAAATATATCATTTATTCTTTGGTATAGACACGTTCAATTAGTAAAAAAAACAAGCTAAATTGTTTATCTTTTGAGCTAATTTGAATTTGAACCAATTTTACGCCCTAAAAATCATTTAGGTAATAACTTTTTTTATATATATACACTACATAGCCCATAAATTTTGGGCCCCCTAGAGACGTGGGCCCTGGACGGTTGCCCGGGTTGCCCACCGTCTGGACCGGCCCTGAGGTTAAATAACAATTATATTTTTATTAAATATATATATATATATATATATATATATATATATATATATTAAAAGACATTGATACTTTTAACAGTAACTTTTCCTAATTCATACTTTTGACACTTAACTTTTATTTTTTTCATTTTTGCCTTAAACTTTTCTAATTCATATTTTTGCTACTTTTAACTTTTCCCAATTCATATTTTTGCCACTTTAGTTTTATTTCCTTACACTTTTGCCTTAACCTTTTCCAATTCATACTTTTACCACTTTAGTTTTATTTCTTTACACTTTTACTTTAACAGAACCTTTTCCAATTCATATTTTTGTCATTTTACTTTTATTTCTTTACATTTTTGCCACGAAACTTTCACTTTTACTTATTTGCACTCTTGACACTAAAGTTTGATGATTTGTTACACTAACGCCACTAAACTTTGACAATTGTCATTTTTGTGCCAAATTTTTTTTTTAGAAAACTTTAAATTATTTCCAACCAATTTTTTTAAGAAACTTTAAATTATTTCCAACCCATGCAAAACATGGATTCTTTCCTAGTTTGGATGAAATATCGTCATTTAATTAAGGATGATAAGGGGACAAGTATTGGTGATCCCATTTCAATATGTGATTGTCAAATTATATCTCAAACTTTGTCCTATCCCATAAGTACTCGGTTACTAAATAACCATTGGGTTCACGAGTATATTCGTAGGTATTAGGCATCCCGTTTATGATCCTATTAAGTTAAATTTTACTCGTTAAAATTTTTGCTACCTAAAACTTTATCACAGTCTTATAAAAAATAATGACTTGAATTCTAACTATTCCAATTTATTACACCAAGAAGTTTTATATCTAAAAAATATTACATAAATATAATTATTAGCACTCAGTATTTAAAATATTTGAATTTCATGATAAACCAATCGAGATCATAACATAAATAACAAAAAGATTTAATTAATCTTCATTCTAAGATGTACGTAGTAATTTCATAAGAAACTTTTACTTTTTTTTTTTTTTTTTATATCACATATAATTTTAAAATCATAAATAATAATAATAATAATAATAATATACTATTGGTTAGATGTTGGGTAAATGAGCACAGTTAATCACGCGGGTATAAATCTAATATCATAACTTTCCCAGACTTTTTAATATTTTTTAGAACAAATTTGATGCTCGATCTTATAACGATTTACTTGAACCAAATGCCATCCCAAAAGTTTGTGTTTCGGTTTTTCTTGTCGGATTCGGGTATTTTTGTCATCCTTAATTTAATCTGGATGGTGCTTTTAAATATCTAGTTATAACTTATTAAGCATAAGTTGTTTGTCGATGCAATCAAATCAGAGCTATTCCTTCACATAAGGTAAGCCATCGAATCTCCAAATAGCAAAAGCAAATCAATATTTAGATATATATTCTCGCTCACAAAACAGAACTCTTTGTGTATATGTATGTTGTATCATCGAGGAGTTTTATTATGGGAAAATGACTTGTAAGGGTAACGAAGTATTAGACTTGTACAAAAAATACTATTGAACTTTTTTTTGTACACATATCACCAATCAACTATAGCTTTTGTACACATATGACCATTAAACTTCACTTTTGTTCAAAAAATACCATTATGTTACCGGTAATAGTAGGTCACCAGCCACGTAACATGCCACGTGGCATGCCATGTGGCTGCTGACGTGGATTTTATTGTATATTATGTACATATTATACCATTAAACTATTTTTTGTACACATTATACCATTAAACTTTTTTTGTGTACATTTTACCATTAAACTTTTTGTACACATTTTACCATTAATCTTATATAATTTATTCAAAAAATATCATTTCAAAAAATACATATTTTTACATAAAATGGGTTTTCTATCACCTATTGTGACTCCCTGATTTTGTAAGGTTTGGAGGAAACGGTTTGTTTTTTACAATGATACTAAGGACTTTCTTTTACAGCTACATTGAGAATTTATGTTGGTCATACATCAATTGAAACCCACAAGGTTTGAACTTGAGACTTTTATCTGGAGCGGCGATGAAATACTCAATTGTTCATTATTTTAGCTAATGTCTAGTAAACATATTCTTATAAGTCATTTTCTTAGGAAACTACGTTTGAGGCACACTTATAAACTCATGAAACATTTTGTACATGTTACCTTATTATAATCTCCCGTCTTCTTGATTATGGTTGATGATTAAAAAAGTGCATTGAAATTATGTCGTTGTTTACCGATAGGAAAATGACTTATAATGATAAGTTTACTAAAATTTAGAAAATCAGTAAAATCCACATCAGGTGATGGGAAACCTACTTTTATGTAATGATATGTATTTTTTGAAATGATATTTTCTTCAATAAATTATATAACATTAATGGTAAAATGTGTACAAAAAAAAGTTTAATGGTAAAATGTGTACAAAAAAAGTTTAATGGTATAATGTGTACAAAAAATAGTTTAATGGTATAATGTATATATAATAAACAGTAAAATCCACGTCAGCAGCCACATGGCATGCTATGTGGCTAATGACCTATTATTATCGGTAATATAATGGTATTTTTTGAACAAAGGTGAAGTTTAATGGTCATATGTGTACAAAAGCTATAGTTGATTGGTGATATGTGCACAAAAAAAGTTCAATGGTATTTTTTGTACAAGTCTAATACTTTATTACCCTTACAAGTCATTTTCCCTTTTATTATAAAACTAGAGTCATATGTATAAAGGGAAAAACCAAATGATAGGAGTTAAATAACGTTGTTACCGGTTGACAAGGATGAAGAATTGAAGATATCCATTAATTAGGCTGGAGGGTGTGGTGCCACCGAAACCGCACTCCCTCCCCCGCCACATAAGCGCCATGTCATTTTTTACCACTCAAGTGTGGTTTCTTGCCACACCAAGGGAGTGGTGCCACACATTTTTTTTTTTTTTTTTTTAACTATTTTAATTTAATAAAACTTTTTTTTAACTATTTTAATTTAGTAAAACTTCTATTTTAATAAAAAAACATAACTTTTCATTACTTGAAAATTAAAAAAAAAAAAAAAAAACATTACATTGCATTACCAAAAATAAATAAATAAAAAAAACACGAAAACCACACACATGACATTTAAATAATTCTAGAAACTTAAAAAACCACACACATGATTTTTTTTAAAAAGGTTTTTTGAAAGAGACAAGAGATTGTGTTGTGAAAAAAAAATGTTAGATATGTATATATAAGAAAGAAAAAAAATAATAACCGGCGATGCTCCCTTTTTCCCCTCAACCAATCAGAAAGCGCGGCACTTAAGAACCGCAGTGCGGCCAAGACCGCACCAGACGGCGGTCTGGGGGCGGTGTTCCTAGTCTACGAGGCACAAAGTGTGGTCTGAGACCACACCCACACCCTTCAGCTTTATAGTCTAATGCGATATTTTTGAGTTTGTTAATAATACATGTTATCCATGTAACGCTATTTGATTGATTTAGTTCGAATCTAATGAAATCTTCTTTTGACATAGGTGTTCGTAGTGAGCATCGCTAGTTTCTTGACTCCAGAGTAAAATTTTGTGTTAATTTGATAATTGCAGCTTTTTATTTATCTAATAAACATTAACTACGATATAAAATATTAAGTTTACAAAATAATGTTGTAAAATTATCAAATTATATGCATTTCATGTTACAAAAGTAATTTATCATTTCCAATAAATTTCATTCCATTTCGTTGGGTTTTCCTTACAAACAACATAAATTAATAATTCATTACATTCCAACAAAACAACCAAATGTAACGATGAGATGATAATGATTTATTTATTATCTCATCAATCAATTACTCAGTCCATTCCATTCCGACCAACCAAACAATACCTGGTAAACACTTCAATAATCAATCCTTAACAAACTCTTAGGTATCAATAATTCAAATTCTCCTTTTATAATGTTAAAGTTCGAACTTTTTTTGACACCCTTTTTTTTCTTTGAGTTTGCCTTTTTACCTTATTCGATTTGAAAACTGATTCCTACCTTATCATTATTAGCATTTTATTAGTATCATAATTATATTATCGATAATTATATTATCGTGGATCAATCAGGTTAGATCCAATAGATCTTTTACTTAGCAGAATTTTCGAATTAAAAAAAGGAACTAATCCTAAAATCTTTTTTCACATATTCACATATAAAATAAGAAAAATGGAAAGTTCTTACCTCTAGGATCTCAATGCGAAGGACACCGGAAAGCATCTTACACCTACCAATCTTCCATCACCTTAGCAAACATCTAAAACCATATGCTCCAAAACATTATTATCATTAATATTACTTTATTCCACAATATATTAAAAATGATGGAAGATATTCTTTCTTGTCTTGCATGTATATTCACAAAAAAAAAAATTAAAATAAATTCCACATTGTTTATAAATTTAAAAAGTATCGATCAAAAGGGTTATTGAATTTATCATAATTGAATCTTTATTAGTTCATGTTATCAAAATTATTGAGTCTACCCAATATATCAGATCAGATTTCCTTAAAACATTATTTATATAATTGGTGAAGTTTGTAAAATCCTTGTCCCAGCAAACACCTACTAAGAGATATGGTCGGGCTTTTGTGTTGTTCTTAGTTATACATACAATTTTCATATGCATCATGTAGGACTTCGATTCACAACTATATTTTTTATTTTTGTTTTTTACCTTCTTAAGTCCAAGACTCGCATTCAAGATTAGAAGAGACCATAGATGATGTTTTCCCTCGTGGTTTGCTACTTTACTTTTTCTAGATTATAATATATTATTGTAAAATATATTAATCGACTTTAATAGTTAATCTTAAAACTAATTATTAAACAATTAATAATAATAATAATTAACAAAAGTGTAAGTACGTTGATGATATTGTTTCAATAGGCAATGGTGAACGTGAAACGAGTCGCTTAAAATAGCTTTTATCCAAATAATTCGTGGTCATCTCAAGTATTTTGTGAAAAAGGGAGTTGCACAGTCAAATAAGGGGATTTTTGTCTTTCATTTATTGACCTTCCAAGTGTTTCGAGGATATTTGAGTAGGGTGATGGTGGAAGATTCCTTATAGATCGTGTATGTTCACTTTCTGAACTGATATTTTCACTATATGTCTGGGTTACAGGAAATCTAGTTTAGGATAATCCAAAAAGACACTTGTGTAGGCAGTAAACACAAGCCAAATCGCTAGAGAATTCTTAGATCGTTTAGAAAAAGAAGAGTTGAGAAAAAGGTTCTGTCTAGGACTCAAAAGAGGAGTCGTATAAATACATGACACATTATGGTTAATCTTCAAAATTAGTTATGCAAATATTGAAATTAATGGCATAATCAATGGTTACCAAAAGTGACAAGATTTGTGAATCTTATGATAATCACCCACTAGATTTCGGATTTTCCATAAAGAATAGTGGAACCACCGCCAGGGGCTCTGTCCCTTAGACCCCGTTAGGGGCGCTCCCCCTTGGAGCCTACAAAGGGGGGCGACCCCCTTGAACCCCATAAGATTTGTCAATCTTATGATAATCACCCACTAGATTTCGGATTTTCCATAAAGAATAGTGGAACCACCGCCAGGGGGTCTGTCCTTTAGACCCCGCTAGGGGCGCTACCCCTTGGAGCCTACAAAGGGGGGCGACCCCCTTGAACCCCATATTTTTGTCATATCGGCTTATAATTCGATCTTATATATGCATGCACTTTGCATTCACCAAACATATATGAGATAGTATAAACGATAAGCCCCTTATCTTACTTGTTCGTTCCAATTACACAAAATGTCATGTGACACTAGAATCACGAACACTAAGTGAAACTGGTATGATAGGTTACGAACTAGTTGACGTCCCAATTGGACTCATATGTCAAATTGGGAAATAGAATAGGTGGCGCTACAATGGATAAAGGGAGGTACCAACGCCTCGTGGGAAAGCTCATATACTTATCTCATACATATCCTGATATTGGTTTCCTTTTTAGTATGGTAAGTCGGTTCATGAAAATCATCATCAAGAACACATGGATGTTACGTTTTGAATTCTAAGATATCTCAAAATAACACCGATAATTTTTTTTTTTTTGAAAAAACCATAAGTAGAACCATTGAAGTATATACATATGCAAATTTATTCGGAGTTTTACCTTATCTAAAGTCTACACCTGGATAGTGTTCATTTGTGTGGGGTAATTTGGGGACATGGTGTAATTATGTCTGTACAAGGTCTAACTGTGTATTTTCCTTGTTTTATTTTTCGTTGTACATCTAAATATTTTGTACCTCTTGTGTGAATGAAATCGGGATATTCATTTGACTAAACGCAACATCATTTATTATCTTTTCTCTGTTACCTCTCATACTTCTCCTTGGTTCGTCTGTATTCCAATAGGTCTCAAGATTATCATGTGAAATGCCCACAATATTAAGAGTTATGATGGGGTAAGTGTTTTCATCCTCTCTTGAAAAAATTTATATGAAGAATTCCACATCTCTAGATTCTATGGTGATGATTGATTCCTCATCCGAGAGTTTGTAACCCTTGTTATTCTTTGCATATCCAATGAATATACTCTCAATAGACCAAGCTCCCTACTCCAATGTTATCGACTAGGTGTGAAATAATTTGTTACAGACCCTAGACTCTTATATAGTCTATATTCGACTTTCTTCCTTTCCATAATTTGTATGGACTCGTGTAAATCACACGATTAGTTTAGACTCACTGTATACGCTCAACAAAGCTTCTAACCATTTGTTTGAGAGCGAATGGTGAGGTTCATTTGTTTTTGTATGTCATTCTCTTCGTAAATGCATCAAACTCCTTAGTAAATATTCTCTAACGCTAGTTGAGCGAGATTATTTATGTATGTTTCTTGTTGATTGTCAACCTTTGTCTTATACATTTTATATGCATTAAAAGCTTCATCTTTTTGTCAAAGCACATAAACTTGTGGATGTTGGCTCAAGTCATCATAGAACCTAACAAAATACACATCACCTCCTCGAGTGAGTATTCTATTAAGTTCATGTAAGAGTGAATCAACTCCATTAACGATGTAACCCTTTTAACCGAAGAATTGAGTTCTTTGTAAATTTTGATTTCACATAAGTTTCATATTTTTCAAATTATTTGTTGTCAAAATTTAACTACCGTCTTGTTTGTATATTTTTTCATTGTTTATAACATTTTGTGTGTGTTCAACATATATGTCATAAAGAAATTGAACAATTGAAGTGACAAAAAAAAATATTCATTAACAAAGCCAATAGGTACATTCTTACTAGCAATAGAAGAAGCTATGGTAACACGCATATAACTATTAAAACCAGGGGAGGATCTCTTATCAAGGAACATGCGATACATGCCACCAAGCTTTTTAGTTTTTCTGACATAGATACTTCCTCTAGAGATCTTTCTTGAACACCATCTTGAAAAGGAATCCTATCAAACTTGTTAGCAGACACAATCCATTGTGGATAGTAGGGACGTATAGGACATCTCAAGAGTTACCCTATGACTACATCTATCAGTAATGCCAAGAACCTCAAGTCTGCCTCTGTCTGCACTATCTCTATTGTCCTTACAGGTGTGGGACGATAGCTAAGAAATTATGATCTACCTCTACAAACATGAACCAAAATTAACTCCAATTTCCAGAGCTAACCATGAGCAGCTTGCACACGTGAAAATGTGAATATCATGTAAGCTACCTGGTTGACAACCTCTTCAAAAACATTAGCAAAAAAGGTCTAATGTAACATCCGAATTCGCGGGTATGCTATTTTGATTATTTAATTTTTGGAGTCATTGGAGGGACTCGACGAGTTGGTGCATCAACTCGTCAAGTAGGGTCGTGACTTTTGACGCGTTTTAGCGACTGGCTTCGCCGAGTCGGGTATCTGACTCGACGAGTCGGTGCTGACGAGGAAAACCCTAATTTCTCGGGTTGAGGACCTATTTAAAGGTCCTTATGGCCTTCATTTGCGGCCACTTACTCCCCTGAGATACCCTAAAGAACGAAGAGAGCTTAGAGAGCAAGGGAAAGGCTAATTCTTCATCCTTTTGGTGTGATCTTGCAAGAAGGAGTGGGAAAGTCCAAGCTAGAGCATTTGTGGAGCTTGGATCTATGTTGTTCATACTGAGATTCGCTTCTGGTGGAACAAATCCTTTGCCATTTTGTGTATTTGATAGATTTCTTGAATCTAGGGTTTCTTTGCATCTTTTTGAGTTGGATCTTGAAGCATGTAATGTCCCACGGTGGTGTAGATGTTAGATCTGGACCATGAGAGGTCCAAAAAGTCCCAACCATCCATCTTTATGTTGTTTCATGAGAGTTTTGTGAGCAGGTTACCATTTTAAAGGTTATTTCTCCATTTACGGCTTTGTATGTGTTGCACGAACGTAAAGTTTGAACCTTTACGTGACTTTGAGTGCTAGAAGGTTAGATCTACTAGTTGGAGAAGCAGATTTGACCTCAGAAGGTCGTTTGAGTGTTTCCTTGGAAGGAACTCGCCGAGTCCATAAGGGGACTCGACGTGTCGAGTCGGGTTGCCCCGCGATTCTTGACCAGTGGTAACCCGTCGAGTGGAAGGTTCACTCGACGAGTCAAGTGAGGTTTAGAAAGACCCAGAGGACATGCTTAGACTCGCCGAGTCACCTATGTGCACTCGACGAGTCTGGTCAAAGTTGACCGTTGACTTTCGTTGCCTTTTAGGGTCTAGTCAACGTTCGGACTTCTAAGCCATTGGAGGGGTAAAATGGTCTTTTACCCTCCTGAGGGAACTAAGAGAGGGAATAGCCTAGCCTTTGAGAGTCATATTGATTAGAGTAATTATTTTATGTGATTAGGCGGAGGCTAGATCAGTATTTTCAAGTCCGAGATTTACCGAGTTACCCGAGGTGAGTCTTCTCACTATACTCTACCTAGAGTGGTAATTAGAGTTATGTGACAGAGTATGTTGTATGTTATTATATGATGTGATATCTATGTGATTCTGTGTTATGTGTGATTCAGAGTTTACAGAGTAGGACCGAAAGGTCCATAGAGTTAGGACCAGAAGGTCCACACAGGGATGGCCCATGGGCCAGGGCAAGCTGGGCAACCGCCCCAGGCCCCCAAATGCCAAAGGGCCCCCATTTTATACTTGTTATATTGGGTTATATATTTGTTATATTGGGTTATATATTGATAATCTAATGTTTTTAAGCTTAAGGGATTGGTTCAGAGGCCCAACAGTTCTATACTGATTAGGTACCAACAAGGGAGCAGGAGCCATTCCGATTAGAGAGAGGCGTGCGATATTTCCGAATTTCAAGGCTCATCAACAATATTAGTCATCTAGTTTCTATGGAAACTTTAAACGCCATCGCTTCCACTTCTCTAGATAACGGTTAGTTCTAGACTTATTATATTTCTTATTCTTCTACTTTGATTTTTGGGTTCAACCATTTCTTATTCTTCCTTTCTGGTTTCTTCTAATTTCTGAAACTCAATTCTTATTTCAAAAATATCACAGGCACCAGATCATTCCTTATTCTTTCCTTCTTAGTTTTGATTTCTTGTTTCTAAACTAGCACTACTACATCATACGCAAGTCAGTGAATGGGAAGTTCTTTCTGAATGCGAACTTCGAGAATTGAGAGTAAGACTTAATTAATTTCTATTGATTTGTTGCAAAGGGTAAACATGGAAAAATAAATATAATTTATTGTTGTAGATTGTGGCAGCGGACTTGCATTATACTTTTTATTTATTTGATTGTTCTTATACCTCTAGAGTATTTTTGGTTTACTGCTTCTGTTTTGGGCCTCAATTAATAAAATATCAAAATGATCATAATTTTTTTATTGGTAATGTTATATATAATTATAAATATATCATTATGAAAAACAAATTAGATTTTAAGTTTTATTTAATTTCTCTTTATGCTGAACCAAACAACGGGAAACCGATTAAACCACATTATTTTGTCTGGTTAAAGTTTTATAACTAAAAAAACACCCTGAAAAGGGCCCCATTTTTTTTGTTTGCCCCGGGCCTCTAATCGGCTTGGACCGGCCCTGGGTCCACAGAGTTATGGGACTGGAGGGTCCCACTGAGACACTGTGACCAGAGGGTCATACAAAGTTATAGCCTCGAGTGGCTAATATATGTTGTGTGTGGTATTTTAGGGAACTCACTAAGCATTTATGGTTACAGTGTTATGTGTTATGTGTTTCAGGTACTAGTGACGATCACGTGAAGGCGTCGACATGATCCGTACACACAGACCGAGGATTTTGTTTGTGATCTTGAGATATGTTTTATTTGATGACAATTGTTGAACATGAGATTTGAGAATGTTTAAGTGATAATTATGTTGTTTGAAAAATGAAAAATTGTTTTGAAAATTTACGTCGTTACATCTAAATTTCCTTTCTTTACACCCGCATGCATATTATACCTTATCTATTCGCATATGTGGCAATATTAGGACCTTTTTGGTTTTTTGGCTTGGTTCGATGTTGTGTGCTTGTTGACGAGCAGACCTCTTAAATCTATTTTCTTGGGTGACAGGTAGGGCTGTTCACTATTCGGATAAAACCAAATTATCCAATTTGACAATTTGGATTGTATTATTTGGTTGGGATAATGACTTGCAAGGGTAACGAACTTTTGACTTTGTTCACGTTTAGTCACTAAACTTTTTTTCGTTACCTATTTGCCATTGAACTATTGAAACTGTTCACATTTTACCCTTATGACCGGCTGTTACCGGTCATAAGGGTAAAATATGAACAGTTTCAATAGTTTAGTGGAAAACAGATAACGAAAAAAAGTTTAGTGACTAAATATGAACAAAATCGAAAGTTCGTTTCCCTCTAAAAAGTTCAATGGCTAAATGTGAACAAACTTCTATTGTATTATGTTTTAGCAAATTATTTATTTTAGTTTAATTGTAGCAACATTTGTTGATGAAGAAATCTATGAAATAAAAAAAACAAAATGTAACATCCGGATTTCCAGGTATCATAATTTAAGTATTTTTCTTTTGAGTTAAGAAGAGAGACTCGACGAGCTGACGCCTCAACTCGTCGAGTAAGGTCGCGACTGATGACTCGGATTAATGAATGGACTCGACGAGTCCGCGCTGTTGGCAGAAACCCTAAATCTTAGGGCACGAGCCATATTTAAAGGCACTTATGGCCTTCAATTGCGACTACCTTTCCCATAAGTGAGAGCCCTAGCGAGCTTAAGTGTGTAGAGTGAGAGGAAGAGTTATCTTGAGCTTTTTGGTGTGATGTTGCAAGAAAGGAGAAGAGTTCCAGCAAGAGGGACCAAGGAAGGTTATTGTTCTTAGTTATTCAAGCAAGGAGCTTCATTCTGAGGTACAAAAATGAAACCCTTTCCTTCCCTATTGTGTAGATTCCATTTTGGGGTTAGGGCTTAAATCACTTCATCTTTGGGGTTTTGAATGCCTCAAACCCCTCTTGCAAGTTTGTGTTATAGATCTGGACCCTTCTAGGTCCAGAGAGCCGAGAATATGAAGCTTTAGTAGAGTAAACCTTGGGGTTTGAAGTTAGGAATCTGGACCCTTCTAGGTCCAGAGAGCCGAGAATATGAAGCTTTAGTAGAGTAAACCTTGGGGTTTGAAGTTAGGAAGCATTTATGGGATTTTTATGGTATATATAGTTACTTTCATCTTACACATAGATATAAAGTATTTTATATAAATTACATGTTATGTGTGCATATTATTTGAATACTTGTTGTCTATGCTGGATGAAAGATTTTATACATGTTTTAAAAGATTTAAACGATATATTTATTTTATATCTACAAATATGTTGCGATGAAACATGGGTAGATGAAATAGTTGGTGTGTGATGAAATAAAATGATGAGAGATAGATGGTGATAGAAAGGTGATGATAATTAGGTAAATAGATGATGATGAATAGGTGATGTAGGATGAAAGGAGATACCATAACCTTAACCGGAAATGTGGCGATGTAGTCATCTAGCAGAGCATAGATGACGACCACGGACTATTCTAGACAACCCAGTGGAAACACCAACATGCCCATAACCTATAGGTGATGAATTACGAGTTCAGACGATGTTGTAACTACGTATTTATGCGATGATACTCTAACCCCTTACTATGAATTACGAGTTCAGACGATGTTGTAACTACGTATTCATGGGATGTCACAAATTCCGCATTCTAAACCAATGGTCATAATTCACATCAGTGAGAATGGTTCATTTTTTTTGTAAAACCAAAATCAGATTGGAAATTTTGATTTTTTTATTTTGGAAAATGTCAAACCATTGGTTATTTTATTTCAGTTTCGGTTTTTTGTTTTTTTTAAATATATTTTTAGGGTTTTGTTTTTTTTTTCCATAGATTTCTTCATCAATAAATGTTGCTACAATTTAACAAAAATAAATAATTTGCTAAAACATAATACAAGAGGAAGTTTGTTCACATTTAGTCATTGAACTTTTTAAAAGGAAACAAACTTTCGATTTTGTTCATATTTAGTCACTAAACTTTTTTTCATTATCTATTTGCCATTGAACTATTGAAACTGTTCACATTTTACCCTTATGACCGGCAGCCGGTCATAAGGGTAAAATGTGAACAGTTTCAATAGTTCAATGGCAAATAGATAACGAAAAAAAATTTAGTGACTAAATGTGAAAAAAGTCGAAAGTTCGTTACCCTTTCAAGTCATTATCCCTATTTGGTTCGGATATTCGGTTTTTGGATTGGTTTTCAACAAAACCGAATTATTATTTTGGATTTCGGATTGGTTTTGGTTTATAAAATAAGAACCGAATAGTCCAAAAAACTGAATAAACATTTATCCTTTATCTATTTATAATATATATCTATAATTATTTATTAATTTTGTAATTTATTTTTTCAAATAGGTTCAAAACGTTTCACCCGATAAAAAAAAACATTAATATGCATTTTCTCTCGAAAGTTTTGTATCTATAAAATATTTAACTATAATATATCTTCTTATTAGTTATTTATAAATTTCAAATCACAAATAAATTATTTGTTTTTACTTCTTGTGTAAAGTTGGATAATATTATAATTATATGTCGTTTTAAAATGTTTCGGTTTTTGAAAACCGAATTATAAAAACCGATCCAACCGAATTGTAATTGGATCGGATCAGATCGAATTTAAATTTAGTTTGGACAATTCGGATTCATGTTTTGAAAACCGAAATCAATTTGGATTTACTTGATTGGATCGGATGAAACTGATCTATCCAAACGAACACCCATAGTAACAGATTGTGACACTCAAAATTTTCCTTTTCGCTATAACTCCCACCTGGCAAATGATCCACTTAATTCGTGCTTACCAAATTTATTCCTGTTGCGACTCCTCCTCACCACGATGTGCTTCAACATATTATCCAAAGAGTAGTCTTCATATTTGTGCACCATCCTTTTGGAGAAATCCTTCCAGGAAGGTTGCAACTTTGTAATAATTGCACCAAATTGAACGATTTCTAAGAGAGAAAGAGAGATAGAAATGTAGTCAAGGATATGGAGTTCATTCACTTGCTCCAAGTTCGGTTTATCTTCAAGACATCAACCATTTAGAAGTTAAGAAGCTTAGTTATAAGGTAGTTATTAGTATCTTATTTATGTATTTCTATTTGTGCTCCAATGCTTTCAAAAGCTATTTGGGATCTGTAAATGCAATCAGTGGCGGAGCTACATGGGGCGTTGGGGGTACTACAACATCCCCAAAAAAATTGTTATACGTATATAAAAAAATTATCTGTAAACATGTTCTATGTTATTATACCCCCAACTAAAGAGATTATATCATATTTTTAATGCCCCAAATATGATAACTGCATAGAATATTTATTGATAATGTTTGTATCCCCATATAAAAATTTTAGCTCCGCTACTGATTGTAATTGATGAGTACAAACCATAGAGAGAGTGCTTGATGTGGCTAAGACACAGATCTTCCGCATATTTGCAGAGAAGTTGTTTCTTTTCCAAATATGAGAATATTTTCCGATGTTCTTTTACCGCTTCGGGGTATGATAAGAAAAATAAGGGCAATAATGGTGCTCGCACGACTCACAAGGTTTAATTTTCTTTTCTGTATTGATTTAAACTCACGAGTTTAGGTTGTCAGATAAAGTGCATACCTTGCTAATTTACGATCAAAATTTATGAGCTTTGTGGTAAATTCTTGGCAATTGAAAAAAAAGGTGGTATTAAGGGTATTCTCTAAATATGATCACTTTTGTCAACAACAGCACAACAGAAACAGCAACAGCAACTGCAACACCGCCACCGCCACCACCACCACCACCACCAACAATAACAACAACAACATCAACATCAACATCAACAACAACAACAATTTAATTATTCATTATTACAAATGGGATATTAGTTTTAACTGCAAACCGACCTTATCATTCATAATCATTTCGATTATAAGAAAGGGTAAGAAGAAAACTTATCTCGTTATCAGACAAACTTAAATACACAATAACAAAATTAAAACCAACCTCATTGATTAATTTCCTTAACAATAACGATTGCATTAATTTATATACATGTTCTTAAAGTTGTTTATGTCACTTAATTGATGAAAGTGTAAGGCATAAATGCCTAATATTTATTACAGAATAACTCTTAACTCCAACAAGAATGGAATAACAATCGATGAAAGAGATTAACTAGAAATCAGAAGAGACTAGAATCTCATAAACTTCCTACTTGCATTTTCAAGAAAGAGAGGAGAGGAAATCAAATTTTATGATGTGTAGAAATACCACACGATATGTTGTATTTATTTTGCAGAAAAACCATAAGCGGCCCTGATAATCTATGATTATGACGACAAAAGCGCTTTCATGTGACGCCACGTGGTAGTTGTTGGTGAATTGTTTCACTAATTGTATTCAAGTATAATGGACTGACTTGTTGACCAAAATCAAATTTTGATGAATATCAAACAAGGAAGGTGCAGAGTGCACACTTGTTAAAGTTTGTTCAAGATTCAAAGTACACTGTCATTTTGGGGTGAAGCCCCTGAATGAACGGGGGTCCGCCCTAGGAGCGGGGTCCAAGGGGCAGACCCGTGCTTGGGGTTGAAATCCGAATTATTGAAAATGAACCCGATTTTTGACTTTGTTAAAATCCAAATTTTTTATTTGTGTTATATTGCTTTGTTAAAGATGCATTGGAAATCCGAATTATTGAAAATGAACCCAGTTTTTGACTTTGTTTTGACTCTTATTAGAATGTCCGTCTTTATGACGGTTTTGACTATTGGAGACAGTTTGGGATAAAAAACTGATTTGTGACAGTTTTCAGACAAACATGGTTTATAACCAATTTTGTCTTCATTTTCTGGTACTCATGAAAATCATAACTTCTCATTCTTCGTTCTTGTTCTCTAATGTTCTGAGTCTTATCCAATTGAATATTGAAAAGTACCACCAAATACTTCAATTTGAAAATGATTACACAATTCTCAAAATTTGTAAGGGCTTTACTTGTGAGGAGTTAGTAAAATTGTTGCCTCACACCTTGACTACGTGGAAGTTATCCGTTGGAGGTCATAAGGGGTTGATCCAACCATTTGCATCGTAAAAGTAAAAGCTTCTCACGACCATGCGAAGCACTAATTGTGCCCACATCGCGTCACTTCAACTATGACTAGGCGTGTGTTTAGGTTGCACCCTTCTTTGACCCAAACCGTTTTGTCTTATATGACAAGGTGGGAAAGATGCTTTCAAATCCACTTTAGGTTTCTATTATATCAAATGTGGCCAACAAAAGAAAGCTTTTCTACCTTCTTCCATAATACATACAAACTGCTTGATATAATGTGGGAGCAAAAAAATAAAAAATAAAAACAAGTAAATTTGTGTCCGGAATCATGGAGAGCTTGCATAAAAGAAAATTTACTGTGTGATATATTTCGTTCGTATGATGTTGTAAAACACTCATCTAATAAAGCGTTATCAGAAACGTAAGCTATCTGCAATTATTACTTTTCTTCAAAAAACATGGTGATTGGCCTCATAGGCATGTCACATGGTAAACACAACACCATTTATGACATTAACACTATATTTTATAACAATTTTGATACGAAGTTGCATTCATGTATGAGGTTTTTTATGGTTCTTGTATTATAAGAAATAGAAGTAATAGAAAAAGAAAAAAAAATATCAAGTCTAAAACTGTACAGGTGCCAAATTAAGAACTTTGATTAAACTTGAAGGGGATAATATGTTATAAAGCAAAATTTAGTGAAGATTACATAAATTCATAATCTGGAATGCTGATATAATCATATATGACAGAATAAAATTGTTGCATCACTGACTGAAAGTAGTTGCCCTGTTAATTTGGCGAGTGATTACAGGTTCTTTACGGACCTTGTCCAGAGCAAAACTGACACTCAATGGCCTTCCTAAAAAAGCCTGCAATTTGAACCACATATATATATATAAAGGATTAAAGGGTGACAAAATGGAATTCAGTTCATATTTTGGGCATAAATATGCTTAAAAGAGTTAAAAGGTATTCGCTTAACCTTTCCATCCATGGCGTCTTTGGCTGAACTGGCTTCATCTTCACTTGAGAAGTTCAAAAACCCGAAACCTCTTGACCTACCACTGTCTTTATCATACATGATCCTTACTGCAAACAACATGCCATTGCCACACAATTTAAACCACAGAGCAATGTTAGTTTGAAGTACTGAACCAAATGTGACCTTACCCATCAACCAAATCGTCCCTAAAAATCTTTATTCTAATTAATGTGTGTGTGTGTGAGAGAGAGTGAGTGTGTCGGTTTCTTTATACGCAGTGCCTATTCTCATTCAGACATTTCATCGAACACATGGCGAACAAAGCGAATACAACTCCAGGCCCGAGATAAAGATGATTTCAATTGTTTTAAGTTGAATTATGAGAAGCTATTTACCTTCGGATACATCGCCAAATGATGAGAAAGCTTCTTTCAATGATTTTTCGTCCACCGACCATGACAACCCTTTAAAACCCACATCAAAATAAGTATAAATTTCAAAACACGTTCGATAAGTATACTAAGCAGCGTAGGCAATCACCTGCCACAAAGAGTTTATTGTTGGAAGGGGGAGAAGAGAAAGAACGGGAGTGAGAATACGAGGATGTGATAACTTGTCTCGCAAACCGTATCAAACTAGTTTTCCTCATTTTTGCTGACGAACCAATGGAGAACGGAGATGCTCTTCGACTTTAATCTTTGTTCAGTATTATTTATCTTAAAAAAAATTAATGAACATTTTAACAATTTGAAAAGTTTTAGTTTATAAAAAAAAAAAAATTAAGTTATTAAAATTAATGATGCTTGAATACATTTAGGCCTGACAATTGAGTTGGATTCGAATTGGCAGGTTGGCGGGTCAGAAAACATAAACTCAACCCAACCCATATAATATATGAGTTGACGGGTTGGCGGATCATAAGTTGGTGGGTTGGAAACCTCAACCCAACCCAAGCCATATAACCCCTTTAAGTATACGGGTTCACGAGTTCACAAGTTAATGGGTCAAACTCAACCCATATAACCCGTTTAATGAATAAACAACACATTTTAAAAAATAAGATTTTTTCAACATAAATTCATAAAATGATTAAAGTAATTAACATAAAAAAATGTTTTCAACATAAATTCATAAAGTCAATAACATCCAAATAAAAATGAAAAATGAAAACATTCATCAGAAAAGTGGATGTGTTCTTCGGTCGTGACTCGTAAAATAATGACATGTATATATATATATATATATATATATATATATATATATATATATATATATATATATATATATGGGTTGGTGGGTTGAACCGCGAACCCAAACAGATAACCCAACCCAACCCATGAAATAAGCAGGTTGGTGGTTGGCAAGTCAAAAATCTCGATTCAAACCCGTCTATTTTTGGGTTGGGTCAGTGTCGGGTTACGGGTTGAGTCGAGAGTTGTCATCCTAAATACATTGAATACATTATATATATATATATATATATATATATATATATATATATATATATATATATATAAACCCTTTCTAGTAAATATCTTACATATTAAATGTTGAATTTTAATTTAATAAAATGACAAGTGCAAAATGAAAAAATTTAGACAAATGTCATGTGTCCAAATTAAGAAAAAAAAATGACATGTGGCAAAATATATTTTGATTTATTAGGGATGACTAGATTATAACCACTTAAAACGCACTAAACATATAGAAAAATACATATAAAGTTATAAAAAAAAACCGACACTATTAAAAAAGAGATAAAGTAACATAAAATGACTTCGTATTATTGATTATATTAAAATGTTTAAAAAATAAAATGAAATATCTGATTATCTATAATCTTTGAATGACCTTTTTGTTGATGACATTTTTTTGTTTTATTGGTTGGACGGCTTTCCTCGTTACATATGAGGACCTTCAAACCTTTTTTACTTATCACGCGATAAACAACTATATATAACTGATCATGAGTGAAGACACGTCTACACAAATACAATCCAACAATTGATAATGACTGTCCTTGACTCATATTAATGGTCATAGCAAAATAAATAGCTACGACGAATTGCCTCCGCTAAAAACGGAAGGAGATTCTTTTTTAAGACAAAGTTAACTTTAAGTGATGTATATAAGTAGTCTCATTAAAGAATACATCAGCTATAATCCGTGCCCCAATGACAGGTTTTCTAAGCCTAACAATTTGTAACCTACTACCATGACAAGTTCTCCAGCTTTTCCATTTTTAGGGATCTTTAGAGTAGCAGCAAGAAGAGCACCAGATTTCGAATAAGATCACTCTAAAGTGTTGGTGGTGGCAGCGATATTATAGGGCGTTTGCGCAAACTGAATGATGGTGTTAAAGATTCAAGATCTACAACCTCAAGATTATCACGATGGATCGAATTATACTTTTCCTGTACAAATGTGTACAAGGATGAGTAATAATTCTGATTTCATTGAGACTTTTAGAATTTTATGTTTATGCATAAAATTTTCACCTTATTTGTCATGTTAATAGAAGTACCATCGTCATCACCAATTTGTTGTTCATACGCTGGTGAAAGTTTGAAAACCTTAGTAACTACACTTTCATCACCGGTCAATTTAAGCACAGTGTGAGCAAGATAGTTATTTTCAAGATTGAAGACAAAGATCTGAACTTTGAAGACATACTTTCTATTGAGAAGGGTTTTGAACTCATCGGGGATATTTTGAAGTCCTTGATCCTAATTTAAAATACAAGTAAATATGGGAACATTTAAAGAAGAGATATAAAATATGTCAATTATTTAAATAGTGCAGATTTATTAGCAAACCTTTGATATTCTTTCCATAAACCATAGTTTACAGCTGTGAATGTAACAACCCAATTTTCACGTCCATAAATTTCATTTTTGATTAAGTGATTTGCAAAACATTTGTAAAAAAATATCAACCGATCATATCATTTCATAAAAACATGTCTCGTGTCTAAAAACCAAATCGTAAAAACATAATAATGTCAGAGTACAAATCCAAGAATAACTCATAGTGCGGAAAACAATGTGTGTGTCTGATGTGCCGCTACCGCGCCAACTCCTTCCCTTTCGCTGAAGAGGTACTTGAAACCAAAACTGAAAACTGTAAGCACGAAGCTTAGTGAGTTCCCCCATCGTACCACATACCATACAATCACATAGCATACATACTGCCATACAATTTTGGGGTGCCCGACCTACCCAGTACGACCATTCTGGGGCACCGACCTACCCGTACGACCATTATGGGGTGCTGACCTACCCATGCGGCCATTCTGGGGTGTCGTCCTACCCATGCGGCCATTTTAGGGTGCCGTCCTACCCGTGTCAAGCCATTATGGGATGCTGACCTGCCCGTCGGTCCTAACAACCGACCCTCGGGGACTATTCCACCCCCTACTGCTACTATCACATATATCATAACATAACCATATTATCAGACATATCTGGGGTGTCCGAACCACCATTCGGTCCTAACAACTGAACTTTGGGACAATTCCTCTCCCACTACCACTATCACATATAACATATCATCACGTATTGTCAGACATATCTGGGGTGTCTGACCTACCCTTCGGTCCTAACAACCGAACTCTACTACTATCACATATAACATATCATGCCAGCATATAACATATCAGGTAGTAGCAAACCTAGATGAATATCACAAAGACAATCATCTAACATACGACTCCTACTGGTGGGCCGATATTGTGGCCGTAGACCCACCGCTACTGGAAGGTAACTCAACTCGAACAAGTAGCTGCTGATAATCTGTGTGGGAAGTCTCTGTCTGCTATTACTCCGGAAATCCTCCGGCTATAATCCCCCACAAACACTTAGTCAGAAACCGACATCTACTCTTAGGGTAAAATGACTATTCTACCCCCAATCAAGTCAAAGCCAAAGTCAACTTCAAGTTGACCCCACTCGCCGAGTTGGGTCGTCAACTCGCCGAGTCCCTCACCCTTTACTCGTCCTCATCCATGACCCCACTCGTCGAGTTGGGCCGTCAACTCGACGAGTTCTTCCCTCATATGAACATCACATGAAAACTCATCCGTCTCGCCGAGTTGATGAACAACTCGTCGAGTTCACCTTCATCTGATGAAAAAGTTCTTTCATCGACTCGCCGAGTTGATAAACAACTCGTCGAGTTCATCTTCATCCTTAAGAAGATTGCCTTGGACTCGCCGAGTTTGCTCATACACTCGCCGAGTCCCATGAATTTCCAGAACAATGGCTTGGCCCAGAACGTTGGGTCACTCCCCGGGACTCCCTCAAACCTGTCCACACTCAACTGGGTCCTTTTGACCCTCAACTGATATAGGACAAAAACCTTGGACTCACCGAGTCCAAGGATGGACTCGTCGAGTCGGCCACATCTTCTCACTAAATCTTCGATTTCTGATGTACAAACCTTG
Source organism: Lactuca serriola (assembly GCF_051521515.1). Taxonomy (NCBI): domain Eukaryota; kingdom Viridiplantae; phylum Streptophyta; class Magnoliopsida; order Asterales; family Asteraceae; genus Lactuca; species Lactuca serriola. The sequence continues at coordinate 201,401,473 of NC_136409.1, forward strand.
ATCAAAAGATAGATCTATGCTTCTACAATCGATTTAGCGCGTAAAGTTACAACCTTTACGTGCTTGCATGGGACATTGAGCTCAAAAGGTCCTAAAACAAGCTCTTACAGTGCATGGGGCCTTCTCTGAGTGCAAAAGCCACTCCTTTCTGACTTGTAACCCCTCTAAGGACCTAGATCTGAAACATCAACCCCTAACTATGCTTGCAATCATGGTTGGTGACTAAAATGGATTAGAAAAGCCCTAAAACTCCACAAAATGGGATCTATAACAAGAACAAACAAGGTATAGACTTTATACCTTCTTTAGACTGCAAATGATGCTCGAAATCGGATCCCTCTAGCCTCCTCTTTGATCCTTCAAGCTTTTCCTTCCTTCCTTGGATCACAAAAGCACCAAAATCACTCCCAATGCCTTAGATTGATTCAATAACGACTAGGGTTTGCTATGTGGGTCTCTGGGAGCAAATGGGACGAAGGAGGCCGAGTTAAGGTGTTTAAATAGGGTGCAAACCCTCGGATTAGGGTTTTTGTCCAGACAGGGCCTACTCGCCTAGTCAGGGACCCGACTCGTCGAGTCCACTGCTTAAACCCCGCGTCTCATCCCGCTTCTACCCGACGAGTTGGTCGTTCAACTCGCCGAATTCAAGGCCAAAATGCAAAATATTTTAAAGAATTAATAAAAGAATACGTACCAAGAACCAGGTTGTAACACCGTAAATTTTCAAACAAATTTTTCATTTCAAAATAAGTTATTTTCATTCAAAACATAGCATAAACATTTCAAGTGTCATGTCAAAAATACAAGTCATCTAAATCCCAAGATCACAAAACATCCTTCAGTGTGTACAGATCACGTCGGCGCCTTCCCACGGACCTCGCTAGTACCTGAAACACATACATAACAACTGTAAGCATAAATGCTTAGTGAGTTCCCCAATATACTACTTACGTATATACGCCTTTCCAGGCCCTGACCTTCCGGTCCATGTGTCTCAGGGGACTTCCGTCCCTGCTGGGTAAACCTTCCGGTCCTACCTACGCCGACCTTCCGGTCCATAACACAACGCCTTCCGGCCCATAACATATTCGCCTTCCGGCCCATAACTTAATGCCTTCCGGTCCATATCAAACATATCATACATAGCACATAAAACACACATATCACATATCATATCTGACCTTCCGGTCACACAGTCAAACCCTTCCGGGTACAGTATAGTGAGAAGACTCACCTCGTGAATATCGAAAGCTAGCAAATCCCGAAATCACTCGTGCTCGATCCGCCAAGCTACAATCTCCCTATAACATCATATATCTCTTATTAACACTTTTATCTTCTAAGTTTGACTATCCCTAAGAAGTCAGACATAGGTCAACTCTGGTCAACGGTCAACTTGACCGGACTCGGCGAGTGCTAGGACGACTCGGCGAGTCTAGACGTCCTCACCAATTCTCTAAGATCCCCTTTCTACTCGTCGAGTATCCTCCTTGACTCGACGAGTTCCTCCTGGAAGAATCGCGGGGCCACCCCGACTCAACTCGTCGAGTCTGAAGAACAACTCCACGAGTCCCAGTTAATCTTCAAGCTACTCGCCGAGTCTGTTCATCGGACTCGGCGAGTCCATGCCATGCAACCGCTCAAACTACTTTCTAAGGTCAGAACTGCTCCGACCATTCATAGGTCTGGCCTTCCTAGGCTGATTCATCACGTAAGGTCCTCATTTCGATGCTCATAATACATCCTATGACTCATAACTTACATTTTGACCTAAGGCATAAGGATTCCAATCCAAAACCTCCATTGATTCCCGAAATGCTCAGGCATGGGACATTCTGGACTTCCAAAGATCTCAATACAGGGTTCCAATCGTTTGGGGGACTAAAGTAACATCCCATCTAGCCACAAAAGGGTTCAATAAACCTTAAATCCATATACACATCAACATAGAAAAATGTAACTCGAAATATAACCTAAATAACGTGCTCTCTGTGTCCCCAATCTACAGAACGTGGCTTCCCTTGTTGTTCCCTTAACCAAAGCTTCTTCTTCCTTGCAAAACAACACTTCCAAACTCAACAATGGTCTTCAACCTTGCTCCAGACGCTCACAATCGAATTAGGGTTTCTCTCAGAGGACTAGGGTGAACAATGACGGCCATAAAGTCCCTCATATACGTCCCAAACCTGAATAGTTAGGGTTTTCGCTAAACAGCGCAGACTCGCCGAGTCCATATCCGGACTCGTCGAGTCCAGTCGCGAACCCGCGACCAGATCCGCGATCCTACTCGGCGAGTCTAGGCTCCAACTCGCCGAGTCCCCTCTTAAAACACCCAAAACATAAAATATAACAATACCTGAAATTCCGGGCTGTTACAACTCTCCTCCACTAGGACTAGACTTCGCCCTCGAAGTCTCACTCTGAAAATAACTCCGGATGCTGCTCCCGCATCTCACGCTCCGGCTCCCAAGTCATTTCCGATCCCTTCCGGTGTTGCCACTGAACCAATACCAGAGGTACCTCCTTGTTCCTCAGAACCTTGATCTTCCGATCCCTGATGGCCACTGGTCTCTCGGCATAATTCAGGCTCGCATCCACCTGAATATCCTCTAATGGAACCACTGCTGACTCATCGGCTATACACTTCCTCAATTGCGACACATGAAAAGTGTCGTGGATCTGTCCCAACTCTGCTGGCAACTCCAAACGATAGGCTACCCGGCCTATCCTTGCAATCACACGAAATGACCCAATATACCGGGGTCCCAACTTGTCCCTCTTCCTGAATCGAATCACTCCTTTCCAAGGAGAGACCTTCAGGAGAACGAAGTCGCCGACTTGAAACTCAAGCTCGGATCGGCGTCTGTCTGCATAACTCTTCTGTCGGCTCTAGGCGGTCAATAACCTCTGTCTAACCTGCTGAATCTGCTCTGTCGTCTGAAGCACGATCTCTGTACTGCCCATCACTCTCTGTCCCACCTCTCCCCAGCAAATGGGGGTCCGACACCTCCTACCATACAACAGCTCAAAGGGTGGCATACCAATGCTCGAATGGTGGCTGTTGTTGTAGGAAAACTCTGCCAAGGGTAAGTACGCATCCCAGCTACCCCCGAAATCTAACACACACGCTCGAAGCATGTCCTCCAGCGTCTGAATCGTTCGCTCGCTCTGACCGTCTGTCTGGGGATGGTATGCGGTACTAAAATGCAATTTAGTACCCAGCTCCTCATGGAATTTCTTCCAGAATCTGGAAGTGAAGCGCACATCACGGTCTGAAACAATCGAGATCGGCACCCCATGCCGAGATACCACTTCTCTCACATATATCTCCGCCAACTTCTCCGCTGAAGAACCCTCATTGATGGCAAGGAAGTGTGCACTCTTCGTCAACCTATCCACAATCACCCAAATTGCATCGACTCCTCTGACAGTCCTCGACAATTTGGTGATGAAATCCATAGTGATCTGTTCCCACTTCCACTCGGGAACCTCCAATGGCTGCAACTTGCCATGCGGTCTCTGGTGCTCGGCCTTACCCCTACGGCAGGTCAAGCAGCTCTCAACGAACCATGCGACGTCCCTCTTCATACAGGGCCACCAATACTCTTTCCTCAAATCCAAATACATCTTCGTAGCCCCGGGATGGATCGAGAATTTCGATCGATGAGCCTCTTCCATCAAAGTAATACGCGTACCACCCACGAACGGTACCCAAATCCGACCCTGAAACGTCATAAGCCCTCGTCCATCCGTAACGAACTCTGAAACCAAACCAACGACCCGCTCTTTCTTCTGCATCTCTGGTCGCACAGCCTCGACCTGTGCCCCACGAATAGCATCCAATACTGGAGCTATCACAGTCAATCTCAAACATACATCTCGCAGTGGAGTGCTCTCCGCCCTGCGGCTCAATGCATCAGCTACCACATTAGCCTTGCCTGGGTGGTACAGGATCTCACAATCATAATCCTTGACCACATCCAACCACCTCCTCTGACGCATATTTAGGTTGGGCTGATCCATCAAATACTTCAATCTCTTATGGTCTGTGTATATCGTACATCGAACCCCATACAAGTAGTGGCGCCAAATCTTGAGAGCGAACACTACTGCCCCCAACTCTAAATCATGCGTGGGATATCTTGCCTCATGAGGCTTCAGCTGCCTCGACGCATAAGCTATCACATGACCCCTCTGCATCAACACTGCACCCAGTCCCGAAATCGATGCATCGCAATATACCACAAAATCCTCCATCCCTTCCGGGAGAGCTAATACCGGAGCTTCGCACAACCTTTGGCGAAGTGTCTCAAAGGAGGTCTGCTGCTCAGGTCCCCATGAGAATGCAACACCCTTTCGGGTCAATCTAGTGAGTGACACTACAATTTTGGAGAAGTCCTTAATGAATCTCCGATAATACCCTGCCAATCCAAGGAAACTCCTGATCTCAGAAGGTGACTTCGGCACCTCCCAACTCATCACCGCCTCAACCTTGGCTGGATCGACCAATATCCCTTCCTGATTAACAACATGTCCTAGGAATTGGACCTCCCGCAACCAGAAGTCACATTTGGATAACTTTGCATAAAGCTTCTCCAATCTCAATACTTCAAGGACCTCTCTCAAATGCTCCTCATGCTGCTCTCTAGATCTCGAATACACTAGAATATCATCGATAAATACAATCACTGACCGATCCAACATCGGCCTGCATACTCTGTTCATGAGATCCATGAACACAGTCGGGGCATTGGTGAGCCCGAAAGGCATCACCACAAACTCATAATGCCCATATCGCGTCCTAAACGCTGTCTTCTGGATGTCCTCATCCCGCACTCTCACCTGATGGTACCCCGACCTCAGATCGATCTTGGAAAACCAAGATGCTCCCTGCAACTGATCGAATAAATCATCGATCCTCGGTAACGGGTAACGGTTCTTGACCGTCAACTTGTTCAACTCCCGGTAATCAATGCACATCCGGTGTGAACCATCCTTCTTCTTGACGAACAGAATAAGTGCTCCCCACAGCGAGCTGCTCGGCCGAATGAATCCCTTCCCCAGCAACTCCTGAAGCTGCGAGGACAACTCTTGCATCTCTGGAGGTACAAGACGATAAGGCACCTTAGCGATAGGCGCGGCCCCCGGAACCAGATCGATACCAAACTCTACTTGCCTCACAGGAGGTACTCCCGGCAGCTCCTCGGGGAAAACATCTGGAAACTCACGCACCACTGGGACCTCCTTAACTGATCTCGGTCTCTCGGAAGCCTCTCGCGTATCCATCACATACGCCACGAACCCCTTATAGCCCTGCTGTAGACACTGCCTCGCCCTAGCGGCCGAACAAAAAGCTGACCCCGAACGGGTACCCTCGTCGTACACCAAAAGAACTCCCCCACTAGGGTCTCGTATAGTCACAAGCTGACGCTCACAGTCGATGACGGCGCCGAATCGGCTCAACCAGTCCATGCCCACAATGACACATACATCACCCATCGCAATAGGAATCAGGTCAATCGGAAACTCGACCCCGAAAATCTCTAGCACACATCCCCGGAGAACCTCCGTGGCACAAATCACTCTCTCGTCAGCTATAGAAACTCTCAGAGACCGACTCAACGGCTCACGACTAACGCTAATATGCTGACTAAAAGCTAAAGATACAAAGGACCTACTCGCACCCGAGTCAAATAACACTAAAGCAGGCACAGAGTTCACAAGGAAAGTACCTACGCATAACATAACATAAGCATAACATCTCGACATCAAAATATTTACATGAAATAAAGCATACCTGCCACAACATCGGGCGCAGCGCGGACCTCCTCCGCAGTCAGCTGAAAGGCCCTCCCACGAGCCCTCGGGGCCTCGGCCTTCACGGGTCGAGTCGCAGTAGCCCCGGCAGTAGGTGCAGATCCCTGAAGAAGCTGAGGGCACTCGGCCTTCCGATGGCCTGTCTGGTTGCAATGAAAGCAAACTGTAAACCCCTTGGGGCACTCCCTAGCAATGTGCCCTTCCTTGCCACACTTGTAGCAAGCACCAGATCGACATGCCCCATCATGACCCTTGCCGCACTTTCCGCAAGTGCGGCCCTTTGGACCTCCCGTCCTCGAATCGGCGGACTTAGTCCGCTTGGCTGCCGGCTGAGATTGAGCCGGCCGCCGGTCCACCCGCTGAGACTCAGCCTCCTCCCTGGCCTGGGTCTCCAACTCAATCTCGCGCTTCCTGGCATTCGCCTGAAGCTCAGCAAAGGTATGATAGGTGGAGTTTGACACAAACTCCCAGATATCCCTCCTCAAAACACCCAAGTACCGGCTCATCCGAGCCTGCTCTGTGGACACCAGCTTGGGGCAGAACATCGCCCTCTCATGAAACTTCCGCGTGATCACCGCAACCGAATCAGTACCCTGCTTGAGGGTCAAGAACTCCTGAACCAATCGTTCCCTCTCCACCGGGGGAACGTACTCGTCTCTGAACATAGAGGTAAACCCCTCCCATGTCACTGCTGAAATCTCTGCCAAAGTGAAGTTCGCCGTCACGAACTTCCACCAATCCTTCGCTCCCAGACGGAGCTGGTTCAAAGCGAACCGTACCCTCAGAAGCTCCGAACATGAACAAGTGTAGAAGCACCCCTCAATATCAGCGATCCACCTCATCGCAGCAATCGGATCCTGCGTCCCATCAAACTCAGGTGGCTTCGTGTTGCTGAACTCCCGAAACAGCAACGAGTCACCCCCTTGTGGCCTGGCAGCGGCCACGGCTGCGGTAGCTGCAGCGGCTGCAGCCTCGGTCAATGCGGCGTACCGCTCATCAAAAGTCTCCATCAAGGTGGTCTTAATAGACCCAAACATCTCCGGAATCTCAGCCCGGATCGCTGCAGCCACCTCCTCATGAATCAGCTGACGAATCTCCTCGTCACTCACACCGCTCGAACTCGCTCCGTGGCGTGGTCTAACCATGATGTCTCTGAAATACAACGTAAAACTATCAGAGACTCCATCGAGTATAATCGCACTCGATAACGCAACCCTACTCAGTCTCCGATGTCCAGAGATTCTTACTTGGGTCTCCCGCTGACCCGGTGTCTTCGGTAGTACGGGCCCAATACTACCGACCACACCGCACCAGCATTCATCCCAAGTCTTCCTCCCCAAACCCCGGATAGTGAGTACTCTACCTCTGATATGCTCTATCTATCTGCACGCTATCAAAGCATCTCATATCGGCAATTCTCCCTAGACTAAGGCATCACAAATCAGGCCACTCTAGTCCTATCATGAATACCTAGTCTTCTAGCATGCATAACAATTCATATCATAACTTATCTCATAACATAATATTGTAAGGTATTTTGGGGATCTTTACCGTTCGGGCGCTGACTGATCGTACACACTGCTTCTTTCTTGTTTACCACAAAATCATTTATAAAAGTTTATGCCTTTATTTTAAAAGTTTTCCTCAAATCCTCGGTTTGAGTTCAGTTACGCCCGAAGGTGCACCTGAATCCCTCAAACCAAGGCTCTGATACCAATTTGTAACACCGTAAATTTTCAAACAATTTTTTCATTTCAAAATAAGTTATTTTCATTCAAAACATAGCATAAACATTTCAAGTGTCATGTCAAAAATACAAGTCATCTAAATCCCAAGATCACAAAACATCCTTCAGTGTGTACAGATCACGTCGGCGCCTTCCCACGGACCTCGCTAGTACCTGAAACACATACATAACAACTGTAAGCATAAATGCTTAGTGAGTTCCCCAATATACTACTTACGTATATACGCCTTTCCAGGCCCTGACCTTCCGGTCCATGTGTCTCAGGGGACTTCTGTCCCTGCTGGGTAAACCTTCCGGTCCTATCCACGCCGACCTTCCGGTCCATAACACAACGCCTTCCGGCCCATAACATATTCGCCTTCCGGCCCATAACTTAATGCCTTCCGGCCCATATCAAACATATCATACATAGCACATAAAACACACATATCACATATCATATCTGACCTTCCGGTCACACAGTCAAACCCTTCCGGGTACAGTATAGTGAGAAGACTCACCTCGTGAATATCGAAAGCTAGCAAATCCCGAAATCACTCGTGCTCGATCCGCCAAGATACAATCTCCCTATAACATCATATATCTCTTATCAACACTTTTATCTTCTAAGTTTGACTATCCCTAAGAAGTCAGACATAGGTCAACTCTGGTCAACGGTCAACTTGACCGGACTCGGCGAGTGCTAGGACGACTCGGCGAGTCTAGACGTCCTCACCAATTCTCTAAGATCCCCTTTCTACTCGTCGAGTATCCTCCTTGACTCGACGAGTTCCTCCTGGAAGAATCGCGGGGCCACCCCGACTCAACTCGCCGAGTCTGAAGAACAACTCGACGAGTCCCAGTTAATCTTCAAGCTACTCGCCGAGTCTGTTCATCGGACTCGGCGAGTCCATGCCATGCAACCGCTCAAACTACTTTCTAAGGTCAGAACTGCTCCGACCATTCATAGGTCTGGCCTTCCTAGGCTGATTCATCACGTAAGGTCCTTATTTCGATGCTCATAATACATCCTATGACTCATAACTTACATTTTGACCTAAGGCATAAGGATTCCAATCCAAAACCACCATTGATTCCCGAAATGCTCAGGCATGGGACATTCTGGACTTCCAAAGATCTCAATATAGGGTTCCAATCATTTGGGGGACTAAAGTAACATCCCATCTAGCTACAAAAGGGTTCAATAAACCCTAAATCCATATACACATCAACATAGAAGAATGTAACTCGAAATATTACCTGAATAACGTGCTCTCTGTGTCCCCAATCTACAGAACGTGGCTTCCCTTGTTGTTCCCTTAACCAAAGCTTCTTCTTCCTTGCAAAACAACACTTCCAAACTCAACAATGGTCTTCAACCTTGCTCCAGACGCTCACAATCGAATTAGGGTTTCTCTCAGAGGACTAGGGTGAACAATGACGGCCATAAAGTCCCTCATATACGTCCCAAACCTGAACGGTTAGGGTTTTCGCTAAACAGCGCAGACTCGCCGAGTCCATATCCGGACTCGTCGAGTCCAGTCGCGAACCCGCGACCAGATCCGCGATCCTACTCGGCGAGTCTAGGCTCCAACTCGCCGAGTCCCCTCTTAAAACACCCAAAACATAAATATAACAATACCTGAAATTCCGGGCTGTTACACCAGGTGCTACAGTGAATCAGATCTTTTACACGACGTTCAAATAATACAAATGAAGAAGTCCCACTTTCATCTTGAACATGAACTAAGACCCTGATCCTAACAATTGTAACATAATACTTATAATTACCCAAATTAAAGTGGAAAATATGAATAAAGAAAAAATTAAAGGCACGCATAGTTCAAAAGTAAAGAATGTAGTAACTTGCCATAAACATGGGAAACTCCCTCGCAACCATCACATTTAACAACTTTGTTAGCAACTTTTTTAGAACAATCGCGACAATAAAAAGAGTATCGGCCTTCATCCGCATTGAATCCGATGATAGTAACAATGATGATTAAACTAATTTTCTGGTTCATACATTGTTTGAAACGAAACTTATTAAAATCAAGTAATATATTATTGACATGTAAAATAAAAAGAATATAATGCGCGAAAAAAGTACATTGTTATGTAAACCTTGTTGTAATCTGGAATGTCATCGATGTTTTTGATTGGAAAACGAAGGTAGTAATCCCCTGGATTTTTCATAACTGTATATGGGTTAAGCTGTGTTGTATGAGTGGAAGACTCAACATTCACATCTAAAGTAGTAAGACTACATATATGAAAAAAAAAAACTTGAGGTTAAAAAATAACTATAATAAAAAGTAAGCACATGCAAACAAAAAATAGTGAAGGATTAATGAGTAAAAATAAGACTCACCTTTCTTTGAATTCTAAAATCTAATCGACCCAAACAATCACTTACCAACTTGAGGCTGACCAGGAAAAATATTATAGAAAAATCATGTCAGTAATTGCTTTTAAGTTAAAATTATAATGTGTTGAAATGGACATATAGAATGATATCTAAAATATCCTTACTACCCCAAGCTTTGAGTTTGGCTAAACGTAAAATAATGATAACCGGGGCAGTATCATTATGATGTTCTGAAATGTAGGTGTTAAGCTTACACGCAACTGAAATATGTCTGCCACTAAAAATGCATGGTGGTTATTATAGAAAGATAAAAATAAAATTGTGCAATTTAATAATAAATAAATATATGATTGCATATCTTAGATCTTAGTTATCAACAGTGACTCGCATGGGATCTGACGACACAACTTGTCCAAGAAAATCTAAGAGACAAATGTAATAGATTAATATATGATACAAATGTGTGTTACATTTAAAAAACAAAGTACAAAAATATGGGGAAAATAAGAGAAAAACATACCAAATGTGACGCGAGTGTCAAAATTTGTGGCTAGCAAATCCGGGAAACTGATAAAATGATAAGGATCAACCCTATCAACAAAATCAGTGGATAGACGAACTGTGGTGGTTTTGTAAAAATTTATCTAATGTTTATGAGGAACACATATGTAGTCTTCCTTATTTCTAGCTATACCAAAGTTATTGATCCCCCTAACAGCTCCTTCATCGAATAGGGCTTCAAATACAGGAATGTGACTCTTTTTTATTGATGCATGTATTTTAGTGACCTGTAGTTGATTATGATTTAAATAGTGTAAATAAAATGTGAATGAACTATATTAAAATATAGAATTTTGACCTCTTGGTCAATTAAAATCATGTCAAAGCTCCCAACCATTTTGGGTTGCTTTTATAGGTTTTTTAACACGGATCTTCGAACATTCTATTGTTGCATTGATGTTAGAAACCTTATCGAAGACCAGTTGGAGGCATTGTTGTTTCCCATCATATTGTATTCTTTGAATTGAAAATAAAATAAGTCAAAGGGAATTATGATATGGATTAACAAAAAACATATAGTTATATTATAAGATTTATAGGGATGTATAATATTTCATAATTATAATATGATATATGAAAACTAATTTAATCTAGTTTTTATATTATAAAAAGGTATTAATTAGAGTATGCAATAAAAATATATATAGACTATAAAATGTCAAAACAAAAATAGTTGGAAGCATACCAAAAATAATAATATCTTTATAATATTTTCCATTTTATTAATTCATACTAAAAATAAAGCAAAGACCTTTTTATATGGAGGTATAAAACTATTTAATTACAGTATTCTACGACATTTATTGTAAATCGTTTCCATAATTAAAAAAGTTTTTAATTATATTATGATATCAGAATAAAATAAAAATAAATTGTAAAATCATAAAAAAAACAGTTAAAATCATATTAAAATCATAAATTATCATATTATACGAAATTAAATTTCAAATTACAATTGTATCCACAGCAAAACGAATATGACAATTCTACCCTTGGTTACAATTAGATTGTGTCCTTAGAGTTGAAAAATTAATGAATTTTACCCTACATATAATTAACTATAACAAAAAATTAACATTTTTGTTAAACTGAGCTTTAAACCGATTTCAACATATTAGATGTATGTATAAATTTATGATAATACCTCTATCATTGTTATAATAAAGACACCAATGAAAGTCATTTTGCATTTAAAGGATCATCAGTTAATTGCTTAAATAAAATAGGTACATTATAATCAGAGTATAGATCCCATAACAAGTCAAATACGGAACAATAAGTGTGCGTGCCATGCAGACAACCCGAGCTCTTCCTTTAAAAACTGAAGTACCTGAAACATAAACTGAAAACCGTAAACACAACGCTTAGTGAGTTCCCCAAGATACCACATACCATACATACCATAAACATATAGTGGGCCCGCACCGCTTCGGAACCCGCTCGGCATCGGGCCTTAGCCCGGAAAACATATAAACACATACACATGCAAGAGTGACAAAGACAGTTAGCATACTAACAACATAACATAAACAAGGTCCAACATTGGTGCCTTCGACTCGTTAAACCCGGTGAGGAAACTCACCTCGCACTGCTAAAGTCCCACAGATAAAACTCCAGCTACTGGCTGACAGATCCCCGAACTGTCAACATCAAAACAACTCCCAACTAATAACTGGGTTCCAATGCATAACCATAAATCCATACTTAAAGTAAAAATACTACTTTACCCCAACCTATCTTGATCCAAGCCCAAGGCCCAAACTCACATTTTGAAGGCCCAAAAGCCAAGCAATCAACCAAGGCCCAACATATGGCCAAATTTTCCAAATTTTCCAAATTAGGCCCTAACCCCTTACATGGGCCTTACCCTTTAACACCCATAAAAATCATGCCAATTTAAAACTTTTTGAAATCATTCAAAACCAATCATTACTAAAAATTTGTTTTCAAGATGTTTTCATGCCAGAGTATCCAAGAATCAAATCACAAAAACATAAGGAGGTGCATGATCATGCCTTCTCCTTCCCGCGATCGTCAGAAGTACCTGAAACAAAATCAACAACTGTAAGCCCGAAGCTTAGTGAGTTCCCCCAAAATACCCACACAAAAAATAACATACATGTAATAACAACATATTATGGGCCCAATCAACCATCGGGTTGGAATGCCCCATGCCCTCAACCATCGGGTTGGAATGCCAACATACTATGGGTCCAATCATCCTCGGGATGGTATACCCACAACCATCATGTTGGAATGCCCACATACTACGATTCCAATCATCCTCGGGATTGAATACTCACGACCCACAACCATCGGGTTGGAATGTCCCGGCCTGTTGGCTCTCGCACGAAGTAGATAACCCTCAACCACCAATTAACCATGTGTACATAACTGTTGGATTAATGTCTAAGTCCATAACTATTTTGGCATGTACTTGACCCGATTGTGCATGGTCCTTTTGGGTTGCCTTCACACTAGTGACTAGACATGATGATTGTTGAGGAGAGAGGCTGGTTTATTGTTAAGAATAATAAATTAGGGTATAAATATGATTTGTTAATATATTATATGAATAATATATTAATTTCGAATCATATTATTAATTAGTATTTAATCAGAAATTAATTTAGAATTAATTTTAGGATTAAAGGAACTGACTGAAAGTGCAGGGGCTATTTTTTAATTATTTAATAGTTGAGGCTTTGGGCCATTGGATCACCTTTATTAAGGCTTGAACAAAAATCCTAGAAGGATCTAGGAGTTTTCGTCCAAAGGCTTAAGGAAAGGAGTCCATGGACTTGCTTAGGCCCTAAGCTAAGGGATTAGGGTTTACACCTTGAAACCCTAGTTAGCCTTAAGTATATATAGCACCCTAAGGCACTAAGATTTCGTCCAAGCCTTGGGAAACCCTAAAAGGGACGAAATCTAGGGCAAGATATCCTTCTCTCCTCTCTCCCATATTCATCCTTTCACCTAGTGTGTTTGTGAGCCATTAGAGGTACTACACTCGTGGTACTTGCTTTCAAGAGCTAAGGAAATTCAAGGAACTAGTTGTTATTGCTATATAACAACAAAAGGTATGTATTCTATTTTATATATGAATTTTGAAAATAATATTAGCATGACAGGTTTCTTTTTGTGTTCATAAAGTTGTATAACTAATAGTAAAAACATAGATCCAACTCTAGGGTTGCATGCACACATATGATTGTTTGTTTAAAACCCATTAGTGGTATCAGAGCCATTGGTTTTTGTTTTCAATTAGCTTTATTCAAATGTATGAACTTGAAATATTAGAGTTTATGGCTAATAAACCCTGGAGGCTTGATTTTCGAAATTAGGGTTTCTAAACCCTAGATTTCAAAATTTTTGGTAAGATTTCCTAAACCTTTTTCTTTGGCCCAAGATTTCGATTTTAGGGTTGTCTAACCCTAGAATTTCGAAATTGCCTCTTTCCCCATGATTAGATCCTAAATTTTAGGGATTTGGATATTGCCATATCTTGTAATTATTCTTTAAATGTTTAAATTTGGTAATTAAAGATTTTGAATATCCCATCCCATAATTTCGAATTCTAGGGATTGAAGGGATTAGGTTAAATTAATTGTTTAATTTAAAAGATATCCTTACCAAAGTAAAAGATAATTGTAAAATTAATTAGATAATCATTTCCTTATGTGATAAACTTGATTTATTTGATAGATTATCTTGCAAGAAATTGAATTAGGTCATATTTAGATAATTACTAATTAATTGGTCAATTATTATTATTTGTAATTTGATCTAGAATGTTCTTGCTTATGTTTTGAAAAGTTTCAAAACTTGCCCTCAAGTTTTGGAATTTAAATTGTTTGATTAAAATGTTTAATTTTGAAAAAGTCTAAATTCTAAAACCCTAATTTTGAAAAGTTCAAATTACACCCTTATGGTTTTATTAAATTAATTAAGTGTATGATTAAAAGAGAGTTAATAAATCCATAATGATATGGTTTATATTTAATTAAATTAAAAGTGTAATTTATAAAATTGAACCACCTAGTATTTTAAAAGTGTAAAATACACTCTTATACTATGTATAACATTAAAAGTCTAATATTATATATGTATAACTTAAATGTTAGTCTTACCGTTAGTAGGTCTCATTCACGAAGCCGATCTATAAGGGGGGTATAAGGTTATGGCCTATAAAATGGCCGTTTAATGGGTGTCCACTCTCACCCACCGCTTCCTTGATTGGTGGAGGGTCGTTAGCCGAACAGGTAGGATAGGGCAAACCCTTTCCATTAAAAGTATAATGAAGTACAAAAGTAACTAAATGTTTTTACAAAATTCCCAATCTTAGTTACTTTAGGCAAAAGTGAATTGATGCAATTCCATGAAATTACACTTTGTGCCCTTGCGAAGACGTTAGTGGAGCGTGTGTGGTTAACCGGCACACTAAATGGTTATAAGCAAAGGTAGAAAAGGGTGACTCTTTGTTTGTCATAGTTCGGTGGAGCGTGTGTGGTTAACCGGCACATCGAATAGGCGATTGTAACATTGGGGGGCACCATGTAAGTTTGCATGGTTATTCACACCCTGTTTTGTGATCGTCGGCATGCCAGTCACAAATCGAGGGGCATATCGAGATTTAAACATGCCATTGAAAAGTTCAATGAATCTCAAAAGATCTAGGAATTTTCAATAGATTTAAAACTTAAATTTCTTTTTCGTTTTAATGGTGGAAATTGGTAAATCGTCATTTACCTACCTTCAAATATTCTGCAACTAGATTACGACATCCCTCTTCTAGGTTGTAGAGTATTGTGTTGGATCCTAGCCTCGATGTTTCATTTGGGTGTCACATCGAGGATTCTAATCAACTTAACTTGAATTTTCTCCCGTTTTGTAGATGTCTAGTTATGACAATCATGGTCTTCCCAAATCCCATGGAACAAGATTTCCAAACGAAGATGATATTCTGCGATATGATCGAGGAACAAGAGATCATGCTTTAGTTCCTCCACCTCCTCCAATTATTCTCCCTAACCCACAAGTTCGAAGCCTTGAAAAGTTTAAACTTACTCAAGCCCTTTTGGGAAGTAAACATGAAGAAGGGAAACCTATGTGTACACACGTCTTAGAGATGAAGTCACACAAATCCCATGGAACAAGATTTCCAAACGAAGATGATATTCTACGATATGATCGAGGAACAAGAGATCATGCTTCACTTCCTCCACCTCCTCCAATTATTCTCCCCAACCCACAAGTTCGAAGCCTTGAAAAGTTTAAAGTTACTCAAGCCCTTTTGGCAAGTAAACATGAAGAAGGGAAACCTATGTGTACACACGTCTTAGAGATGAAGTCACACATTGATAGGTTAAGGATGTTGGGTGTCGAGATTTTAGGTGAGTTGGCTGTTAATTGGGTTCTTCAGTCACTTCCTAAATCATATAGTGAGCTCGTTAGAGAGTACTATATGATGGACCATGACGTGACCCTCATTGATTTGACCTATTTGCTTATAGCTGCTGAATCAGCAATGATTTGGTGAGCTGGTCGAGCAAATTTGTCTGGTGAATCAAACTCCCAAACTTCAATGGACACTGAAAATGGTGACATTGGAGATTCAGAAAAAGTAGATTCTGAGATAGTTCCTTGTGCCATTCCAAAAGAGTCCATTTGCTTCTATTGCCAAGAGAAGGGGCATTGGAGACGAAGCTGCCCTATTTACCTAAGAGATCTAAGAGATGGGAGAGTCAAAACATATGGCTCTACTTTAGGTAAAATCCATTAACTAACTCCTTTAAGTTCCTATTCTAGATTCTTGATACATAATGTAATAAGATTACATTTTGATGTTTTGTAGAATCGAAGAAAAGAGAGAAAGCTTAAGGGAAGAAGTGAGCTGAATCTAATTGTGAAGAAATGGATTTCGATTGCATTGCTTGAAGATTAGATTCTTAAGCTACTACTTGGAGTTTGAATAGATTGCTTAGGAATATGTAACAACATATTTCAGTTGAATTGCATTGTAAGGACAAATTTTTCCGCAAAAAAATAAATTTTGATTTTATATTATTTATTTATCCTTGCAATGGTGTGTTTGAAAATTTGATGTTTGTAAGTTTCTATTATTAGCAATAATGGATTTGATTCTTAATTATGTTATTTGTGGAAAGGTCAAGAATTTACCAGATAGGGAAAGTTTCTCATCGCCCAAGTTTCAATTGGATAGAAACTTGGAATCATATAACTTGGTTGCATGATGAATGAGAAATTTCATATTTGGAAATTAGACTAATTTGTTCACAAAGGGTCAAGTGAAGGACTAGGAGATCGAGTACACAAGGTTGTGTGTTGATCAAGTCCACCACAAGAGTAACAGAGATATTCGTCATGATTTACTAAGGTTAAGTAAATATGATTATACTTATGAGATTAACTATAATTTCGAGTTGATTGAAAGAGTTTAAATCAACAACATAATGAATAAGAAGAATCAAGTAGGCAGAAAGATAAAAGTTTCTCTATTCTAAGAACAAGGGAGAGTACCTTTTATTATGTTTTATGATAAGTCTTAATGATTAATAACCATATCTCAATTGATCCTCTAAGTGAGTTTTAGTGCAATTGTATGTCTGAGAAAAGGAATCAAGAACTAAAGAAATGGTTAAATCAAGAAGTCAATCATACTTCGTTCAAATATCAAGTCTTAGAGTTAAGATTGTGAATTGAGTGACAAGTCTCAAGAAGGTTTATAACATTAATCAAATGTGGAGTTTGGAAAAGGTTTTCTTATTCTTGCACATTTGAAATTGGAAAGTTGTGATGTCTTGGATAAGACAAAAGACCAACTAGGACCAATTTTGTGAAGTGTTTTGTGTTGATAAAAGCTACACTAACTCTTGAATATTTTTTTTGTCAAGAAATGTTTATTGACAAGAGAATCTTATATGTCAAGGAGTCAGTGGGAGTATCAATGTCTTGAAAGGTTTCAAGAACAAATCAAGAATAAACCTTATCGATCATCACTAGCACATGGCTTGAGGTTTACAACCTATTGTGTTGACATTATTTTGTTTATGTGCCATTCCAATTGAGTTAATTATGCATGTGAGTTCTATGAGTTCTCATTTGAACGCATAAAAGGCAAGCACCTTGATCAATGAAAAGTACATTGATATGAAAGGGTGAGTTGCTTAACTACTTGGAAGACATGATGGGCACTCGTGTTACCATAAGGCAAGAAATCAAGATTGAGAAAGTTCGTTCCATATGAGTTTGGATTTGTCAGAAACTTTGGTTTTGGCAAATTCGCATGGACAAGAACTCATACACCATTAAAATCTAAGTGTCATAAGATTCCATCCTTCATGAAAATGACTGTGAGGAAATGCTTTCGCTAAGAGAGATTTTAAGAAGATAGTGATTGTG
Source organism: Lactuca serriola (assembly GCF_051521515.1). Lineage (NCBI taxonomy): Eukaryota > Viridiplantae > Streptophyta > Magnoliopsida > Asterales > Asteraceae > Lactuca > Lactuca serriola. The sequence goes on from NC_136409.1 coordinate 201,419,367, forward strand.
AAAATTGTATTCTTGAATTCGATTATGGTTACGGTATCCCTTTCCATAATTCGATTGTGAGATTTGACAATTAGTCTGAATTGTTTAGACACACATATGAGCTATCTAAGGCAAAGGTGTATAAGTTTAAGAAGCTTAGATAAAGGATTATCAAAGCATTAGGTATTAGAAATATGAACTTCATAAATTCAATAAGTATTGTTTTCTGGGAGTTCAGTTGTTTTCTAAAACATGTCAAAGCTAGTGAGAGCATAAGTGTTATGCTTATATGATAATAATCATCATGATAGTGGGAGCATAAGTGTTATGCCTGTATGATTATTATGGCAACTATTGCAAGTTAGCAATATTAATTATAGAAAACAAGAGTTATACTGTGCAAAGTCGTAAGGGTTGAAAAGTTGTTTTGCTATAATTAAGGGAGAGAATATTGTACTTCGTTTCGAAATCTAAAAGCTTAGATTGAGAAATTTTAATAAATTTAGTCAAAGGATACATAGTCTGTTCTTAAATTTCGATTATGATTACGGCATCCCTCTTCATAGTTCGAATTGTAAGAACGTGACACATAAAATATTATGGCAGAAGATTGATAAAGTATCATGTCTTTATGTAAGACATTATGCATCGTATCCCATACGCTTCGGGTATAGGATTGATTGTCAGTGCTATTATATTTGACCATTCTAAAATTTTCCAAATGTCTAGCGCATCTAGATGGAAAAAGGACTACAATCGGTTTTTGACTAAGATAATTAAACAACTATCAAAGGACGACCCAAAGCTCGATGAGGATTAGTCGCTTATGAGTAGTTGGAAGTATGGTATTGGATGACATTATTATGAATAGATAAGATTCTATTAAGAATGAATTGTCATATGGAAAATATGGAAATGTTTCCATATTGGGAGTTGGATATTGAGAATCTATGTCTAGATTAGAAACTTTTATGCAAGAAGAATGTTCAAAGAAATGTACTTTGAGTGAGAAACATCATATCTAATTATCTATAGAATTGTTTCTGATAGCGATTGGCCAAGTCTTGATGATTTTGAGATATGCCTTTACGAAATAATCATTTCATAAAATGTTAGAATCTAGCATAAGTAACAAGAATTTGATATTCTTATACTTATGATAAGGATTGGGAGTTGTGAAATGAGTATGATTGGAAATGTGTTCATTTGATCTATTTCACAAAGTAAGGACCGTATGTAAACATTGTGTGCATGCTGAGAGCATGGGACAAGTGTAGTAATAATTCAAGAAAGAAGTTGATTACCCAAAACAATAAATAATGAGTAATCGATATGGTGATTAAATAAAATGTTTTCTTTATACCTAGAGTTTGGGGCCATATGGGATTAGTATTATTCTTGTGTTTCACTTTGCATGTTTTGACTTCCTGAATAATTAAATTGGTTCAGAACAATCAAATTATTCGAATGGACCACAGTCGTTCATATGTTGGAAGTAGGTATGAATGAAGACTGTCGTGGATTGGTGTGTGGATTGTCTAAAGTGTATTAGACATAAGCAAATGTTTGCTGCAACGTTCATGAGTACTTATGAATATGATTTTGAACATTGGATTAAACCCACACTCACAAGAATCACTTCATGGATTTTATCACGAGTGATTGGTGAGACGATAACATCTTATATTCTTGAAACCGAGATGTGTGAGTCGTATCTTGCGAGTCGGTTACACATTGATAATATGTAAACGTACCAGTAACTTGGTGTTATGAAACATATTGTTGTGTGTGATTCGGTAAGTGAGTGTAAGCAAGCATTGAATCAAAGTTTATCCGTTCCCTTTATCCAAAGTAGGATGAAAGCGATATCTGTGGGCCCCTCGATGATTTAGTGATGACACCCTAAGTGCTTGGCCAAGTCGGGACTAATTTGATGTGTTCAATTATAGTCTGTTCTCAGTCGTCGTAAATCAGAAATCGGGAAACAGAACATAGATCGAGAGAATGATCAAAATCCATATCTCAATTCTATATGATATCAATAATGGAGGAATATATGATCCCTTATCTAAAGGACACGCTTCTGATAAGATCAGAGTTGACAGCGGCTTTTGAAAGCTATGATTGCTAATCAGGATCTGAGGTTATACGCATAATAGTTATTAGACTTATCCAAGTGGGAGACTGTTAGATTAGTGTCTAAGTCCATAACTATTTTGGTATGTACTTGACCCGATTGTGCATGATCCTTTTGGGTTGCCTTCACACTGGTGACTAGACATGATGATTGTTGAGGAGAGAGGCTGGTTTATTGTTAAGAATAATAAATTAGGGTATAAATATGATTTTTTTAATATATTATATGAATAATATATTAATTTCGAATCATATTATTAATTAGTATTTAATCAGAAATTAATTTAGAATTAATTTTGGGATTAAAGGAACTGACTAAAAGTGCAGGGGCTATTTTGTAATTATTTAATAGTTGAGGCTTTGGGCCATTGGATCACCTTTATTAAGGCTTGAACGAAAATTCTAGAAGGATCTAGGAGTTTTCGTCCAAGGGCTTAAGGAAAGGAGTCCATGGACTTGCTTAGGCCCTAAGCTAAGGGATTATGGTTTACACCTTGAAACCCTAGTTAGCCTTAAGTATAAATAGCACCCTAAGGCACTAAGATTTCGTCCAAGCCTTGGGAAATCTTAAAAGGGACGAAATCTAGGGCAAGATACCCTTCTCTCCTCTCTCCCATATTCATCCTTTCACCTAGTGTGTTTGTGAGCCATTAGAGGTACTACACTCGTGGTACTTGCTTTCAAGAGCTAAGGAAATTCAAGGAACTAGTTGTTATTGCTATATAACAACAAAAGGTATGTATTCTATTTTATATATGAATTTCGAAAATAATATTAGCATGCCAGGTTTCTTTTTGTGTTCATAAAGTTGTATAACTAATAGTGAAAACATAAATCCAACTCTAGGGTTGCATGCACACATAGGATTGTTTGTTTAAAACCCATCAATAACAGATAATCACATAACAATATACAAACAGACATACCGATTTATAGGTTACTAAGCATAGCAACGTCCTATTTACCAGGATACTCATATAACTGATCATAACCACATAGAAACATCCTATCTACTAGCATACCGATCTAACATATCAGACTACCATAAAACAGGATAACAATCCAAAGGGCCGGCCTTGGTGCCTCAGACCCTTGAGTATAGTGAGGAAAACTCACCTCACTAGTAGCTCGAGATGATAATGTCAAACTCCCCGAATACAACTCCAAACTCAATCACCTACATCCACCAATGGTCCATTTCCATAAATTTACTAAAATATCCCCAGATGTCAAAATGGTCAACCCTTGGTCAAAGTTAAGGTTAACAGTCAAGGTCAACAGTCCATGTTGACCCAACTCGCCGAGTGCAACTTACTGACTCCTCGAGTTCTTTCAGAACTCAAAGAATCGCTAAAACCCCAGTTGACTCGCCGAGTTTTCAGACAACTCGTCGAGTCCATGCAGTGTCTAATTGTCGGGAAAACTCTAACAAACTCACCGAGTTCATGCAGAAAACAAAAATGGGAAACCCTCATTCGACTCGTTTAGTTTTTTGATGCAAATCTTCGAGTCCCTTCATTCCATTTCTCATTTAGATGTTTTTACGTGAAACCAAAGCTCCAAACTGTAGATCTAGGCTCCTAGGGTGTTGCTATCACGTAAAGTTGCTAACTTTACGTGCTTGCGTGGCTCCTTGAAGCTAAACCACTCATAACTAGCCTTAGAAGAAGGTTTTGGACATAAAGGAGAGCCAAAGCTTCATAAAGCTTGAGGCTTTATGTCCATAAGGGCATAGAGGAGTCCAAATCTGAAACCATGACTTGTGACAAGCTCAAATCCAAAGGTAACCCCCATTTTGCACCAAAAAGACCATATTCTCATATAAGAAGATATCTATCAAATGGAAGGCCAAGGTAAAAACTTTTTACCTTCAAATGCAAGCCAAGACGATGTAGACACTGGATCTAAAAGCTTCTTCTCGTTCCAAGCTTCTTAATCTTAAAACTTCTTCAACAAGTGCACCAATAACACACTTTAGCCTCTCACACACTCATGAATAGGGTTTAGATCGATTAGGGCTTCTTTTGGTCGTCAAAAAGTGGTAAGGAGGCTAGAGGAAATGACTTAAGGTCCTTTAAATAGGGTGCAGACCCTAAATTTTAGGGTTTCCATGCACAACCTCTATTCATTGAGTCGGGGTCCACCGACTCGTCGAGTAGAAATCATAAATTACGCGAGCTGACTAGGGTCGACACGACGAGTTGGGGTCTCTAACTCGTTGAGTTCCCTCAAGAAAATGAATATAAAGCTTTTAAAACTTATACCTAGGAGTCGGGATGTCACATGCCCTAAAGCCCATCCAAATATCCTAGTCCATACACTTGTTCTCGGATGGCCTAACAAGAACCCAAACACCTAAGCCCAAAGAAGGCCCAACTCGAAGCCCAACATAATTAGGGTTTTTACATAAAATGACGATTAGGGTTAAGTAAAAACACTTAACCCGTTAAGGACTTCCATTAAGTCCATCACTCTACTAGGTCAATTATACAATATGGTCGGGCATAATTCATAATTCCAATTCGACGGTTCAAACGCGGGTCCCGACAAATCCCAAACTAAAGTCTCCAAAAATTAGGGTTTCCAACTCAAGCACTTGTCGCAGGGTCCAAAGTTAAGTTTTTTGGTAAATTCGGGTTTTACTAGGTCGGGCACCACCCACTGCCATCTCGGACGGTGGTGGTCGACGGTGGCTCACGGCGACAGCCACCACCTTGCGGCGGTGGTGGTGGATTTTCCTTAATCTTTCCAACCAAAAATTTCTTCTACAACCTCAAGCCATACTTCACATGCATATTATCACAAAACACACACACAGCCACCTCCTACGGTGGTTGGTGGCGGCACGAGATGGCAGAAGGTGGAAACCACCATGGTTGGTGGCCATCGTGGTTCTTTTCGGTTTCCGGCCAACAAACACGCTCACATAGTTGACAACCACAACCAAAACACACCTACACACATTGCGAACACAGTTGGTCCCTTCTTAAGGTAGCGAACCTCGACCGGAGCAATTCTGAAAAGCAGGTTGCACGAGCGGCTGCGGAGGCTAGCTGTTGCGGAACGAAATCAGGATCGAAAGGGCAGCCGAAATAGCGTCGAAAACTGTTGAGTGCGACTGTGGACGGCGATAGAAAGAATATGAAGAAGAAAGGTGGCGGAATGGTGGCAACGGACACATCCCGTACTCACGTCGACAATCTGATCTCGTCGGAAGGGTAACGTGGGCAGTGACAGCGACATCGACATTAGGGATGGCAGCGCCGGAGATGGTAGAGACAAGTGTAGCGGCTGGAGAAAAACAATGTAAGGTTACAGTTCATCCGTGAAAACCAGATGGGAAGGAGGCATCAGGTTTAATCCTGTGTTCCTTCAAACTTTTATTCATTTTTCCAAGTTTAGTCCATCTTCATAAGATCTTTTCAAATTAACTCCCAAACTTACCACCACTGCCTTCAAAAATCTTTACAAAAGTACTCCGAAAATTACATTTAACCCCCAATATTCCCAAAATTATGACATTTAACTCCCGAACCGAACAGCCTGCTAAATTATTAAGGAGTTAGGGTTACAATAAAATAATATGATTTACATCTCGGGGTTAAGGGTTTATTTATTTATTTTCAAACGGAGTGTTACAATCTTAAAAAGGATAAAATTTTGAGAGTTATTTAAGCGCGAATAAAATCACATCTCCAATAATAAGAGTAAAAAACCAAATCTTGTTCTTTTAACGGGGAAAGTCACAACAGTGGTTGGGGAACATTGGTTGTGGTGTAGTTGTTTAGGGTTAGCAAAAGGAGAAAGTTGTTTTTTTTAATGTCAATTGAAAAACTTAAAATTCTTATGAGTTTTAGAGAAAAAAGAAAATAAGAACCGCCAGAATTCAAAGAAAATGCACAATAATTGCTTCAAAGTTCGAATAGAAAATGACATAATAAAGGCATCAACTCGCTTGTTTAGATCAGTTGAATTGCTTTGAAAGATTGAAAGCCCGACTTCAAATCTCCTATTTAGCTCAACTCACTGATTTGCGGTTCTATTATCATTTGCCAGAAAAATTCGTTGTGGATATTATACCCATGAGTAGTGTGGACCATCCCAACACTAAAATTGTTGGAATAGTGTCTAAGGCTGCAACTATATTAGGCAAGTATTTGACCCGGTTGTGCATGGTCCTTTTGGGTTGCCTTCACCATAGCAACTTGATAGGATGATTTATTAAGAGAGAATAAATATTATTAATATATTATGGGAATAATATAAAGAATAATAATATTGTTATTTGATTAATATAAGTCTTAGAATTAATTTGGTGACTTAAAGAGATTAATTAAATAAGACGGTATAAACTGTCAATTGTTTGATAGTTAAACTTTAGACTGTAAATCCATATTGGATAGGGGTTGGACGAATTCTAGAAGCTAAGGATAGCTTAAAATCGTCCAAGTCTATCTAAGGAATGGATTTGGATTGCTTTAAGAGAAGATTATCCAATTAGGGTTTAAGCCGTAACCCTTAAGGAGTCTACAAGTATAAATAGACCCTATGGCAAAGGGAAATCGGTACTTGATCTAAAGTAGAGAACCCCGGGCCGAATTCCTCCTCTCTCCTCTCTCTCAAATCATCCTCCTTGCTATTTGGTGTCTGTAAGCCATTAGAGGAGTGACAGTTGTGACTCTAGAGCTCCAAGACAACAAGATCAAACAAGAGATTCAAAGGTATGATTCTAGATCTGTTTTTGTATTGTTCTTAAACCTAATTAGTCATTAGAAGTCTTGGATTCAAAGCATGTTTAATTAGAAAGCCTAGATCCAAGCATTACGGTTTTGCATGCGCACATAGGAAAGTTCTTATGGCTAAAACCCATCAGTGGTATCAGAGGCTAGAGTGGTTTCTATTAAATTGTTGCTTGTTTGTTTGAAACTTGTGTGCAAAATTCGAATTTTGTGTTTTTGAGTCGTAAACTCAACGAGTCCCATGGTGGACTTGACGAGTTGGCCTAACACGACGAGTCCAGTTGGGAACTCGACGAGTTCAAGCGTCAGGAAGGGCCAGATTCGGGATTTTTTCATACTTATCTTATGGAAACTTACCTTTATCATATTAGATCAATCTTAATCCGATTTTCTGAGAAGTTAGTGGAGCGTGTGTGGTTTACCGGCACACTAATTGGTTCTAAGCAAAGGTGGCAAAGGGTGATTCATTGTTTATCATAGTTCGATGGAGCATGTGTGGTTTACCGGCACATCGAATAGGTGATCGTTACAATGAAGGCACCATGTGAATTTGCATGGTAATTCACACCCGCTTTGTGATCCTTGGTATCCCAGTCACAAACAAGAGGGGCATATCGAGATTTAAACATGTCATTGAATAGTTTCAATGAATCTCATCCGTACCTAGGAATTCTCAATACATTTAGGACTTAAAGTTATGTTTTTATGGTGGAGAATTAGTGAATCGTCATTCACTTACCTTCATATTATTTGCATGTTAGATTACGACATCCCTTTTCTAATATGTAAATATTGTTGTTGGATCCTAGCCCTAATTTTTCTTATTGGGTGATAATTAGGGATTCATATTCTAATCTATCTTTGTCCTTTCTAATTGTAGATGTCGAACGCAAACAACGTTGCTGCTAGTTCTTTCACATTGATGAGCCTTTGCCAAAAGGTCACTTTCAATGGAACGAACTTTAGCGAATGGATAAGATACATTCGCACCATTGCTCGCTATGAGGATAAGGAGTATGTCCTCGATGAGAAGCTCGAGAAAATCAACCCTGAAATTGCTACTCCGGCTGAAATGACCGGTTTTGAAACTCATGAGCGAGATGCAATGAAGGTACATTGCATCATGATAGCCACCATGAACCCCGAATTCCAAAAGTCCTATGAGGACATGTACCCGTACGAGATGCATCAAGACTTATTGGAGAGATACCACCAAAACGCGAGACAAGAGCGTTATGAGATTTTCACTAACATGATTTTCGCTAAGATGGGTCATGGAGAGTCTCTTACCGTGCACCTGCAAAAGATGCAAAGGTATGTCGACCGCCTTCGCAAGTTAAATGTTGACTTTGGGGAAGACTTGGCGATCGACATGGTGCTTCACTCTTTGCCTCCGAGCTACAATCAATTTAGGATGACCTATCACATGAACAAAGAGGAGGTCACCCTAAGCAAACTCCAAAGTCTCTTGAGGGTCGCTGAGAGCAACTTCAAGGACAAGTCTGTTGCACCAACTCCCAATCCGCCCGCTGCTCCTATCTTGGCTAATGGACAAGGAAAGGGAAAGAAGAGGAAGGCTTCGTCTAAGAACTATCGTAAGGTTAAAGCCCGAGATGGCGCCTCTTCTAGTGGGACCAAAGTCGATCCTGCTAAGCCATGCCCTAACCCAAAGGAGGCAGAGTGCCACCACTGCCATAAGATAGGGCATTGGAAGAGAAGCTGCCCATAGTACCTGCAAGCCATTAAGGAAGGAAAGATCAAGCCGTCTTTCGCAGGTATATACACAATTAAATCTAACGATTCTAATCATGCTATTTCTTGGGTTCTTGATACCGGTTGTGATTATCACATTTGTTCTAATGTGCAGGGACTAATAAGAAGTAGGGATGTGGAGCAAGGAAGGATCAATCTAATCATGGGAAACAGAAGATCGTCGCCTGTGACCAAGATTGGAGTGTATTCTTTAGTGCTTAGGAATAATTTATGTTTAGATTTGAAAAATTGTTGCTATTCGCCAGAAATGCCTAGAAACATCATTTCATTTCATGGTTTGTTTAGACAAGGTTCTAGATTTTCTTTTAATAATGAGAATGGTTCTATTTTGGCTTATCTAAATGGCGTCTTTTACTTTGAAGCTATACCATGTAATGGAATTTATGAAACCGTTATGATTGTTGATAACTTAGGAAATGATGTTTTGAACATAGATTCTTCCACTAGTATGGATAAAGCATCCTTGTGGCATTGTCGTCTTGGACATGTCAACAAGAAACGCATAGCCCAACTCCAAAAGGATGGAGTGTTGGAGTCATTCGACCTTAGGGAAGATGACACGTGCGAGTCTTGTTTACTTGGAAAGATGACTAAGTCACCCTTCACAAGTACGTGTGAAAGGGGTGAGGGTCTGTTGGACCTAATACATACCGATGTATGTGGACCGTTTAGATCAACCACGAAGGATGGGAACCGCTTCTACGTGACTTTTACCGATGACTATAGTAGATATGGGTATATTTATTTGATCAAGCAAAAGTCAGAAACTTTTGAAAAGTTCAAAGAGTTCAAGAATGAAGTGGAGAATCAATTGGGCAGGAAAATCAAGATGCTTCGATCCGATCGAGGAGGAGAGTACCTAAGTCTTGAATTCCACGATTATCTCAAGGAGTGTGGAATAGTTTCACAATTGACGCCACCTAGGACACCACAATTGAATGGTGTGGCAGAAAGGCGTAATCGAACCTTATTGGATATGGTTCGCTCTATGATGAGTCGTGCTTCAATATCAATCTCTTTTTGGGGGTATGCCTTAGAGACTGCCGCCCATATCCTTAACCGAGTCCCTACTAAGAAGGTTGCCAAAACACCTCATGAGATGTGGATAGGGAAAGCTCCCTCGTTGGCACATATCAAGGTTTGGGGTTGCGACGCTTTCGTAGGACGAGATACTCACGAAAAGCTAGAACCTCGAAGTGAGCGATGTATTTTCATCGGCTACCAGCAGAAATCCTTTGGATATCTCTTTTATAGACCGAAGGACAATGTCGTCTTCGTTGCGAGGAGAGGAGTTTTCCGAGAGCGAGAACTCATAAGCCAAGGAGACAGTGGGAGGCAAATCGAGCTTGAAGAGATTCAAGAGTCGATAGATGAAGGAACCTCTACCACTGGCACTCAACCCGAGGAGGAAACTCAGGTTGAACCGATTGACGAGTCCTTACCTCTTAGATGTTCCGATAGAGTTAGAGTTCAACCCCAGTTCTATGGTTTTCATATTACTACCAAAGGGGACACGTATATTAGTGATGGTACACTAATAAATCTTGATGAACCTAATAGCTATAAGGAAGCCATGGCAGGCCCGGAGTCTGCAAAATGGAAAGAGGCAATGGATAGCGAGATCCAATCCATGTATGATAACCAAGTTTGGAATTTGGTTGATAATGTGCCCGGACGTAAGACCGTTGGGTGCAAATGGATCTTCAAGAAGAAGACCGACGTGGATGGAAAAGTACACACATATAAAGCGCGATTGGTCGCGAAGGGCTTTACTCAAACTCCCGGAGTTGACTATGATGAGAACTTCTCACCAGTTGCGAAGATAAAATATATTAGAGTGATGCTAGCAATTGCCGTATTTCATGATTATGAGATTTGGCAAATGGATGTCAAGACCGCTTTCCTTAACGGAAAGTTGGCTGAGGATGTTTACATGGCTCAGCCAGAGGGGTTTGTGGATCCGAAGCATCCGAATAGAGTGTGTAAGCTTGAGAAGTCCATTTATGGACTTAAGCAAGCGTCTCGCAGATGGAATCTTTGCTTCGATGAGAAAGTCAAAGAGTTTGGATTTGTACGAAGCGAAGATGAATCTTGTGTATATGTCAAAGCCAGTGGGAGTATAGTAAGCTTCCTCGTTCTATATGTCGATGACATATTACTCATAGGAAATGACATCCCGACTCTGCAGGAAGTTAAGTCCTGGCTCGGGAAGTGCTTCGCTATGAAGGACCTCGGAGAGGCTTCTTACATTTTGGGAATAAGGATAGTGAGAGAAAGAAGTAAGAAACTAATTGGACTTAGTCAGAACACTTACTTAGAGAAGGTACTAAAACGTTTTAGTATGGAAAACTCAAAGAAGGGAGAATTACCGATACAAAGTAATGCCAAGTTGTGTAAGACTCAAAGTCCGAGTACCAAAGCTGAAATAGCATAAATGAGCCGAGTACCATACGTTTCCGCAGTTGGCTCAATCATGTACGCTATGACTTGTACTCGCCCTGATGTAGCCTTTGCTTTGAGCATGGTTAGTAGATATCAAGGGAACCCTGGCAGAGCCCATTGGATTGCGATGAAGAATATCCTTAAGTACCTTTGGAGGACGAAGGAATGGTTCTTAGTCCTCGGAGGGAGTGATGACTTGAAGGTGCGAGGGTATAGTGACGCCAGGTTTTAGACCGACAGGGACAACTACCGTTCGCAGTCGGGCTGGGTCTTTACCCTGAATGGAGGAGCAGTGACTTGGAAAAGTTCCAAGCAAGAAACCGTAGCTGATTCAACGTGCGAATCAGAGTACATTGCAGCGAGCGAAGCGTCGAAGGAGGCAATATGGCTGAAGAACTTCATCGGTGATCTTGGAGTTGTACCTGCCATAAAGGAGCCCATGGAGATTTTCTGTGATAATGAAGGACCGGTTGCCTTGACCAAGGAACCGAGGGATCATGGTAGATCTAGACATATCGACATAAAATGTCACTTTATTAGACATTGTGTAGAAGAAGGACAACTCGTAGTGAAGAGGATATCATCAGAAGATAACCCAGCAGATCCGCTTACGAAGGGACTGAGCAGGGTTAAGCACTTGCAACATGCTAGGAGTATTGGGCTGAAGGATGATATTAGCATAAATCAGATAGTAGTAGAAACGTGTAATAGATAAATGTAATTAACATTTGATGATTAAATAAAGGAGTTTTATTTATGAGTAATGTTACTGTCTTATGTTAATTGTTTAACTATCGTTTCATTTTGCATGTTTTGACTTCCAGAATAATTGAAATTGTTAAGAATAATCGAATTATTCAAATTGTCCACAGTCGTTCATATGTTGGAAGTAGATATGAATGATGATTGTCATGAATTGGTGCGTAGATTGTCTGAATGGTATTAGACATGGCAAAAGATTGTTGTGACGTTCATGAGTGCTTATGAACTGGTTTTGAGCATTGGAACAAACCCGTGCTTGCTGGAATCACCTTATGGAATATGATATAAAAAGGGTGATCGCAAGACGATAATATCATATAGTCTTAAAACCTAGATATATGGTTTGTTATTTGTTAATTGGTTGTACATTGATAATGCAAAAACGCATCAGTAACTCGGTGTTATAAAATGTATTGTTGTGTATAGTTGATTAATGAATAAGTAAATGCATATAAGTCGAAGTTTATCTGTAACTTTTATCCTAAGTAGGTAAAAGCGATATCTCGGCCGCTCGATGATTTGATTTGACTTATGTGTCGGGCCCGGTCAGAACTGAATTGATGTGTTCGATTAAGTTCTATGTCAAATAAATCGGAGATCGAGAAACCAAAATGCTAGACGAATCATTCCATAGAATTGTCAGCATGATATCTAACAGAGGACTGTACGATCCCTTATCTAAAGGACAAGATTGATTAGATCAGAGTTTGACAACGTCTTTGAGAGCTACGATTGCAAATCGAATTGTACTTGTGCATATAGTTACTAGACTTATCCAAGTGGGAGACTGTTGGAATAGTGTCTAAGGCTGCAACTATATTAGGCAAGTATTTGACCCGGTTGTGCATGGTCCTTTTGGGTTGCCTTCACCATAGCAACTTGATAGGATGATTTATTAAGAGAGAATAAATATTATTAATATATTATGGGAATAATATAAAGAATAATAATATTGTTATTTGATTAATATAAGTCTTAGAATTAATTAGAATTAATTTGGTGACTTAAAGAGATTAATTAAATAAGACGGTATAAATTGTCAATTGTTTGATAGTTAAACTTTAGACTGTAAATCCATATTGGATAAGGATAGCTTAAAATCGTCCAAGTCTATCTAAGGAATGGATTTGGATTGCTTTAAGAGAAGATTATCCAATTAGGGTTTAAGCTGTAACCCTTAAGGAGTCTACAAGTATAAATAGACCCTATGGCAAAGGGAAATCGATACTTGATCTAAAGTAGAGAACCCCTGGCCGAATTCCTCCTCTCTCCTCTCTCTCAAATCATCCTCCTTGCTATTTGGTGTTTGTAAGCCATTAGAGGAGTGACAATTGTGACTCTAGAGCTCCAAGACAACAAGATCAAACAAGAGATTCAAAGGTATGATTCTAGATCTGTTTTTGTATTGTTCTTAAACCTAATTAGTCATTAGAAGTCTTGGATTCAAAGCATGTTTAATTAGAAAGCCTAGATCCAAGCATTAGGGTTTTGCATGCGCACATAGGAAAGTTCTTATGGCTAAAACCCATCAAAAATAACTTAGGGTTAAGAAGAATGTTGAAATATAAGTTTTGTGGAATATGTTCCTAATATGATTTTTTGTACCGAAATACTTTAAGATACTAACACTTATTTGGAATAACATTTACGATTTTGAACAAAGAATCCAACAAATAAATGAAAAGGAATTAGAGGGATTTATGGAGTTGTTTAGATTCTTGGATGAATTCGCACTTCATCAATGGTCATCCATCGTCACTGAATCCATTTATGATATCCTTGAATCCTCTGTAATTGTAATGAAATGAAATTGTAAATTTTATATTAAAAAAAATAGACAATGATTTGATGGCATCCAAGAAATTGTTTTTTTACTCACTTCAATTTGTTTAATCGAGCATGTAAAATCCTCATTTTTTGGTTTTTCATTATCGTTAATGTTTTTAGTCATAGACGGGTAACCGAAAAACCAAAATATTAAATTTTATTATATAATATGGTGTTTAAGTCTACACTTTAGTCTTTATATTTAAATAGAATTTACTTAAATTACCATAAATGAAATAAAATCATCATTTTGAAGTAAAGATACACGATTATTGCCCTAACCTATTTTATTCGAGTTAGAAAACAAAATAAGATATTAATTTATCCTAAAATTACACAATCAGTCATTGATACCTTGCTAATTAGACAACATCGCTTATTGGTGATCTCATATGTCATCTTTTATTTAAGTGTTAGGTTATTATCTTTTGGAAATTATGTATCCTCCCTAATAAATCAAAACCTTTTTGCCACATGCCATTTTATCTTTCATTACGACACTAGACATTTTTCTAGAATTTTTTAATATTTTATTTTTCATTTGTCATTTTATTGTAATTTTTCATTTTATTAAATTAAAATTTCCCATTTAATATGTAATATAATATATATGTAAGATATTTATTAGAAAGTGTTTATATATGTAATCTATTCAATGTATTAAAACCTAATTAATTGTAATAATTTAAATTTTTTCTCATTTTTCTTATAAATTCAAACTTCTTAAATTGTTAAAATTTCATATTTAATTTTTTTAAAATAAACCCATGTAATACATGGATCTCACACCTAATCTCTAAATATTATTAAAAGAGAAACTTTATAACATCATCTTAAACAATTATGACCCTTGATTGTGTTTTAATCCTATGTTTTCCACCCTTAGATCAAGTTGCTGACATCATCTTTCCCAAATGGAATGTATTTAATTTCAATAAAAGCTTTCCATATATTAAATCTTGAATTTCCGGTTATAAAAATTTTAATATTGTCAACCAATTTTATAAAACGTAACTTATATTAAATTTAGAAAATGTAATAAAGACTATTAAAACTCACCAAAATTAAATTGAATAAGACGGAAGTGCCCTAATTTCAATTGAGTCTATGTTTTTTTCTTCTTATCAAGACGCATACACAGACACACAAATCCTCCATCCCGATATGTTGAAGCTTCCTTCTTCCCTACCATTGTCGTCACTAGCGTCTCTGCCTCCGGTCGGGGTCGACTATTACACCTCCAACGACTTCTTCAGGTAATGTTTTCAGTCTGTCTATTTCTCTTGCTATGTAACCGATCTTCCCCTTTTTCCTAAATTCAAGGATTTGACATAAAATTTGTTGTTCGTCAATATGCCACTATAATTTAACTTATGGTTTGTTCAAAATCGTTGGTAATAATAATAATGATAAAATTAGTTATGTATGTTTTAATGGATTTGAAAATTGGTTATGTAACTTTGACGCACTTTTGATTTTCTGAATTGAAGATGAAACACTGAAGTTTAAGAATTAGCACTCATCAACGTCAGAATTCTATTGCCATTAGGATATTAGAGAGTGAACAAATGTTGAAACAGAAAATTGATTCCAGGCTAGTCTTTATTTGTAACAATCCTACATTGTTATTACTTATGAGATGGTCGTGACCTTTTTTGTTATTTAATCTTTACTTCATACTACATATTTGAATTTAAATTTGGGGGTGTGCTCAATTGCGGGATTCTGAGAAGGATTGCTAAGAATCAGTCATTTCATTCATTTCCCCAATTCCATCGTATCAAACTGTAAACTTTCTTAATATTTATTTTTGGCAGGAATCTCAGAGTTATCCAACGAAACATCTTTTATTGTTATTTTCATCTTGTGCTTAAATCAAAATCCTTATTCTTATAAACAATGGGTGGGTTTTGTATAAACCGTTTTTTACTATTTAGTTCACATAAAAAAAAAAGTTACCATTGGTTTCGTTGCTTATTGGTTTGGTTTTATCTATCTTTCTAACCATAAACCAAACCGAAATCTAATAAAATTTATTTTTATTGCAAGTTTTTGATTTGTTTTAATTAGGATAATTATTTTACTTATTATAAATTATTTTTTTAGCTAATTGTTATATATTTTGTTTTATATTTATATTTATGATTTTTAATTAGGATAATTATTTTACTTATTATACATTATTTTTGTAGCTAATTGTTATATATATATATATATATATATATATATATATATATATATATATATATATATATATATATGATTTTTATCGAGGACTTTAGAATTAATTAACTTTGATTCAACAAGGTCTATGTTATATTTAAGAGAAAGTTTTAAAAATCTTTTTCGCTTTTTCTCATATTTACTAAAAATCGTAACTTGATTAGTATCAGTCCATGTCATAGCTTTGTAATGATTTTGGGTTTCCCTTGATTCATGAATGATTGTTTTGGCATATCATAATTATTATCACTACTAGACAACTGATTTATGTACACAAGCAATCGAAATAAATAGTAGTGATTGATCCCAAGTATACATAAGTATACACAAGCAATCTGAACACTATTTCTTATAGCATTATGTATTATAATAATCGTAACATTTTGATTAATTATTATCACATAATCATTTTCTATCTTTTTTTACATTAATTAATGTATATGAATTGTTTTAAACACGCTGATATAAATGAAGTTGCATCAACATTCACTATGGTAAAAAGACAAACGGTGGTGAACCACTGCTCTTAGAATCCAATAATGATGCTTAAATTCTTTCTGAATCATCTTTAAACAAGCTTGTTGGAGCTGCTGACATGCACAACTTAGAGGAACATTTAAAATAAATTAACTTATGTCTATTAATCTTAGAAATAAAGTCAAGAAACATCAACACACTTTCATTTATTTGTGCCTTATATCGTTTCTACTTTTATTTCTTTAATATACAAATTAATGAAGTATAACCATCAATAATACTTCATTTTTCATAAAAATGACTAAAAAGCCCTTGTATTTTTGTAGGAAATGGATCATCCAACTACCCTTACATGTAATTTAAGACCATATGAGAACCAAACTATTTATTGGATGACAGAATCAGAGAAAGGTATGGATGCTGAAAAAGCAGAAGAAACACTTCATCCATGTTTGGGTGCATATAATATATGTGATGAGTATGATACTTGAAATCTCAAATTTTAATTATATAATTTTTTTTTTTAATTTATAAATTATTTACTTTAACAAAAGGGCCACGCAATTTATGTAAGTATGTTCTCTAGGGAAGCAACTACTAAATTACCAAAAGCAACAAAAACAACCATTAAATGGGTAAGTTTGTTTTTACTTAAAATTGATTAATTACAAGAAATATTAATGTACTTTTACTTCCATTGATTTATTTATTAAAGCGTAATGTTTTAATTTATTCTTGTTACAACATTGTACTTTAAAAATTAGGTTAACCTGATTAAAAACCTTATATTTTGTTATTTTTTCCGGATTAAAACTCAACTTTATTTTTTTTCTTAAAAATACCTTATATATTTTCATTTTTTCCAAAAAAAAATATCAACCTTCTAACTATTTCCGAACAAATCATGAAATCTATTTTGTTTTTTCAAAAAACCCTCAAATTCTACAAGTTTTCAACAAAAAATAACTGAAAGGGTCTGATTAGAAAAAACCAAAAAATACAAGGTCTTTAAAAAAAAGAGGTGAGGTTTAATCTGAAAAAACACAAAATATAAGGTCTGTTATGAGATTAAACCTTAAAAATCTAAATACAAAGTGTAGATTTAAAGTATAATGTCGTAATAAAAAAGACCAAAACTTTAATGTTGTAATTGACTGAATTCTTCATAGTAAATTTTATTAATAAGAAAAAAAGTTAAAAGTAAAATGTTTTAAAAGAAAAAAAAGAAAGTTAGATGCTATGACACACAAATAAATGGAAGTATTTAGTTTTTTTGATAATAAATAGTTAAATACACATACAAATGATTTTTTTTCTTTTTTTGATTTGATTATAATTGTACAAATATTAGCCGTTGCAATGAGACTTGGTAAATTTGTGATGGGAATTTCTTTGATCCTTGCAAGAACAGGAAAAGGAACCCTAGAAATCAAGGGCAAAATATTTCATAAAAAGTAGAATAGAGATTCTTAAAAAA
Organism: Lactuca serriola; assembly: GCF_051521515.1. Lineage (NCBI taxonomy): Eukaryota > Viridiplantae > Streptophyta > Magnoliopsida > Asterales > Asteraceae > Lactuca > Lactuca serriola. Next base: position 201,437,202 of record NC_136409.1, read on the forward strand.
TACCAAGAGGTGGAATGCTCATTGTTTGTCCAATGGCTTTGTTGAGTCAATGGAAGGTTTGACATTTTTGTTTTTATATGTTGCACTGACAATGACTTACTTGATTTTGTCTATGCAAAAGACGTAAGTGCCATTTTCATCTTCATAATTGAGAATAGCCATAGAAAAAGTAATGTTAACTCTGAATCATGAAAAATCAACCATTTTTTCAGTTATTTTTTTTTATTAATGAAAGGTTTGACTTTTAGTCTTTATATGTTACACTGACATGACATGACAAAACAAGTTGTGACAACGATTGTGACATATACTGATAATTTACTTACATGATTGATGATGTTGTGTTTTGGAAGGTTTTTGGCTCCTTTGCTTCGGCTGCAATCAGGATTAGGATAATAGGAATTAGAAGGTAAAAAAAGTCAAGTGCAAACTCTAAGACCAATAAATTCATAGTACTGAATGGTGTTAAAAGAAACAATGTTAGTTATACTTGGGACCTAATTTTATCAAAGGTATAGCTGAAGATTAATTTAGTAACAAAATTAATCTTTTTTTTTCTTATTTTTCTTAATGTTGTGTTGGTTAGACTCTTGGATTTCTTCATGGTATTTTCAGGTCATCAATAATCATTTTGACATGCTTTTGGTTGCTGGTGCAGGTTGTCAGTCCCTTTCAACAAGGCTAGATCTTCTATTAAACTATTTATGGTTAATTATGTTCAGTGTAGACTTTATGGTTAATTCTAAGTTATCGGAATGTTGTCTATTATAACCTTTCATGAATTATTTTGAAATGACATATTGTAGGGATCCTTGATGAAATCTTATAGCACTATAATTCTATGTAATGCCTTATCGACATATTTACAAGATTAATAGAGCTTGCATCGGGACATATGGACATCAATCAAAACTAGAGGTAAAAGGCAACAACATTCTGTTCATATTACAATTATATTTTATTTCTAATTCCGGAGAAGTGGTTTTTATTTTGGGTCTTCCTCATGGCTGCTCGATGGTGGAATCAAAACTACCCTAAAAGATTTATTTTTAACTCAAACTTGAGCAATGCTTTGGTTCATCAGATTTAGTAACCTCTGAAATTTCCAATTTCCTATTTCACATTTTTTCTATAATTTACTAACCATGTTAGTATTGAAGAATTTTTGCTTAAACTTATTAATCAAACTTACATTTTTTTCTTTAAGTTCCAATTTTACACGGTTTGCTCTTTTGTCGTGGCAGGGGGCAGTTTTGATGAAGTTGCTCTAAGCAAATACGTATAATCATTGAAATGAATAAATTACATTATAAGGGTTGTTTTCTATTTTTATGTTGATAAAGTGCAAGAAGCATCATCCAAATTCCGTGCGACATTTATCTTTTTCTTTAACCTCCTAATATGTACTCTATGCTTTCCTAAAAGTCAAAAGGTGCACAATGTTTACAAGTTTCTTGACTTTAGTACCCACTATGTGTTTGACAAAATTTTATAAAGAAACCTACCTTTCCTTTGTTTCTTTCATTAAATAGAGTAGAGTCAAAGATTTGATTTTTTAGGGTTTGGTTGAGATTTTAGTAATTCTTTTTAACAATATTTCATTGAATTGAAATTTCATCAGTTTGATATTAAATGAAAATTTGTTTGAGAACTCATCATGTGAAACTTCTTTCATATGTATCATTTGGATGTCATTCTGATACGTAATAGTATGCTTACTTCTCTGTTTTAATGTCATTATTCTTCATTTTCAAAAATAAGTTATGTTTTTTTGTAAGCCTATTAGTTATAACTTATATATAAAAGTTTTTTCCTATTATTTCAAGAATTTTGTGGCTAATAACTACAAATTTGATAGCATAAACACAAGGTAACCATTTAAAGTCTAATTGTATCTAACATAATCAATGTTGGAAGATGCTAAATAGATTAACTGAAGCTCTTTGTTGGTTTTAGTTTGTTCTTACTTATCTTGATAAGAGACAAGTTCTTATTCAAACAAACCCTATAAAACTCATCAAATATGGTACATGAAAATCACATACCATTTTCGACTTTCCATTTTTTATTCTCCTTAGCAAAAGTTTTGGTTTTTATGTTAAAATTAAAGACCTTTTTCTTAAATTTGATTAATAATCTTTTCAAAAAAAAGATTATAACCGGTAGGAAAATGTAAGATTTGGTTTGGATGTAAGAAATAACAATGCACTTTCATTGACTTGTTTATTATATAGTTGTACTTTGGAAAATCTATCCATTTATTAAATGTCATCTATATACAAATCAATTTTCACTGTATAAAAATATAAAATTAAAATGCTATAATTCGTAATGTCTTAATAATAAAACTGAAAGTACATTGTTGAAATAGAAAGAACTTAAAGTAGGATTCTATTTTACAAAAATAATTAAGTTTACATTGTTATTTCTTGTAATCATTTTTTATATATCAGTCAATACGATTCAAAAAAATGAGTCGCTTTGGGTATAATATTGTATTGCAAAAAGGTTAAACTGATAAAAAAAATAAAAAAAGAAATTGGGTGTACAGTTTATAAGTTGTATAAAACATACCAATATATTATTATATCATTATTTCTTTTATATCTGTTTTTTTATTTGCAAGAAATAACAATTAAGTTTCACTGGTTTTTTTTACTAAGCATCTTACTATCAATTTTTTTTTCCTAATTATAATATTGTATTTTGAAAAGTCTATCAATTTATAACAATGTCATTCATATACAAAGCAATTGTTATCTAGGTATAAAAAAACGAAAGTATGCTTTAATTTGGGTAGATTCTCTAAGCTGCATTGTCTTATTATGAAAAGAACTTAAACTACAATGTTGAAATGACATACATTGACATGAATTAGCAACTAAGATTTCGTTTGTGACGAAGAAATACGTTCAACTAATAAAACAAAAAATATTGTCTAAAAAAATTTCCTTCAATGATTATAGATATTTATCAATTTCAGTGTATTTTATACATATTTCAATAACACCAATAGCCATAATTTTTTTTATAATTATTGTGCAATATCTATATACAATTCTATGTATTTTTATGAGTTCCACGCGTTTAACGCGGGTTATAATCTAGTATATGAAATATAATACTATCAACAAAAAGAAGACCGCTTTAATTTCGTTGGTTGTAAGAAAAAGATGGTATGATACCATAAATTGAGACTATTCTTTTTGAGACCATTTTTGGGTTCATGTCACGGTGTCAAATAAATTAAATAATAGTAGAGAGGTTTTGCTTACCTATAACTCCAAGTATAATAATGCACATTAAGTTATACATTTCTGTTAGGGGTGAACATAATAACCGAAAAACCGAACCAAAACCAAATTAACCAATATAACCGAACCATTTTAAAAACCATTGGTTCGGTTTCTAATTTTTCTTAATAAAATAACTAACGGTTCGTTTATGGTTTTATAGGTTAACCGATCCATTATTAACTGAACCGCTAACTTTATATATTAATATACTAGGTGTGAGACCCATGTATTACATGGGTTTATTTAAAAAAAAATTAAATATAAAATTTTAACAATTTGAAAACTTTAAATTTATAAGAAAAATAAGAAATTTATTGAATTATTAAAATTAATGAGACTTTAATGCATTAGATACATTACATATATAAACCATTTTCTAATAAATACCTTACATATATATTACCTTATATATTAAATGTGAATTTTAATTTAATAAAATCAAAAATACAATAAAATGACAAGTGGAAAATAAAAAAATTTAAAATTTCTAGAAAATGACATGTGTCCAAATGAATGAGAAGAGGACATGTGGCAAAGTCATTTTTATTTATTAGGGTAGATAAAAATTATAAAAATTATAGATTATATATAAAACAATAATCAAATTTATTTAAGACCTATTAAATTTTCAAAATATAATTCATTAATCATCACTTATCAGGAGACGAACGAACAATCAAACCATCAAAGGTTGACCACACATATAACAGAGACACACAATCTTCCAATCATATATTGAGTTAGATTATTGATTAATGTTGTAATTCCTAATTGGCTAATTCTATAATTTTAAACATTATTCACCATTAGTTTAATCTTCACACTCATAGTCCTAATTGGAAGGCTTCCCACACTGTTAATCCTAATCAAAGATTGTTTTGACTTTATAGTTATTTTCGAAAGATTTTTTTACTTTATAATCACAACTTCTAGGTAGGTTAAGTTTTTTGTTCTTCTTGACTTTGTGATATATTAAGAATGTATTTTTTTTTTATTTTTTTATTTATTGTTTTTGACTTAATCACATTTAGTGTATATGAGTGATTGACTTTTTTTTATCCATATACGGCATAATATGAATGTTTGACTATTTTATCTTATAGTTTTTGATTTAATCGCATTGAACGTGTATGAATGTTTGACTTTATTTTAATGTTAATATCAATTCTCAATATATGAAATTATTTATGTCAATTTTTTTAATGTTTTATATTTTTATTGAATGTTTTTGATTTTGAATATGACTATGTGTTTTCTCACTTCGAATATCAAAGGTACACATTTTATTCTATTAATATAAGATATGTTACAAACATTGGTTCCAATGACTCTTTTGTATTCTCTTTTCATTTTTTATGCCACTATACTTTCGTTATTTACATTATTTTGAACATTATGGTTAACCAATATTAACTATTAACCAAAACCGTTAACCGACAAAAACCATTAACCATAACCAATATTAACCATACCCAATGGCTACCAAAATGCATTAACCAATCATAATGGTTATGGTTCGGTTTTGACCAATAACCGAATCAAACCGCCCCATACACACCCCTAATTTTTGTTGTCTGTAAGGACCATGTTATCTTCAATGTGAGAGTATTCAAATCAAGCAAGTTCATTATTCTTCTAAACCATCTTTTTATAGGTTTCTCAAGAATTCAACTTTTTCCAATCTGAATCAAGCTAATTTTTATACCTATAAATAGAGTATTTTGTAATTAGTAATTATCAAAACTGTCATCTTGCAACACAAGAAATAAGTCCACCATTTTCCAAAGTTACAAAACAAAACACACATAATATTACAAATATTACATATAAACCACAAAAACACAACGGTATTTAAAACTATATCTATCGGAAGGTATGTTCATATATATATATATATATATATATATATATATATATATATATATATATATATATATATATATATATATATAGGGAAAAGTGAATATACCCTTAAGGGTATACAAGCTTAGGTACCCAAACCCACCATAATACGTCATTTTGTTTGGTATATTCATTATAATGTTCTTTAACGTCAATTCCTAACTTGACTTACAATCAAGATTTTCGATATTTCACTATTATCTTACTCCTACATCACATCTTTTTACCGAACACCTACTATGTTACATATATTATAGTTGAAAATGAAAAATATGTAAGAGTGAGATAAATGTGAAATTTATACAAATCTTGGAAGTAAATAAAGTTATAAGTTGAATTATAAGAACATTGGACAATTATAATGTATATATATGATACAAAACGACGTAGTATTGTAAGTTTGGGTACCTAAGCTTATATACCCTTAAGGGTATATTCACTTTTCCCTATATATATATATATATATATATATATATATATATATATATATATATATATATATATAGTGGTTCAAATGAGAACCAAAAAATGTTAAGAACCGTAAGAACCTGTAACTTTAGATGTTTATAAAGGGTTTAGGGTTTAGGGTAACCCTAAACCCTAAACCTTTTATAAACACCCTAAACCCTAAACTCTTTATAAACACCCTAAACCCTAAACCTATTTATAAACATCTAAAATTAGAGGTTCTTACGGTTCTTAACCTTTTTTGGTTTTCATTTGAACCTTTATATATATATATATATATATATATATATATATATATATATATATATATATTTGGTTAATTAGATTTTTTTTTCGTTTATATTTACTCATTTAACTTGTTAAACTGTACACATTAAGTTTTTATGACCGGTCACTTCAGGTTAGCCAAAAAAATTAACTTAATAAGATAATATATTTCTCATTTTGTACACATTTAGTCATTATTTTGGTACACATTTACACTCTGTTCCCGAGTCTCATTTAACGAGGGAAGTAGAGAGAAAATGATGGAATCGGAGAGAAAAAGTAAATCATCGTGTTCTCGAGTTTTTTTTTTTATGATTTAGGAAGAAGAGAAAGGAAATCAGAAGAAAATCTTTCCTCCTAATCTTCCTCCCAAATTGGAGAGTTTTGGATAGAAGGGAATCAATGATAAGGATAGCAACACAAAGTTATATAAGATCACGTATCATTCTCAACATACAAAAAAAATCGGTCTTTCATCCTGTGTTTCGACGTCCCTGCTGCATGTTGCATTCTTGCTCACAATATACAATAAAAATTCGGTCCATCATCCATCAAGTTTCATTCTTCTCCCCTTTATTTTTTTTGTTGTTAGATCATGTTCACAAGATATTTTAGAACCTTTTTTTGCTTCATTATGCTTTATTTCTTCTTCATTATTGTTCTTACAGTTGACTTGATTCATTAGGTTAACTGTGATTATATGTTTCGAACATAATTATATAAAAAGTAAATATGAATGTTAATTATATGAAAGTAAATATGAATGTTAACTAGTTCTTTCGTGAACATCTTTGGAGAATGATTTTTCTTTATGGCATAGCACATGATCGGTAGTTATACATAATGATATACACAATAATGGTACTGTGCTAGATGCATGTGGGTTGTGTGAGCACTTGTTTAGGGTAAGTAGCTATAGCCCACATATCCTTGTAAAGTGCATAGTTTCTTGCTACAGGTTTCATTCTTATTTCTTTTCATGTATTTATTTCTTCTTGGTGATGTCATTCTTCTAGAAACACATGAGCATAAGACATGTTATGTTTCATCACAACAACGACCATTGTTTTATATGTAAATTAGGTTTCGAATGAGTAGGAAAATATTATATACTAGGTGTGAGACCCATGTATTACATAGGTTTAACTTAAAAAAAATATGAAATTTTAACAATTTGAAAAGTTTGAATTTATAAGAAAAATGAGAAAAATTTTGAATTATTAAATACATTACATATATAAATCCTTTCTAATAAATAATTTACATATATATTACCTTACATATTAAATATGAAATTTTAATTTAATAAAATGAAAAATACAATAAAATGACAAGTGGAAAATAGAAAATTGAAAATTTCTAGAAAATGCCATGTGTCCAAATAAAGGAGAAGATGACATGTGGCAAAAAAAACCTTCATTTATTATAGTAGATACAACTTACACAATTCTAATTATGAAGTTAATTTGATTTGTTTATGTTGGTATCATATTAGCTTTCACTATGCGTTCATGCTTATAATAACAAACTATTAAATGTAATTTTTTTCTTTATAAACCCTAATTATGCAATATCCAGAGAATTTCCATACTGTTTTGAGAAAACTAGAAGTAGTCCAGATTTCCAGGAATGATCATGAAATCAATATTACAAATTAAAGTTTTATAATGTTCATTTAGGATGCTCTCTTTATGGTCCTTCACATTTTCTAAAGATTAGTTTCATTCATATTTTCATTTTTTTAACACTAGTAATCGATACCAATCAACAATAATAAGCCAAAATGTGTTGTTGTTTTATGGTTTCAATCCCTCTTGCTGATTCTATATGTTCTTCTTTGTTGTTCTTGTTGGACTATTTTGCCTTTGCTTTTATTTTTGGCGTGTGACTGTGTTTTGCTGATGTCAGGATGCCCTATTTATGGTCCTTCACATTTTGTACATAAAATAGGTCACATTGAATTCAGTGATAATGACCTTCCTTCACCCGGTCATATTTTGAATCAAGACAAATGCAAGTTGTTCATCTAATCTGCTTGTTGATGGCTATTATGGCACAACGCAAACCTACCATCAGCAATGGTCCTAATTTACCTACTAGAGAAACTCTTTTAAAAGTCAACGTGTACGGGAAGAGTTGTTACATAACCTTTCAAATGGTGGCCATTGTCGTGAGCTTATCCGTATGAGTGAGCAAGCTTTTAAGAAGTTATGTGTTATCTTACGATGTGTTTGTGGTCTCCAACCTACTCAACGCATGTCGTTGAAGATCATGTTGCAAGATTTTTACACATTGTAGGTAATGATTTGAGAAATACATTTGTTTCTTGGATGTATCGGCGCTCTAAATCCACAACGAGTAAGTGCTTCCATAGAGTTTTGTGCTCGGTTATAGCATTAGAAAGTCTTTACATTCAACAACCACAAGGTGATGTTGTCCCCAAAGAAATTCAAGAAAAAAAAAAGATTCTTTCCTTACTTAAAGAACTGTGTAGGGGCAATTGATGGTACACATGTTCGTATCAAAGTACCTAATAGAGATGCCCCTATATATCGTGGCCATAAGGGATACCCGATGATAAATGTCTTAGTTGCTTGTTCATTTGATTTAAAGTTTACGTATGTTTTAACCGGTTAAGAGGGTACCGCATCAGACTCAAGGATACCGAAGAATGCGCTCAATAGAGATGATAAACCAGTAAGTCCAAATGATAATTTTTAATACCAACTTTTCATTTTGTGTTTAAATTATTATGAAAAAACTAATTGCAATTTAATTATAGGTCGTTATTATTTAGTAGATGCGGGTTTGTCTCACTCAACTACAACGCCATATAGAGGTGTTAGGTATCATTTAAAAGAATATTCCACTCGGGCCCCACAAAATGCTAGAGAGTCGTTCAAGCTTCATCACGCTTCATTACGTAATGCTATAGAAAAAGGCATTTGGTGTTCTAAATATAAGGTTCCATATCATTAGAACTACATAGGAACCTTTTTATTCTTGTGAAACACAACCAAACATTTTTTGGAGTGTTGTATTTTACATAACTTTTTGATAGGTGAAGAGCGTGACAAAGATCTTGAAGATGAGGTATTACAAGAGGTGTTAAGTGCACCAATAGAGGAAGCGAGACATAATTCAAGTGGTGCGTGTGAGGGTAACGCATAGTAGAACAACCGAGGAACTCAATTGCAAATCAAATGTGGACTAATTACTCATTGAATCCAAACAATGAAATAAATATGTCAACATAGTTTAAGAGTATTTCGTTATATTACTTCATTTGCGAATTGGTTTTTTTATTGAACATTGTTTTGTGAATTTATTTGTGTTATTAAGTTTATTTTTAATGTTATTTTTTATAACTTGTACACTTTATACCTATGTTCTTTTTATAATAATGTATGTTCCTTTTTATGTTATGTAGAAACCAATAATGAACACGCAATAACCTTTTGTAAATACCGGTAAGAAGTCACTCGTGAACCGGACAGAAGATGGACTACATTTGTTGATGCAATGGTACAACAACAATAAAAAGGATATAGGCTTCATGGAAATTTTACTACACAAGCGTATGCAAATATGGTTGAGGAGCTCAATAAGAAACTTAACATGAATTTAAATAAAAGTAATCTAAAAAATCGTTTGAAAAGTTTGAAATATGGTTTTTCACAATGGTATGACATGTTCCATAAGATTGCCTTGAATGGGTTCGGTTGGAATGCTAAAACGCGGCTAATTGAAGCAGATGATCAGGTTTGGGATCACTTAATTAAGGTTAGTGTTCGTCTTACATTGTATTTAGTTTTGTTTTATATTTTGTTATTATTAAGAATTTTAATGTATTTTGGGGTTTTTAAACAGTCAAAACCTGAAGCAGCTATACTGAAGACAAAAAAGGTGGCCAACTTCGAGCAAATGTTGGTATTATTTGCGAGAGATGGAGCTTCAGGAGAAAATGTTGAAATAGCAAATGAGAGAAATGTTGAAATAGCAAATGAGAGAAATGTCAGGTTTAACAAGACTATTGACATCAAAATAGAAAGTATTTCAGAGGTTGATGATTTATTGGCAAGTAATGATGTTACAGTGGAGAACCAACGTATAGATGATGATGATGAAGATGATATTCAAGTGGTATCTCCTATGCCTGAACAAAATCCAAGTGCGAAAAAGTGCAAAAGTAAAAAAAAAACAAAACAAAAAAAACCTCGTAGATGAAGTAGAAAAGGAAGTTGAACCTCAGCCTCAACCTGAAATTAAAACATCTGAAACAAAAATTATGAATGTTGTTGGTGATGTGGCTAATGCTATGAGGGAAGGTAAAAAAAAATCTTTGAAAGAGCTTACCAGCATGAGA